>NC_065539.1:35725500-36051000 GCF_932294415.1 Quercus robur | reverse complement strand
ACTCGGTCTTTTAAAAATTTAGTTTCAATGAAAAACTCGATTCGCCCAAAATTGAGTTACTTGCAAAAACTTACATTGAACTCGAGTTCCATGTAACTTTTTTGCCTATAACTCGATTTTGGGTGAATCGAGTTTAAAACAGGTATATATATCTAAATAGTTTCAGAACATGATCATTTTGTTACTTGTTTTGGGCGAAAGGGGTATTTTGCCATTTTGACCTACTTCTTAGTATATACCTATGGTCTATACACGGTGCCATACATTATAGTCTCCAAATTAATTGGCGGAAACTACGGAATGGAAGAGATTGTGTGAATTACGTTTGCAGTGAGTTGACTATGGGCAGACTTTCTAGATATTCCAATAGCGAAAGAGCCCCTATATTGTAATCAAACTTTAAATCAATTGCATTGTTTTTCGAAAAACATAAATAGCGTCAACTGCATAGCATTTTCTAGCTTCTTTCTTATTCTTTTCTTAGTATTGTTTCAAATAATATGTGAAGATCACAGACAGAAGGAATTCATTGTACCAATAGAAAGAAAAAGAGTTTTGGAACCTGAAAGACCCTTTTAAATTTAAATCTAATTAAAGAGAGCATGAAAAATCTATGTAAAGTTGCAAACAATTGAAAAATAACAATTAACAACCTTTTCTGTTCTTTAGGAGTAGTTGAAATGTAATTAGGTTAGGAGTAGCCTTCGCTATAACTTTGGAGTGGTTGTATTGTAAATTAAATCCCTCTAATCGATTTAGGAGGCTTTCAAGCTCGAAATAATTATTTGGTATGTTAGAGTTTTCAAAAATATATTTATTTATAACCCAAAGGGGTTGGCTTAGTGGTTCTTAAAACTTCAAGATATTCTTGAGATCTTAGATTCAAAACTTCTTGCTAGCATCTTGGGGCCACCTCCATGACGTTCCTCCTTGTAATAACCTGGTGTGTATGGGATGGGGGGACTGCACATGCCAAAGGAAATAATCAGATACTCGAAAAGATTTGAATACCCTTATTTATCATATATTCATATTTATCATATATTCATATATATATATGGGAAAAAATATTGCAATCGTTTTATAAAATTTTGACTGACTTGTGTTTCATTCTAACAAAATAATACAAGCCATTGTTATTAGGTTTCTTTTTTTAAGGCATTTTTTCATTCTTAGTCCATCTATTATACAAAATAATAATAATAATAATAATAATAATAATAATAATAATAATAATAATGAAAATTCCTCCAATCTAGCACGTGGTAACTTAGTCCTATTTATCCCTAAAGAGGTAGAGTCACATAGTAGGGATGGCAATTTTGCCTCGTCTCGCTTGACCCGCCCTTCCCCGCTTCGCCTTGCATGGGTTTTCCACATCCTGCAAAGGTGGTGGAGTGGGGATGGGGTGAGATTTTAGACACATACCATGGGGCAGGGCGGGAATGGGTTTACACTTTTTAGACCCACCTTGCCTCATCCCCACCCCGCGTTGATAAGGGTTAAATTGTAATTTTTACATACTCTAAAACCCTACTATTTAAACAAATATATCATTAGCTTATTTTATTCTACCCAATGTGGCTCTCTACCTCTTTTTTCTCTCTAGCAAAGTTAGAAAATAAGGTACCAATTTTAACGTTTTCTTTTGTCTTTATTAGAAACAAATTTATATATTATTGAATTATTCATTCCATTCAATGTCTTTCTCAACATAGATTTCATCATGAACATAATAGAATGTTTTCTATTGTTATTAGGTACAAGTTTGTAGGTTTGTGTTTGTGTTATTGTGTGTGGCTGTTATTTGTATTTCTTTCCCAACATCATAGCATGTTATTTGTAGTTCTTTCTATCATGAACAAATTGGAACAACATAATAGCATGTTTTGTAGATATATATATATATATATATATATGTTAGAAAAAATGAAAGTTTCAGATTAGTTTCACAAATAAAAATACGGGTATTTGTAGATATATATATGACTCACAAATAAAAGTTCTTTCATAAAAATAATATATATACACATACATATATATTGTGGCAGGGAAAAATAAGCCAAGCTTACTTTTTACCTCACATAATTAATTTATAGAGATGGGATGCCAATCAACCTTTGTTACCCTTGTTTAAGCGAGTTAAGCTTGAAATGAAAGGATGAGTACTAGGAATGAGTATGAGACAAGGAATTGATTAACAATAATCTCGGATTGCTTGTATTATGTTCCTCAGGTTTAGTCTGAGGTACAAATTTACACTTGTTCTTAACTTACAACGATGTTTCTTTTCCTTTTTGTTCAGATTTCCCATCCACCTTTCACAGAGGCCACTCTGCCTTATATAGTCACCCAAGTTGTATCTTGGCCTTCCATTTAGAGGGGTAGAGTTCATTTCCCTTGATACTTGTCCCAGTAGGGCCTTACTAGAAGGTTTCTACACTAGGTTATGAGCTGTGATGATACTATTCAGGGGTCATTTCCTCATTAATGCGACCAGCTAAGTGGGTTCAGAGCATTGAATGTGGAGGTGATGGATTCTTTATCTACATTCTTCCTTTTCTTGCTTGACGACAATTCTTCCTTTTCTTCCTTGGTTGGTGCCTGATGGTCTTCAGAATTGGGCCTCGGCCCTCCCGAGGATGTGCTTGTATCCTTAGGATCCTCAGGTATTATAGTCTCTTTGGCCTTGTGGTGAGTTGTTATATTCGCCTCGAGGGTTTGCTGTCAGTACTTTCTGAGGTTTGTTCTTTTGATATTGGCCTCCTCTTATTTGTCCTTTGTTCTCGAATTCTCGTCAACACACACACACACACACACACACACACACACACACACACACATATATATATATATATATTATAAAATATAAAAGAAAAAGGATATTTTAAGAAAAAATGAAAAAAGGACTTCCAGATTAGATTATAGAAAGACTTAGATAAATACTTAGATAATATTATTAAGTTTTTACTAAAAGTTAGTTTGACTTGATGGGATAAATTTATTTATAATTTAAAGTATATTTTTATTAATGAAACAGGTAATTTTTTTTTTTTTTAAATTGTAATAGCTGTGGGGCAAATTAACAAGAAGTAGAGTTTTATAAGGTAGGGCAGGGCTTCGTGGGGCCCTAAGGAGTGGGAATGGGGTAAGAAAAATTTTTCCGTCATGCGGGGTGGGGCAATTAAGGATGGGGCAGGGCGAGGATGGGGCAAGACAAAACCATGAGGGGTGGCGGCAAAGACCCCATCCTTCAGCCACGCCCTGCCCCATTGCCATCCCTATCACATAGGCGATTGACTTGTCATAGGGTCTAATAGCATCATTACTTTCTAGAGCCACAATGATAGTAGCTTAATTTTTCATATTTATATTATTATTAGAAAGCATTATCATTCTTAATTTTTCATATTTATTTTATTATTTTTGGTTTTTGAATGATGTTCAATAAATAATTTTGTTCTTAAAAATTAAATTTAATGCATGAATATGTCTTTGGTAGGAGAATAAAAAATTGGTTCTTGTAAGAAGGGCATGAGAAGAATTAAGGAAAGTCACACTAAATTGGTTAGTAATTTAGGCATAACTTTCAGCTCATATATCATTGTGATAATTCAAGTTGGAATGAAAAGCTAACTTTAAATGTTACAACATTGTAGTTTACTAAAATTTCAAATTTTGATTTTTAATTGGCCAAAAAAATTTAGTTAAGTGAAGCTTGAAAATCAGATATTTTTTCCAAATGGGAATTCTACTTGTAATAGGATTTCTTGGTCAATTTAAAGGTTCTTTGGTCAAAATTCAAGGGTGTGATAGCTTTGAAATGAAAATTAGGTTTTGTTATAGTTTCTTTCCAATTTTTAGAGTTTTCTTTGGTGTAATGACTTGCTAGAAGTCTTGGTAAGGTAAGGTGTGAAACCATGATTTTAAAAACCGGTTTGAACTAGCTGGTTCAATTGACCAAGAAATTGGGTGACAGACTTTAAATTTGTCCAGAAAAAGCAGCTAAAACCAGTAAAAACCAAGAACCAAACCCTTTTTGGTCCTTTGACCATTCCAATTTTTAAAACCATCGGTGAAACCCAACCTTCTATTGATATGTTCTTAAAAATACTTTTATAATTTTAATGTTTAAGTTATTTTCTTTTTGATTTATTAACTTATCTAGAAATTTTTTTAGTTTTGTATAATAATTTGATTTAGTGTAAACTCTAGGCATGTTAAACGCTTAGGATTCCCTACAAATTATTTCACTAGCTTTGTCTTGTCTAAAATCAATCAAATTCTTAAAACTACTTTGGGAAATTAATTCTTGAGTTCATATTGCTAAATCATCTGACTAAGATCATCTTCCATATGAATTTTAGTTGAGTTATAAAATACAATGATTAGTATTACCAACCGAGGTGTTGCATGGTGGTCCATAAATCTCAGTGTTTTAAAATATTGTTATTTCCCTCAATATAATTTTTCTTAGCCTAGCCTCGGTTAGGTGGAGATCAAGGGATGCACGGAGCTCAATCCTTTTTGTTAAGGTTTGGGAATCATACATCCCTTATCAATGAGTCAAGAAAGATTTCCATCACTAGCTAGCTCAGTAATAGTTTCTCTTCAATTAAATTTTATAATTTTGAATTTTATTTCATCTTTTGGTTTGATAATCATCTCCATTTTCCTGTGGATTCGACCTTTCTCAACAATCTTGCACTAAGGGCAATATTAAAGTTGTAGTACACAACTTGAGCTTCCATGCTTTACAAGATCTACTAGAGGAAGTACATCTTGGACAACACAAGTATAGAATTTCTTCACTCTTTTAACCATATTTTGCAGCTGGTTTTTAGCATATCTAATCATATCTTGTACACAAAAGCAATTCAAAATTATGCGTGGAAAACTTCAACTAAATTGGAGATGGACATCAATTTATTTCAATCTTTCTTTGGGGGGCAGGTTGGGTGTGGGATGGGGGGGGGGGGGGGGAGGGGGGTGTGGTGGTTGGGGAGTAGAACTAGATTTCGACTGTGCATGTGCATCTAACAAAATATGTGACACATACAAGTACCAATAATATCCAATGAAAACAACAAAAGTGGCCATTTTATGAGTGAATCAATTAAAGTATATCCAAAAAACAAAAGTTCTAAAAAAAAGAAGGAAGAGATTGAGAAAAAGAAAAAGGAAAAATAGATATACATTTATGTTGTAGTTAATTGTGAACGTGTGCTATAATTTTGTTTTACCGATGTTTTATATACATTTTTTTTAGCAATTTTTTTATATACCTTAATCATTGTAAGAGGTACGGTGATTTATTCTTATTCAAAGATGATATAATATTGGAAAACGTTTGGGTCTAAAAATGTTTAAATTACTTTACTTCAACCTATAATGTGGCAATTGAACATATTATCCATGTGTAATAATAGTTATATGGCTTTTTTAATTGGTCATGTAATTTGTAAATAATATACATGGATAGTTTTATAAATTGCTACATAATGAGTTGAAAATGATAGTTTCAAATATGTTTGGAACAAAATCTTGTTCTAAAATATAACTGTAGGCTTTCAAAACAAAATTGTTCAAACTCACATTACTTAGATTTTTATGGAAGCTATACAGAAGTTAATCCCTCATAATTTGACTTCTTAAATAGAACTTATGTGAAATTGAAACAAGAAACAAGAGTGAAAAGGGTAGTTTCAAATATGTTTGGAACAAAATTTTGTTCTAAAATATAATTTGACTTCTTAAATAGAACTTATGTGAAATTGAAATGAGAAACGAGAGTGAAGTAGGAGATTGAGTTTGTACCTGAAGAGGTAAAGTCACGTAGGTGATTGGGTTTTGACCTTCCGAAAATCCACTTGTTGATCCACAGTAGTAATGGTTTTGTAGGGTTGGAAGTAAGCGGCTACGAGCACAACTGTGGGCTCACCACAGCAATAGAAAGGCAACAATGGATGGTCAAAATCCAATATTGGAAGTAGAGCCTCCTTGTTGTTTTCCTATCAAAACCCATACCTATTTTTTTCCTCGTTCAGTTTTCCTACTCTATTCTTTTCTCCTTTCCCGATTTGTGTGATTTTTTTATTTGGCAAAAATACTCTCTTTTTTCCTATATTATAGGAGTGGCAAAATTAGACATGACTTGTGAACTCAACATGGAATTAATAAATTATAGGTTGAGACTTAATGAGTTCGTGTTAGGGACTGAGCTAGAGCTTGGTATAAAGGGGGGCAAAGTATAACAAAAAAAAAAAAAAATTATTATAAAACTCTAGATAAATTTTCTATTTAATATTAATAAATGGTCAACAAGAATATAGACACAAATCACAAAATCATTATTTCTTTATATATATATATAGTGAACAAAGAAATAAATGCACATACAGAAAAAAATATATATATTCATCGTCGCACTATGTACACAACAAAATACAATTTACTAACTTTATTATATCTAACCATGGCTATTGAGTAGAATTGTGGTGTGTCTTTATATTAGAACTCCTTTCTCTCTCCCTTGTGTGTGTGTTTGTTTTTCCAAAAAAAAACTTTATTATGTCTCATGTCCCAATTAATTTTAAAGTTTCAAACAAACTCAACTTTTACTTTTAAAAAAGACACTAACAAGACAAACCTAATTATTAACTATTAAAGAAATTTCAATTCATATAAGCACAAAAAGACAAAATTCAATTCACAGAGCATAACACGTGGGTGGATATCAAGTTATCAATTCACCACTCTACTATTTTTTTTTTTTTTAGAGTTACTTTTGAAGTCTCTTAAAAAGAGAAAGAACTCTCTGTCTCTCTCTCTCTATGTCTTTTGTTTCAGACAATTTAAGAGACTCTTTTTTTTGCTTGTTGCTCACTTGCTCATATGAGAGAGAGAGAGAGAGAGAGAGAGAGAGAGAGAGAGAGAGAGAAATACTAGATTTGGTGAGTCTAGGCTAGGGGTAGGGTTGGCTGATCTGCTGTTGCCGTGTTGCTGCTACTGTTGCTACCTCTCCCTTCATTGCTTCAGTTCAACTGTTCAACCTCTGAGTCTCTTGGTTAGGCTTAGGGTTTTGCTTGTTTGTGTGGCTTTTGTTTTGTTTTGTTTTTTTTTTTTTTTTGGATTTTCCTTAGCCAGAAAGATATGTGGCCATGAACTAGGGATTAAGCGGAACAAAATTGACTAAGAATGACAGATTAGTTTTGTTTTAAAATTTTGAAAGGTCGGGCTATTTCTTTTTGATAAAATTTGGTTGATTGGCTTAAATTTTCTTTAGCTTTGATATTTATGATTTTTTTTTTGGCTAAATTTTATTTTAGGTTAGATCCATAAATATATATATATATTTTTTTTTATGGCCTTTTAGAGTGCCAATAATATTGTTAAGAGGGGTAAGTGTAATTTTATTGAACTAAATCAGTAAAATTAATACATAAATATATATAAGATTTTTTTTTAAAAAATTTTGGGGGGGATGGGGGGGGGGGGGGGTAGGAGGGCACTGCCCCCCGTGTCTAATAATAACTCTATCCCTAGTTTGTGTCATATTTGGGTTTACATGACTGACCCGTTTAATAAACGGGTTGGGTTAGTATCCATTACATGGAACCCGTTTGACCCGTCTGAACCATTTAATTAAATGACATTTTACTAATATACCCTTCAAACACAAGGTATATAAACTTATTAGTTATTGTGGTTTATTTTCTTTGACATATTATGATTGATTATTTGTGATATTGAGATATGATTTAGTTTTGAATGATTATTTGTGATGCAGTTACTCGTTAGTTCTGAATTTTATATTAAAAATATTTGTTTGTTTGGTTTTTCATAATTCATATCAATTGGGTTAATACTAATTTCTTTTGTTGTTGATAGAATCTGATAAATAGGTTTATACAACTGACCTGTTTAATAGATGGTTTGTTTTAGGGTTGAGAAATCTTGACCCGTTTAATAAACATGCCAAGTTAGTGCTGACCTATATAGTCGATGTGTGCACCCAAACTGGTCTTCACCAAAGTAATGGGGTCACAATTTATTTATTGGTGTGATCACTCTCAATCCTACAACTTAGGCCCAAAACATGCCTTGATTCCTCTGTGTTCCCCCAGTATTTTCCCTCTCTCACACTCTAACAGTCTTAACCCCCCCCCCCCCCCAGATTTTTTTCCAAACCCCATTCCTTTGCCTTCTGCTCCTTCTTATAGTCTCCTCTTAGTAGGGTTGTCATCATTATCTCCCAACTCATACACATATTCCAATGTTCATTAGAATCCTAAGGGATCCTCACGAATTTAGAGGATTCCCTTGGAACTTGTTCTAGACGTCAAATAGCGTTCGGGAGCGGATCCCCATTGGAACTATTAGTCTTTGGCTATCAATCTCGTCGGGGGTCGTGTCTCACTCTAACCACCTTTGTTATCGGTTAATGTCTAACCGACCCCCTATGAACATCTTAAGTGCTATCCCTTAAACCATGGTCCCTATCTCGAGGTTGGGCCCACTGTGATAAGGCCCAAGGTTAACTCCCCACGTGCGTATCAAGCTTAAATTTCTTGATAGGCCTCGGGTTTCGCGCTAGGCTTTATTTAATTGGGTTGACATGGCCACCTAGGCCCAGCCCCTCATAATAGCCCCCCGCAATCCTATTTCCACATAGTGGAGATAGGATCGAGGTCCTGCTACCCCGTCATCGGTGCATTTACTTCTATCCCGCCCAAGAGGATTGATGGTTGTACCTCGGGAAGGCCAACAGTCCACCTTTTAATGCAACAGATAGGATAGCTTGCTCCATTCGAAAGACGTAGCAGGATCTAAGATATCAGACGACCTAGGTGATTTGACACTTCGTTTATTGAGGCGTGTGAATCAAAATGATGGTATGCATTTATTGCAGTTGGATAGTTACAATTAATGACCCTTGTTTCTATAAATACCACCCATAATCTGCATTTCCATCTTCTTTAGTTTCTGTTAAGTTCTAGACATTGCCTTCCTTTGCTCCCGAGCCCTCAATCTCCCTACAAGATCACTCTCCTCCATAAGAGACCACTTTGTAAGTCTTCTTCCCTTTGACTATCTCCTTATAACTTAGTTAGATTCGATAATATGCCTTTTGCATACTTATTGAAAACTAGGGAAGATATAGAATCCTTCAAAGTTAGATACAATATCCCTTGTGATGTTGAAATTTCATACTGTCACGAAGGAGAGATAGTAGACCAGAGGCTTCCCCAAGTCGTGTTTTTTCCCTTAATGTCCATTCTTAAGGGCGGGGTCAAGTTCCTTATAGACCCCTAATTACTTAGGACCCTCAGTTTTTATGGCCTTAGCCTCGATCAGTGTTTGCCCAATTATTACGTAGGGTGTCTCATCTACTTGTATGGCCTGAGCCTTACCCATCACGACATCAAATTTTTGTACGCCATTTGGGGAAGTCTAAAGAATGGGTACTACCTTCAAACCCATAATACCACAGTTAGGTTGATATCTTGCTTCCCCGATTCCAACAGGAACTCGACGAGGGAATATGTGAGAGTGAGTGGTAACTGGCTGAACGGAGAGATGACTTGCCCGACCTCTCTTCGACAGATAGGTTGGTACTTTCTTTTACCGATTCCTAATATTCACCAATCGTGTTCCCCTTCCCCTTTCTCTCTCAAATTGTTTTTTTTTTTTTAATTTTAATTATTATTATTATTATATATATTTTTCTTTTTTGTTATTTGCTTCTCATCCATTTCACTACATTCTTGGTTTCTCACTTACACATACTCCTTTCCCGACCATAGTTTCTAAGAAGTTCCAGCTGGACATAAGGGTGGTGCGTGTCATAGAGCTCAACTTCATCCTTCCCTTAGAGATATTCGTGCATTACGACAGTCAGCTAAGAGCCTTTCACCTGATCTTGGGTTGCATTCCCTCCTACACAAGCTACCAGAATTCATCAAGTGCTATGACGGTTGGCAGCTCATTGTTATCGTATCTGGATGTTCGGTTGCCTGGGTTCTTGCCTAAGGGACTCACTTCTAGGGAAGCTAGGGATTTAGGTCCTCGATTGGTCAGACAAGACTCTCTCAAACCTATCCAAGATAGTTTAGGCGACACTGTCTTCCAAAACTGAGCAGAACACATTCCTGTGGAGGCTCTCATCTTAGGAGATTCTAATGAAAAGGGTCCGAACACCGAAGAGACAAATCTCGTGCTTTCAGATCCAGCAAAAGGGATGGTCAAAAAACAGTCAATGGCCCTGGATCGCTGGTGTCCAGCCGCACAAGCTTCGGGGGGCCAAGCTTCTGCCCAGTCCACCCCTCAACAAACAACTCCTCCCATGCCCCAACAGCAAAGGAAGTGCCAGAATGGTATCAGTCGTGCTGTGGTCAAGGACAACACCCTTTTTGTTACCCACCTACCCACTCAAGTTTTGGGTTGGTCGACTGTTCCACTAACCAATAAGACCCCCCAGGAAACACAACCGCCGAGCCAACCTATCATAATTGGCTCATAGGTAGCGGCTTCTTCCTCGGACTCTATTGCCAGGTGGGAGTGCACTTTCCAACTAGGGGATAAGGTCCTACCCACCAACTCTTACCTTCGGACATGGAGGAGTGGCGAGAGGGGCCATGTATCGAACTACCTTGGGCAGGCTTTGTTGCTTCCTGCTAACATGGAGCATTATTCTAGCTGCCAAGACGATGATTTGGTGCTTAAGCTGAAATGGCACATTATAGCGGTATATTTTACCTCCACCAGATTTACCTCCACCAGATTTACCTCCACCAGATTTCACTTATTATTATTATTTTTTAAATTTTTATGTCCCTCAATTCGCAAGTGTTACCAATCAGACAAGAATAACCCAGTTCTAGCTTTCTACTAATTCAAGCCGCCCAATTGACCCATGTTGTGGAGGGTCGGTTGAAGGATGCGTAGGAGGAGATCAATAAAGAAAAAGCCCTAAAACAGGTAGCCAAGACTAGTTGAAAGAGAAGACCCTGGGGCTGAATGTTATGGAGCAACGAGCAACAACTACCGAGAAAGCGCTGGAGCTAGCCGAGCAGAAGGCTAGTGAGGCTTAGGGCAAGCTCAGGGAGACTAAGCTTAAGCTCATAGAGAATGCGAGCATCCTTTCTGCTCGGGACAAGGAATTCACCGACTACAAAGGTGAAGAAAAGGCTCGAAAGCAAACTTACAATAGGGGCTTCAAGGATGCTGAAAACTTAGCTAGCCCCATGATCTTTCAGGCCCAAAATTTCAGGTTTATGGAAGGCTAGATGGCAGCAGTCAACGCCATTGGGCTCCCCGAGGAACCTTCGCCTAACAATCCTCCAGCTGATCAAGGAGCCCTTGCACTAACTCCTTTGATCACCGATACTCTCGGAACTTAGACTTGTTAAAAACAAAACTATTATTTAGTTTTTCTTTTTCTTCTGTCTCTTTTTATTTTATTTTATATTTTTTTTATGCTTCCTTATGTGGGCTAGTACCCGTGTATTGAACTATCTTCCCTTTTATGAATTTATATAAGATGGATGGTTTTAACTTTCACCTTATTCTATTGTAATTGTATGATAAAGGACAATGCCATTCACTTGCCTTCATCCAACTCTTATTAACATTCGTACCAAAAGTTGCTTAAGTGTCAATGTTGAATGGCACACTAATTTGAGTGTTCAATAACAGAATTAAATTCAAGAGTAATCGTTAAAAACTTGATTGGGTATTATCATTCGGTAAAGCAACAGATAATTTATGCGTTTGGTGGAAACATCCGTGATTCGCTTAAGTGTTATCCCTCAATAATGTAGTACGTAACTTCAATCACTTACGGTACACTGCTCCTCATGCACCTTTACTAGTTAATATTAGGCACGCATCTAAAAGTAGGGGTATTCCCCGATCATTAGTCAAAAACAAGGATGTTTGGCGATTGAAGAATGAGTTTATGTCATAACTTGTATTCCGATTTGAATATTGTTGTCGATGTTTATCCGTGGCTAGCGGTTGGGATTGGGCCAAGGTCACATCTTTATCCTTAGGGAGATATTAAGGTTTCCATCTGGTCGGTAACCGGAGTCAGGCCAAGGCCAGATTTCTATCCTTGTGAAGACATTAAGGTTTCCATCTGGTTAGTGACTGGAGTCAGGCCAAGGCCAGATTTCAGTCCTGTGAAGACATTAAGGTTTCCATCTGGTCAGTGACTGGAGTCAGGCCAAGGCCAGATTTCAGTCCTGTGAAGACATAAAGGTTTCCATCTAGTCAGTGACTGGAGTCAGGCCAAGGCCAAATTTCTGTCCTTATGGATAAATATCAAGTACATGTACAGACGCTTTAGCGTTCACTCCTGAAATTCATCTACTTTCATTGTCCTTATCAGCTTACAAATTAAAACACTAATTCCATACATCATATTACATTCACTGGTAATACTTCTTTAGATTGTAGACGTTCCATTGTAGGCTCCTACTTCGGCCGTAGCTGTTACTCGGTAGGGTCCTTCCCAATTAAGGGCCAACTTTCTAGCACTTTGATCTTTCGTACTCCCGATGGCCTTTCGCGAAACGAGATCTCCTTGCACAAACTCCTGAGGCCTGACCCTTCTGCTGTACCATCGAGCTAACCTTTGTTGACAATCAGCAAGTCACATGGCTACCATGTCTCTCCACTCTCCCAAGGCATCCAGATTCCCGACCATACACTCATCATTATGACCCTGCATAAAGCCTGCAACCTTTGAGCTTAACAAACTAACTTCAACCGGTATAACTGCTTCGGCTCCGTAGGTCATGGAAAAAGGCATCTCACCCGTCAACCTCCTAGGAGTTGTTCGGTATGCCCACAGTTTGTTTGGCATAAATTAATTTAAATCCAACCAAATCACCACTAAGTAAATAAAAAATGCTAAAACTATTACAAATATTACCATAGAATATTAACACACTAGTTCGTAAGGCATATGTAGTAAAATTTGTAGCATCTCTAGTTAGCATCGGTCAAGTAAATTAGTCATATTAAAAATTAAGAAATAATTGATTTTAAATAAAAAATTTAATTTTTTTTTTTTTTTTAGAAACAAACTAACCGATAAATGCACATACTTAATTACACTCTCTCACAAAGTCCAACCTTAGCTCCATTGGTCGAGTGGACGACTGTAGTAGGAACAATTAAATTAATTCTTAATAAATTAAATATTAATAATTGATATTTAAATACATAAAAGCCCATCAAAAGTTTTCGGCTTAGCTTCAAATTGTTTTTAGTCAACCACGTGAGGAAAAAAAAGCTTCTGAACTTTGAAGCCATGGTTACGGAGATTTCAAACTAAGCTATCGTTGGATGGTGTAAAAGTCTTAAAGTTTATGTGCCATTTATAGACTATACGAATGAGAATATATTGTGCGACGTGCTCTTATCTTGTGAAAGCACCTCGATTCCTTTTGTTTCTCAAAAAAAAAAAGAACCTTGATTGTCCTTTTTGAGTTGTTCGTTATGGCTATATCCTGTATGACTTTGATTAGCCAATAGACCGGCATTTATAAGAGACTCCTAGCATGAGTCTCATTTATCATATTGTAAGGTTGAATTTATTCAACCATCTAATTGGCTTTATTCCGTGCCAAATTTGCTTGTAATTCAGCATTTAGTAACCCTGTATTTAGGTGGGATTGTTGTAAGGGTAGTGAGTGAGATAGTGTGAAGATTGCTCAAGAGTGTGCAAGAAAACAGAGAGTCGCGGCTGGGACTCGCGACTGGACTCGCGGCTTCAACCCGCCAGAAGATGCACACGTGCCAAGCATGCTGGAAGATGAACAGTCATGCTAGCTGGAGCACTACAGGACAAAACAGGACAACTGGCCATACGGTTAACTCGCGACTGGAACTCGCGACTTAGTCAAGCCGCGAGGTCAAGCCGCGAGCCACCCCTGTTTTGGAAAAACCTGACGTTTCGCATTCCACTCCTCTTGAGTATAAATACCCTTTTAACCCACGATTGAAAGAGAGCTTCCAGAGAGAATTTTGAGAGAGAAACCCTAAAGAAAAACCAGATTGTTTTACCCACAATCTCTACCTTAGAGTCTCATCAAAATCCCTCACTCTCTTCCTCTCCATTGTCAAATCCTTGAGAGGCCTTTATACCAAACCTGGTTCTCACCATTATCATCTCTGTGAGACAGTCGTTTGGAGTTCTGGGAAGCAGTTAGGAAGGAGCCAATCTTCATTGGTTGATGCTACGGTGTAGTAGCGGAATCCGGAAAGCTAGAAAAGAAAAAGGTTCGGCGCAACCTCGTTGGAGCAAGAAGCTTGGAGGGCTTAGGTGCATTGGGTAGATTAGGCTTGGAGGGTCTATTGCTGTCCTTGTATCCCAACTGTATTTTCTAGTGGATTGATTACCGCTTGGAGGGCGGCGGAGAGGTTTTTCGCCGAGGTCTTCGGTTTCCTCTTCGATAACATATCTGGTGTTATCGCTGTGTTTGCATCTTCCTTCCTCTCTATCTCTGCCTTTACATTATCTGCTGTGGTTTATTTTGTTGTGGCTTAGATAGTTGTTTAATCAATACCATGTTATAGCATATGTTAAGTTTCCGCACACTATTGTTTAACATATTGCGTGTGTTGATTAAATTGGTTTTTGGGGGTCTAAACGTTCAAAAGTGTTTTTGTACACGTTTTTGAACTTTCAATTGGTATCAGAGCGGGTACACAGCTGTTTGGTGTCATTACCATTTGTGTGATCCTAGACCCCTGTGTTGTGGTTGCTGTTCTTGTTTATACCATGTTGAATTGTAGCTCAAGTGTTTGTGAAAATGTCTCTATGCACATGACTGAAAGGTGTCTTACTGATGACCTTGTAGAGTTATTAAAAACTAAGAAACATGCTAGAGTTTTTGTTCACATGCTGAAATTTCTTGAGAATCAGAATCTTGTCTTACACAGTAGCATATCTGAATCAAAATCATTGATTAAGAAATATAAAAGAAAGAATAGAATGTTGTGTGAAATGATTGAGAATCTGAAAATGAAAAATCAATCTAAAAGTAGCATGAAACCTGATGATGAGTTTGTGTTTGAAGGTCAAGAGTGTCTATCACATGTGAACCTATTTGTGCATACCTCTTTAAAAGTGTTTAATGCTTGTCTGTGGTATCTTGATAGTGGGTGTTCTCGCCATATGACAGGGGATAAGTCACTGTTTAAATCACTCAAAGAAAAGGTAGGTGACTATGTGACCTTTGGGGATGGAAGCCATGCTCAAGTCCTAGGCAAAGGAACCATTGAGATACCCGGTTTGCCTCTGTTGAAAGATGTGCTGTTCATAAAGGGGCTGAAGGCAAATTTGCTGAGCATCACTCAAATTTGTGATGACAACTTTCTGGTACAATTCTCCAAGAAAGGATGTTTGATCATCAATAAAGAGGAGATTCAGGTTTTGGAAGGAAATCGGACTACGGATAATTGTTATGGAATAGTTCCCACGGCACCAATATCATGTAGAAGTGCTCGGGTCGATATGTTGGAGCTGTGGCATCACAGATTTGGGCATGCCAACTTCAAACAAGTTGCCAAAGTCTCCAAACTTGAAGCAGTTGAGGGACTTCCTAAGTTTGGAAAAGTAGAGAAGACCATTTGTGGTGCATGTCAAATGGGGAAGCAAACTAAGGCAAGCCATCACAAGGTAAATGTGATAGCCACCTCTCGTTGCTTGGAGCTACTTCATGTTGATCTGATGGGGCCCACCAGAACTGAAAGCCTAGGGGGAAAAAGATATATCATGGTCATTGTGGGCGACTACTCAAGATACACTTGGGTTGAATTCCTTAGAGAAAAATCAGAAGCTTGTGAGAGGCTAGAGATTCTGTGCAAGAAACTACAAAATGAAAAGGGGATTCCAATAGCCAAGATTAGAAGTGATCATGGGAGAGAATTTGAGAATGCAAGATTCGAGTCCTTCTGTGAGAAGAGTGGTATTAAAAGAGAGTTTTCAGCTCCCAAAACTCCACAACAAAATGGAGTGGTAGAGAGAAAAAATCGTGTGATTCAGGAGATGGCAAGAGTCATGTTGCTGAATAAGCAAATACCTCAAAACTTTTGGGGAGAAGCTGTCAACACCTCGTGTCACATTGGCAATAGGATTTTCTTTCGAGCTGGTACAAAGAAGACTGCATATGAGATATGGAATGAGAAGAAGCCTAAAGTGAAGTATTTCCGGGTATTTGGAAGTAAATGTTATATCTTAAATGATCGAGAGAATCTTGGGAAGTTTGATGCAAGAAGTGATGAGGGTACTTTTCTTGGCTACTCTACTACAAGTCGAGCATATAGAGTGTTCAACAAGAGAACAAAGACTGTGATGGAATCCATAAATGTCAAGATTGATGATGCCTTACCTAAGGTGGAAATGATTGATGATGTAGAAGGGCCGAGCACCGAAGAGCCTGATGTTGAGGTAGAAGCTTTGGATATAAAAGGTGAAGAACCTATACCAGAAGTAGAATCGACTCCCATCAACCCAAGAAGGGAAACGAGATCGATGTCTAGAACTTCAAGTCCTCTTACTCCACCAGAAGTTCATCCTCCTATCTCTCGTAGTGATGAAGTTTCCACTTCAAAAAGGCCTTCCTCAAGAATTCTCAAGAATCATCCGGAAAGTAATATCATAGGATCACTTGATGACGGTCTTCGCCTCAGGAAAGGAAATATTCTGCTAGCCAATCATGTAACATATCACTGTTATCTTGCACAGTTTGAACCAAAGAGGGTTGAAGAGGCTCTTCTAGATGAGAATTGGGTTGAATCAATGCATGACGAGCTGAATCAGTTTGTGAGAAATGACGTGTGGGAACTTGCTCCACGGCCTGAGAACGTTCATGTTATAGGCACAAAGTGGATTTTTAAAAACAAAACTGATGAAGATGGGGAGATAATTCGAAACAAGTCTCGATTGGTGGCTCAAGGCTACACACAAGTAGAAGGGGTGGATTTTGATGAATCATTTGCTCCGGTGGCAAGACTCGAATCCATTCGAATCCTCATGTCCATTGCGTGCACCTTGAAGTTCAAACTTTATCAAATGGATGTTAAGTGTGCGTTTCTGAATGGATATCTAAATGAAGAGGTTTTTGTTGAGCAACCAAAAGGATTTGAGGATCCTCATTTTCCAGATCATGTATTAAGATTAAAGAAAGCACTATATGGTTTAAAACAAGCGCCTAGAGCCTGGTACGACCGTCTTACACATTATCTTCTAGATAGAGGTTTCAAGAGAGGGTATGCTGATCGAACTCTATTTGTCAAAAATGATGAAGATTATCTCCTTGTGGCACAAGTCTATGTAGATGACATAGTGTTTGGAGCAACTATCGAAGATCGTGCTACTGAATTTTCTGAGGAGATGAAGAAGGAGTTTGAAATGAGCATGGTGGGGGAGCTCACATTCTTTTTGGGTCTTCAAGTCAAACAACAGAAGGAGGGTATATTTGTATCTCAAGAGAAGTATGCCAGAAATATTGTCAAGAAGTTTGGCCTAGACTCCAAAAAACATGCCTCCACTCCCATGAGCTCTGCCACTAAACTGAATGTGGATTCATCAGGAGTTGAAGTAAGTCCCACGTTGTATAGGAGCATCATTGGAAGTTTGCTCTACCTTACAGCAAGTAGACCGGACATTGCTTTCAGTGTGGGCGTTTGTGCCAGGTACCAAGCTAATCCAAAGGAATCTCATCTGACTGCTGCTAAGCGAATCATTCGATATGTGAGTGGTACTGCAAACTATGGTCTGTGGTATTCAAAAGACTCAAATGCGTGTCTTGCTGGGTATTCGGATGCTGACTGGGCTGGAAGTGTAGACGATCGGAAAAGCACTTCAGGTGGCTGTTTTTATCTTGGTAACAATCTTGTTTCGTGGATGAGCAAGAAGCAGAATTCAGTGTCTCTATCTACTGCAGAAGCAGAGTACATCGCTGCTGGAAGTTGCTGCACTCAGCTTCTTTGGATGAAGAAATTACTTCATGACTATGGAATTCCTCAAGAAACGATGTGTGTCTTCTGTGACAACACCAGTGCCATCAATCTTTCCAAAAATCCTGTTCAGCATTCAAAATCGAAACACATAGAGATACGTTACCATTTCATTCGGGATTTGGTAGAGGAAAGAGTTGTGTGTCTTGAGTTCATACACACTGACAATCAAAAGGCGGATATCTTCACCAAGCCTCTCGATGGTCCACGGTTTGAATCCCTCCGTAAGACCATTGGTGTCGGTACAATTCCTTGACTCTCTTGTGTGTTGAGTGCTTCACTGTTTTTATATCTGTCTGTGTTGGAGCACACAATTTTTTTTTTTGCAACTTGTTTCTTGCTTGCTTGTTCTTTTGTGTTTGCTGCTGGTTTTGTTTGTGTCTGATTCATTCTTTTTGTTTCTTGAGTCAAAAATCCAAAAATCACATAAAGAATTTGAAAATCAAAACACTTGATTGACTTTGTTGAGTTTTTTGTCTTAAAACTCGTTTTGCCTTGTACCTTTGTGCTAATGGCTTTGTGCATTGTCGAGCATTGCTTGTTTTCATGCACTCATATCACTATGGGAAAAATCTTGAAATCTATGTGATTGTTGTAAATAGATCTTCAAACTTGTCATGAATGATTGGTGAATGGTTATGTTGATCTTGAAACATGCATAGACTTGTGTCTATATCTCTTCCCATTTTTTATTTTTTTTTGCTAAAAAGAGCTCACTAAATGTAAATCTCCAAATGAAAAGAGATATTGAGCTGCAAAAGCCTGTCGCACATTCTAGTATTTGACTAGGAAAAAGGGTAAGCGACCTTATATCAAAAGTGAAATTTCTTTCAAAAAGGCCAAAGGCCTGTTCTTCAAAGAAAAATGTTGTCTATACCTCTCACAATGAGAGATGATTGCCTCAAAAGATCAAATGTTATGGCTGAAAGTGGAGTCAAATGAAAGGCTCCTAGTTATGTTATCAAGTTGTGTGGGAAGTCATATATTCATATTTCTGTAATTGAGATTGGTCACATGATCTAGTGCTAATTGTGTATGCCTTGGTTGAATTGATCATTGAAGCTTCACATTAGACAAAGGACTATTTCAATGCTGATATCCACACACAACACACAAGTTTATGTTTGATAAATGCCCTATTCATTTGTGTGATTGTACTTGATAAAATGTGTTTTCACATGCTCAATCTTTGTTAATTCAAGCACAAAAAGATTTTTGAGTGTTTTAGGTGTTTTTGGAAAGTGTTTTGCTGGAAAAATCTGAAAAATTTCAAAAATACAGTTTTGCCCTGTTTTGGCGGCTCAGTCGCGGGTATGTTAAGTCGCGAGTTTCAGTCGCATCTTCGCTGGTCAGGTTTGGCGACTTTTTCGCGAGTGGAAGGTCCAGTCGCGAGATTCACTCAGAGATTTTCGCGGCTCAGCTCGCGACTCACTCGCGGGTAGACCTTCCAGTCGCGAAAAACACTTAGAAAATTTTTTCAAAATTTTCATCTTGAGTGCTTTGGCGGCTTGAGCTGGCGACTGTGTGGCGACTTGAACCAGTCGCGAAAATCGCGTGTTTTGGTCATACAGGGGCAGTTTTTAAAATTTTCTGTTTTCCCTCGATCTTTTTGTGACTATTCATTGTCTTTTTCTTCTGCACTTTCCCTTTCTCACCGTGCCTTCATTGTCGATCCCCATTGTTTGCTTCTTCTCCGCTAAAAATCGTCGACTCACAGGTATGGTTCCTTGTCTTGCACTCTAATTGTCCTGTTGTTTTGGTTTTCCCTCTGGATTATTCTCGTCTGAATATGGGTTTTGTGTTGGGCTTTGATGTCATCGTTGTCCTTTCTTAGATTATGATAACCTGTGCTTCTGGTTTTGAGCTCATTTATTTTGTTGGCTGTGTTCTTCATCATATGCTTAGCTAGGGTTAGCTAATTTTTGTCTGATCTGTTGTTGCTATCATATTTCACTTTGATCTTGTGTGGTATCTTGTTAATGTGGTGTTGATTTTGGTCCCTTTACAGCTGTTTTTGTGGGCATATTTGATCTCTCTACTGTGTAGTTCTAAGTTGGGCCTTTGGTGTCCCTCATTTTTTTCTGACCATACTCATCCAGCTGTTAGGGTTTCTTCATTGTTCCTATATTTTCACTAACCCACTGCTGATATAGTCTGTTGGATTGTGTTTTTGTCATTTCCCTTGTTTCTAATACAGACTGGTCATGTCTCCATTCAAAAAGGCTGCTGTGAAAGGAGGTTCTTCCAAAGGGAAGGAACCCGTAATTGATGTTGATGAAGACACACCTCTCCCGAAAGTGACTCGCTCTTCATCACAGCGATTCGATCCCAATAAGTTCCGATCCTATTCAGCATATCAGTCATATGAGAACTTCTTTCTTCATGCCACACCACTACTAGAGAGAGCAGTGGATCTACCTTCACTTCATAACACTGACATCCCGATATACTTTGCTCACAAGGATTGGAATTACCTTCTCTCGGATCCGGATATCGTGTATGACGAGTTGGTTAAAGAATTTTATGCTAATGCAATTGTGGAGGGAGATGAACTTAAGTGCTGGGTTCGGCAAAAGAGCTTTTCTGTCTCTCCTACATACCTGGCAGAAATTCTTCACATTAACAGACCAATTTTTCGTCATTCACCGGTCTATGACGATCTATGTCCTGATGAGGAGCTTCTAAAACAAGGTCTTGGTCAAGACTTGGAATTCTCGCCAAATGGAAAATCCATCAGTGTTTCCTCCCTTTCTCCGAAACTGCGAGTGCTTACAATTGTAATGTTTCACAATTTGTACCCTTTGTCCAGTACTGGGTATATGAATCTCGGACGAGCTTTGTTTCTTCATGATCTGGTTTCTGATGAAGAAATTGACATTTGTGCTCACATCTTTCATGTTCTGCGCAAAACAGTTCTTCGCAGTGAGTCTCGGATCTGCATTCCTTTCTGCAGTCTCATTTCACGGATCTTGAAGCTCAAGGGGATCTATCCATCGACTGATGAGTCTCCTATTCCCAAACCGAGTCCGATCAACATGCGTACATACAATGCAAGTGTTGGACATAGTCGGAAGAGAGCCAAACCAGAAACTTCTGCATCTCACAGTGATTCTCAGTTCAGCAATCTCTCCCTCGATGAGAAACTTGATCGCATTGTTTCCTCTGTCCACGAGGTGAATACAAAGATGTCTGGACTCACTGCTTCTCTACACCATCAAAGCAACCGATGGGACATGAAGTTTACTTCTCTTCAGACTCAGTTGGATCAGATTCAGAGAAAACTAGAAGAGGATGACTAGCCTATTCCATGACAAAAAGGGGGAGTGATAGGCATAATCAGAGGGGGAGGATATTACCCTAAGGGGGAGTGTCACTATCTAAGGGGGAGTGTCTTTATTTTTTTTGTTTCCTTTTTTCTCTTTAAGTTGATATATTATGTTTTGTAAAACTGTTATTCAGGTATTTGTTAGTTTGTACCCATATGCTTTTGTAAGCTTTGAGGGTTTATGTTTTATGCATAGTTTGTAGGCCTTGTGGTATGTACCATGCTTAAGTGCAGCCTTTATGCTATGTGAAATCAGTATTTTAAATCTAAATGTTCAGCATTGTGGTTTATGTACTGTCACTCTTGTGCCCTTGTAGGATTGTTCCTAGATGCATATGCCTTGTGTGCTATGCATTGGTTGAGTGTTGAGCATACAAGTGTCTTGCCTTGTGCTTGTTAACTTGTATGTCTTTGTGTTCATTCCAAGTGTGAATGAACACTGTGATCACTACCTTGTGGTGTTCACTTGGTTGATCAAGCCATGGTTTGTTCATTAACTCCATCTTATGCTTGATCTCTTTTTGCCTGTTTCATATGCATTAATAATTTTCTGCTTACAATGATCATGGTGTATTGTTGTGTTTCAGGAGTTTATGTTCATATGATTCAAGTGCTTCACAGCTTCTAGAATTAGGTGTGAGTGAGTTTTGATCAACTGTTCCCAACTCACATGTTAAGTCTAGAGTCTGTTTTAGGGTTTTGTCACGGAATAGCCAAAGGGGGAGATTGTAAGGTTGAATTTATTCAACCATCTAATTGGCTTTATTCCGTGCCAAATTTGCTTGTAATTCAGCATTTAGTAACCCTGTATTTAGGTGGGATTGTTGTAAGGGTAGTGAGTGAGATAGTGTGAAGATTGCTCAAGAGTGTGCAAGAAAACAGAGAGTCGCGGCTGGGACTCGCGACTGGACTCGCGGCTTCAACCCGCCAGAAGATGCACACGTGCCAAGCATGCTGGAAGATGAACAGTCATGCTAGCTGGAGCACTACAGGACAAAACAGGACAACTGGCCATACGGTTAACTCGCGACTGGAACTCGCGACTTAGTCAAGCCGCGAGGTCAAGCCGCGAGCCACCCCTGTTTTGGAAAAACCTGACGTTTCGCATTCCACTCCTCTTGAGTATAAATACCCTTTTAACCCACGATTGAAAGAGAGCTTCCAGAGAGAATTTTGAGAGAGAAACCCTAAAGAAAAACCAGATTGTTTTACCCACAATCTCTACCTTAGAGTCTCATCAAAATCCCTCACTCTCTTCCTCTCCATTGTCAAATCCTTGAGAGGCCTTTATACCAAACCTGGTTCTCACCATTATCATCTCTGTGAGACAGTCGTTTGGAGTTCTGGGAAGCAGTTAGGAAGGAGCCAATCTTCATTGGTTGATGCTACGGTGTAGTAGCGGAATCCGGAAAGCTAGAAAAGAAAAAGGTTCGGCGCAACCTCGTTGGAGCAAGAAGCTTGGAGGGCTTAGGTGCATTGGGTAGATTAGGCTTGGAGGGTCTATTGCTGTCCTTGTATCCCAACTGTATTTTCTAGTGGATTGATTACCGCTTGGAGGGCGGCGGAGAGGTTTTTCGCCGAGGTCTTCGGTTTCCTCTTCGATAACATATCTGGTGTTATCGCTGTGTTTGCATCTTCCTTCCTCTCTATCTCTGCCTTTACATTATCTGCTGTGGTTTATTTTGTTGTGGCTTAGATAGTTGTTTAATCAATACCATGTTATAGCATATGTTAAGTTTCCGCACACTATTGTTTAACATATTGCGTGTGTTGATTAAATTGGTTTTTGGGGGTCTAAACGTTCAAAAGTGTTTTTGTACACGTTTTTGAACTTTCACATATTAATTGATTCAATTCCTTCTCCAAAAGGAAAATTAATTGATTCAATTCCTGAAACAAGACAAAGTTTAGGGGGTGTTTCGTAGCCTTCTTGTATGAGCTAGGCACACTTTCTTAGAATCTGGACCTATAGCAATGTTTTTAAAATGCCATAATAGGTATTGTAGCAGTTTCCAAAAGCACCGTATTAGGTCTACTTAGTGGTGGTTTTTAAATCCACTAAAAAAAAAAAAAACGACTATAAAACCAGTTTTTTGTAGTGCTTGTTATAATGGGAAGAACACATTTCTTTTAGTACTTACTACGATTAAAAAGATATAATCAAAGTGTCATTCTTGCAATTATTTTTCTTCTCCTTTCTTAGAAAGGGTAGAAGAAGAGTTTTTTTTTTTTTTGGGAGGGGGGGGGGGGGGGAGGGGGATGGGAGAGAGAGATATATATAATATTGTATGTAATATATATTTTAGGACAAAAAAATACATTTCCATCTTAAGATCCAATCTTGCGGCTACTAAACTAAAAAATACATTTCCATCCATGAGAAAAAAATCCACATGGCAAAATCTTAAGAAGGGAACCTAAGGAACAACTAAGTCTTGCCCTTTATTTTTTTTTTTTTTTGTAAATTTTTTAATTTATAAATTTCAAATCTAGTTATAAAAAGAGAGAGAGATAACCAAAAAAAAAAAATTTAATTTTGTTTTGAGAGAAGATTGATAGTTAAAATACACTCACTTACACTTCTATTTGGGGTTTCTTATAAATCAGTCATTCAACTTTCAAAACATATAATTCACACCCTAGACTATCACCTACTGTCATTTGCTCATCCAAAAATGTTGTTTTGGACAAAAAATTGACATTGTCATAATAATAAAGGAGGAAAGATGCAAGTTTTGGAAATCAATAGTGTAAATTATAAGTTTTAAAAGTTGATGAACCGATGAAGAATCAACCCTAAACTCAACGGATGTAAAGTGTATTTTATCCAAACTCATAATATCACATCATATTCAAAGTTTTCCTACGTAGTAGTAATATACTTAAGTGTATTATTAGAATATAAAAAATTTGAGTGGTTGACTAGGTTTTTTTTTTTTTTGATAGAGTTTCAACTTATGGCATCCTCTTTTGATCATTGTGTTTTTTATTATCAAACTAAGACATTAATCAGTTTTTTTTTTTTTTGTGTAAGTGAGGATTTAACCCCAAATTTTTTATTCAACCATCAGAAACATTTCCAGTTGAGCTAACTAGAACCCACGTGGTTGACTAGTTAAGTGATGGTATTGGACATTGAACACTAATGACAAAAGTGATTGCGGTTAATATATTAATGCTAAGCGTAAACTCATTATTAGGTTATTTAGCTTGTGAGTTAAGTAGAATCTCAACATAGTATAAATTTCTCACAAAGAAACTCCTCCAATAGTTTTTTCTTTTTTTGATAATTAGATAGTTAAGGGATAGAAGATTTGAACCTTAGATTTATAAGTTGAAATACCAAGTGATTGTGTTAATATTTAACTGTCACAACCCCAAAATGTAGTATAAATTGTATTTATTTGGTACTCTCTTTCTCTCCAATTTATTCCTTTTAGATTCCAAAGGGTCAAAGGTCTTAACTCTTAACAGCTAAAAGGAGAAAACAGATATAATAATAATAATAATAAATTTTCAAAGTTTTTCTTATAAATTGGTCTATTACGTGGCCGTCAATATAAGACCATTCACGTCATGACTCACGTGTGGTTAAACCAGTTTTAGCATTTTTTCATAAATACTTCAATTGTTGTGTTTTTTAACCCAAAAAAAAAAATTAAAAAATTAAAAAGAGAGATCTTGTTTCAGATTTAATAAGAGACATTTTGATTTTGAAAATGTTCTCTCAAGTATGAAGTGGTGAAGCCTAAGACACCCATAGTGACCCAAAAAATCAGATTTACTTTACTTAACTTTTGCTCAAAAAAAAAAAAAAAAAATTTAGAGGAAGAACGAAAGAAGCCCAAAGTAGATTTGTCATTTGTAATGATCCATCTACTTCAGCCTTCAGTTGAGGCTTGTTTTTGCTGCTCTTGAGTCTTGCCTCTTGCACATCAACATATCCACGAGAGAGAGAGAGAGAGAGAGAGAGAGAGAGAGAGAGAGAGAGAGAGAGAGAGAGAGAGAGAGAGAGAGAGAGATGAATGGATTTCAAAATGTGTGGTCGTTAGGATGTTAACGTGTAGAATGTGTGGGGGGGGAAAAATAATATCAAGTGGACAATGATATTATTACTTATTGGTGCAATTAGTAGAATGTGTAGAGAAAAAAATATCAAGTGGGCAATGATATTGCTACCCATTGGTACACTTATTTTTTGTTATTTGAAAGGTTAAAAATAATTAAAATATTATATATTGGGCTTGTGGGTGCTTGTATATGTTTTTTTTTTTTTTTTTTTGGTTGAATAATGGTAAGCTAAAGTTTAATGTTTTACTATTATTTAATTTTTTAATTAAAATGACAAGTTTTATAAAATTATTTATTTATTTATTTTTATAATTATTAATTAAATTATTTATGAAATCACCGGTTCGACCATCTCTTGGACCCCGGTCCAACCAGAAAACTGATAATCAATCCCTTTTCCGGTTCTTTCACCGTACCGGTTTTCAAAACCATGACTTTGCCTGCAGCAGAGAAGAGCCTCCTCAAATATTCATACACAAAATTGATGTTAGCAACATTGGATCAGCTAGTGTCTGCTGGAAGTTCGAGTAGGAATTGACTATACGTGCGGCTATGCAATGAAAATAATGACCCATATCTATATCAATATCATCGACTTTGTAACTGCTTTTTGCCTATGTTAAAGACTTAAAGTGGCTCTATGGCTTCCTGGACATCCACCGTGCTTAATTGTGTCATTGTTTCCAATATCAAGATCCCACAACTTATATTGTTCTGTTCAGACTGATGCCAACTGATTCGTTGTTTAATTTTAAAACTATGACTTAAGAAAATTTCATTTTTCCAATGTTCAAAACCTCTCCGCCGAAGAAAAAAAGTAATGGAAAAAAAAAAAAAAAAAACTAAGAAAGTGGCCTATAACCCCTTATTAGATTGGCTAAGGGATTTTTTATATTTTTATTTAATTTATTATTTTTTTTTAAGTATGGATCGGATTCGGGGAAATATCCCAACCCGACCTAAGAATTTTGGATTCGGGCAACAATCCATCCCGGTTCTCTTTACCCATGATAAACTGGGTAAAACCCGATACTATCGGGTCAGGTACTTGTTACCCAGTGAATTTTAGTTATTATCCAACTCTTTGATACTGTTTTCCCTCTAAAACATAAAAAGGATATGACAAATGGCCAACACAAATTCACACGAGCATTCTATTAGCTATTATCCCACAGAAAGCATATAATAATACAGGAAAAATGAAGTTATATATATTTTTCCTAAACTTTTAACAAAGTCCAAAAAAATTAATTGATTCTAGAAATATTACAAATTTTATTATATAAGTCTTACAAATTGTTATGTTATACCCATCATAAGAAATAATTCAAAGACTTATTTAATTATTATCTTATTAAAGTGTCACCAATCATACCATTTTTCACATTAGTTTGTAAGTTTTTTATAGTAAAATTTAAAATAGCTTTATTATTCTTCCACAAAAAAAAAAATGTAAATTAATTTAAATCCAACCAAATCACCACTAAGTAAATAAAAAATGTTAAAACTATTACAAATATTACTATAGAATATTAACACTAGTTTGTAAGGCACATATAGTAAAATTTGTAGCATCTCTAGTTAGCATTGGTCAAGTAAATTAGTCATATTAAAAATTTAGAAATAAATGATTTTAAATAATTAATTTTAATTAATTTTTTTTTGTTTTAGAAACAAACTAACCACAAAACATGCCTAACCACTAAACATGCCTACTTAAATACATTTTCTCACAAAGTTCAACCTTAGCTCAGTTGGTAGAGCGGAGGACTGTAGTAGGAACGACTAAATTAATTCTTAAGAAATTAATTATTAATAATTGATATTTAAATACATAAAAGCCCATCAAAAGTTTTCGGCTTAGCCTCAAATTGTGTTTAGTCTACCAAGTGAGGTAAAAAAAGCTTCTATACTTTGAAGCCATGGTTACGGAAATTTGAAATTAAGCAGTCGTTGGACGGTGTAAAAGTCTAAAAGTTTGTGTGCCATTTATAGACTATACGAATGAGAATATATTATGCGACGTGCTCTTATCTTGTGAAAGCATCTTGATTCCTTTTGTTTCTCAAAAAACAAAAACCCTTGATTTTCCTTTTGAGTCGTTCGTTATGGCTTTATCCTGTATGACTTTGATTAGCCAATAGACCGGCATTTATAAGAAACTCCTAGCGTTATTCTCAAGTCTCATTTATCATATTAATTGATTCAATTCCTTCCCCAAAAGAAAAATTAATTGATTCAATTCCTAAAACAAGACAAAGTTTAAGGGGTGTTTCGTAGCCTTCTTGTATGAGCTAGGCACACTTTCTTAGAATCTTCGATTATATGAAATGCTTCACTACAAAAACTGGACATATAGCAGCGTTTTTAAAGTGCCCTAATAGGTCAACCTATTGTAACAGTAAAAGGCCATATTAGGTCTCCTTAGTGGTGGTTTTTAAAACTTCTGGAAAAAAAAAATATATATATATTTAAATAAAAGGCCTGTAGAACCAATTTTTTGTAGTGCTTGTTATAACGGGAAGAACACTTTTCTTTTAGAACTTACTACGATTAAAAAGAGATAATCAAAGTGGTAAACGCACCTTGCATTCTTGCAATTATTTTTGTTAGGTTCTAAATGTTTAGGATTAAATATTTAAATTTCTATTTTTATGCATGTTGGCAAACCGAGATCAAAACATGTCTAGATTATGTATTAGACATTGCTCAAGATAATACAAATCAGGATTCAAGAACTTACAAGCCGCAAAAAAGAGAAGTTAATTTTAGTGAGGTTCAACTGATCGAAAATTGTAGTTAGGATTTTTTCTACAAAATTCTATTTTAATCCAAACTCTACAAAAACGTTTTGGGTTTTAAGTGAAACACTTCTTGGTATAAAAGGATAACCCTAACTACATTTTAGAGGTTCTTGAAAGACTTGTGAGTTACTCCTGTTGGATCTGAATGGTTCTGTACCTTCTAACTCCACAAGCTTCTGCCAGATCAAGAGATCTACAGTGAAGAATTGGTGGAATCAAGTTGCTGCTACAAGATCAACAACGACTGGTGATTTGAAACCTTTAAGTGGGATCTCAAAGTCATAAGCATGGGAGCTTACGTTCAGCAAATCCAAGAGAGAAGAGTCTATGGAGTTGGAGTTGCACGTGGTCATGTTAGTTAGTTCTATTGGAGGAAGCATTAGGTTTAGGATTAAATCTTTTGTAAACTTCAATTCTTTCTAGTGGATTTATTTACCTTGAGGATAGTTAGGTCAAATCCTCTCCAGGTTTTTACCTTGAAATAGATTGGTTTTATTAGTTTTCTTGGATAATCATATCGTTGTCTTATTTATTTTCCCGCACTGCATGATATGATATGATGGTGTCACAAATAATCCCTAGTCCATAACTCATCCATATGTCTCGTCCAACGACAGAAGCAACAATAGGCGGAGAAAATGAAGGGCGTACCAGCGAACCTCGTCCGTATATGGACGAGCTTAATACCTCGAGATCTACTCGTCATTTATGAACGACAAGCCTTCCAAGATGATCTCGTCCGTCTTTCACTAAAAGTGGACGAGATCATCCTGGAGGTCTCGTCCATCCTTACTATGGATGGACTAAAAGTGGACGAGCTCCTCATGAAGGTCTCGTCCATCCTCACTATGGATGGACGAGTTCATCGGCCTGTCCGACCTAGGTAACTTCCACAACGGTTACTCCCAATTCTCCGGACTCCTCGACATTGGGAACGGTTACCAAACAGATAACCGTTCCACACACACTATATAAGGCTTCTTCGATGAAGGGTAAGGGTATTCAGACATTTTCTTACTTTTAAGAGAATACTTCTTCGTTACAGAGAGTTTAAAGTAACTAACTTGATCATCGGAGGATTTTTGGCCGGTCATCACCGGTCTCCTCTGATTCTGTGTCTTTGGTATTACAGGAGATAGCCCGAAGATCAACGTTCAAGTCTTATCAACCCACTGATAATCAAGGAATCATCATGATATACTACTGTTTAACCTAGATCTCATAATTAACTTAAGTAACTATTTGGCTAATTCATTAGGTTAAACAATCTGTTTTAAAGAGATCTAAACAAACAAACAAATTTTCTTCTCCTTTCTTAGCAAGGGTAGTAGAAGAGTTTTTTTTTTTTTTTTTTTTTTTTTTTTTTGCGAGAGGGGGGGGGGTTATTTTATTTGTAAATTTGTAAATTTATAAATTTCAAATCTAGATATAAAAAAGAGAGAGAGATAACAATATATATATATATATATAAATTTTGTTTTGAGGGAAGATTAATAGTAAAAATACACTCGCATTACACTTCTATTTGGGGTTTCTTATAAATCAGTCATTCAACTTTCAAAACATATAATTCACACCCTCTACTATCACCTATTGTCATTTGCTCATCCAAAAATGTTGGTTTGAACAAAAAATTGACATTTCATAATTATAAAGGAGGTAAGATGCAAGTTTTGGAAATTAATAGTGTAAATTATAAGTTTTGAAAGTTGACGCACCAATGAAGAATCAACTCTAAACTCAAAGGATGTAAAGTGTATTTTAGCCAAACTCATAATATCACATCATATTCAAAGTTTTCCTATGTAGCAGTAATATACTTAAGTGTATTATTAGAATATAAAAATGTGAGTGGTTGACTAGTTTTTTTTTTTTTTTTTTTTTTTTTTTTTTTAATAGAGTATCAACCTATGGCATCCTCTTTTGATCATTGGGCTTTTTATCATCAAACTAAGATATCAATCAATTTTTTGTGTAAACGAGGATTTAACCCCAGATCTCTTATTCAACCATTAGAAACTTTTTCAGTTGAGCTAATTAGAAGTCTAGCTAGAACCCACGTGGTCGACTAGTTAAGTGATGGTATCGGACATTGAACAATGATGACAAAAGTGATTGCAGTTAATATGACAATGTTAAGCGTAAACTCATTATTATGTTATTCAGCTTGTGAGTTAAGTAGAATCTCAACATAGTATAAATTTCTCACAAAGAAACTCCTCCAATAGTTTTGTTTTTTTGTTTTGTTTTGTTTTTTATTTTTTATTTTTATAATTTGATAGTTGAGGGACAGAAGATTTGAACCCTAGATTTATAAGTTAAAATACCAAGTGATTGTGTTAATATTTAACTGTCACAACCCCAAAATGTAGTATAAATTCTATTTATTCGGTATACTCTCTTTCTCTTTCTCTTTCTCTCCAATTTATTCTTTTTAGATTCCAAAGGGTCAAATGTCTTAACTCTTAACAGCTAAAAGGAGAAAACAGATACAATAATAATAATAATAAATTTTCAAAGTTTTTCTTATAAATTGGTCTATTACGTGGCCGTCAATATAAGACCATTCACGTCACGTGTATTAAATTATATATATGATCTATTAAATAATTTAAAATTATTAAAAAAATGATTCCCTTCTGTCTATGATTTTCATATATGATTTTCTGGAATTTCTAGAATGTCTGCCCTCCCAAACCCGCAATTTCCGCTAATCATTTTATCCCAAGTTATAAGTTTGGAGACTAATGTGTTGGACCGAACGAAGCCAGTCCAAGAGTATATGCTAAGACCGAATATTACAGAATTGGTCTCCTTTTAATATTCTAATGCTCCTTGTTTCATTCTCCAAAAAAAAAAAAAATGCTCCTTGTTAAAAAAAAATTGCTCATTGTAACGGTCTTTAATTAAATGGTCAATAGCATTACTTCTATGAAGTCTTTCATTTTGCTAGTAAAAGTCATGTACAATTGTACATACGTGATAGTGATACGACTGACTTGGCAAGAGATTTACCAATTTGCCCCGTCTACCTAATAACCTATAAATAGCAACCAAACTATTACACTTTTGCACCATATAGTTCTAGCTTCTAGCTTAATTTGAAACCTTCTCAGCAATGTCTTATAAAGTTTTTTCTCTGTTTTCATTCACTCTCCTCCTTCTTCTCCTTCTTCCTCTCCATTCCCATGCAACTTCAAGAAACATCCATGACAAAAAATTATCACCGTTTGAGTTTCTCAAACATCTTCAAGGATGTCACAAGGGAGAAAAGGTCAAAGGCATCCATAACCTCAAAGCCTACCTTGAGAAATTTGGTTATTTGAGCTATAACCATTCTCAAAATCAAACTCATACCAATGATGATGATTTTGATGAACTCTTGGAATCCGCCATTAAAACTTACCAACTTAATTACCATCTCAACGCCACAGGGTCAATGGATGCCAATACAGTATCAACAATGATGATGCCTCGTTGTGGGGTGGCAGATATCACCAATGGTACAAATTGGATGCGCTCAGGCAAGAAGAAACATCACCACCACCATGGCTCTTTTCATACTGTCTCTCACTATTCTTTTTTCCGAGGAAATCCCAAGTGGCCAACTTCTAAGTACCATCTAACCTATGGATTTCTCCCTGGCACCCCAACTGAAGCAATAAGTCCCATCGCAAAAGCTTTTGAAACGTGGGCTGCAAACACACACTTCAAGTTCTCAAGGGCTCAAGATCAAACCAATGCAGATCTCAAAATTGGTTTCCATAGGGGGGACCATGGAGATGGGGCCCCTTTCGATGGAGCTGGTGGAACCCTAGCCCATGCTTTTTCACCGACTAATGGGCGATTTCATTATGATGCAGATGAAAAATGGAGTGTGGGAGCAGTCCCAGGTTCATATGACTTGGAGACAGTTGCCTTGCATGAAATTGGGCACCTCCTTGGGTTAGGGCATAGCGAAGTTGAAGGGGCCATCATGTGGCCTGCCATACGTTCAGGAGTGACCCAAGGTTTGCATAGGGACGATATTGATGGCATTAAAGCCTTATATAATTTTTAAGTGTTCAAGGATTTGCAATATGCAATTATTAGCGGGTAGAGAATAGAGCATAGTGCAAATACATGGCACTGGGACTATGAAACATGAAGAGAGAAAGAAAAGTTTTAACCTACTCATGGTAGAAAGTGACGCTTGATTGCATTTTACTTCATATTGTAATAATACTATTTCATTTTTTCAATAGTTTTGTATTTCAACTGAGATCTTTTAATGTTTACATCCAAGGTGAACAATGTTCAAATCCTTCAATCCCAATTATCAAATCATAAAAATAAAGTAAAATAATAATACTTCATTTTTATACTATCGTGGAATTATACAGCTTGGAAATTTGTATTGAGATAGATAAAAAATTTTAATTACTTTTTAACTATAATAAGCAAAAATAATAATTTTTTTAGGACTTTTTATGATTGACTTTCAATATAGATGTCTTATAAATTTGGTACTTTCAAAAAAGGAAAATAGTTAATATAGTCATCTTACTAACAAAGTTTTTAAAATTACTATGGATAAAATGTATTTGTCTAAGATCCTCATCCAGTGAACCATTGTGAACGGAAAACCTCATGTAAAACTCAATGATTGTAAAAACAAAAGAGTCAAAAGATAAGTTTGTGGGATAGACTACCCCTAAGACCAGGAAGACATCCTGATAGATAAATATGATTCTTGAAACATATTTCCTAAATTTACAAGAGTAACGATCATAAACCTAGATCTAGGCCACTTATGAAAACAAGCCCTAAAATCTCACCCACTAGTGCACCATAAGTGTCCTCTATTGATACCTCATTTTATTTGTTTTCGATAAATTGAGCCCATAAAATTAAAAAATAAATAAATAAAACTTTGTTCCTTCATATCAAAGAAGTCGAAAAAATTAAGTTGATTTGACCCAATTGAATGTCAAATTAACCAGATCCAAGAATTAAAAGCCAATATGACCAAAATACCCCTCGTTGATCAAACCTTGACCAATGGTCAAACAAACAAGAAAAAATAATCTGACCACAAATTCTATCACATCACACCAAAATACATCTCCCACAACATGTTTCCTATCATTCACTAAGTTTAACCACGGGAAACCAAAATTTGACCGAAAATTGACAAAAAATATTTATCGTTCAATCAGGATAAAATTCATGCTCATATAAAATATTAAGTGGGGAGTAGAACTAGATTTCGACTGTGCATGTGCATCTAACAAAATATGTGACACATACAAGTACCAATAATATCCAATGAAAACAACAAAAGTGGCCATTTTATGAGTGAATCAATTAAAGTATATCCAAAAAACAATAGTTCTAAAAAAAAGAAGGAAGAGATTGAGAAAAAGAAAAAGGAAAAATAGATATACATTTATGTTGTAGTTAATTGTGAACGTGTACTATAATTTGGTTTTACCGATGTTTTATATACATTTTTTTTAGCAAATTTTTTATATACCTTAATCATTGTAAGAGGTACGGTGATTTATTCTTATTCAAAGATGATATAATATTGGAAAACGTTTGGGTCTAAAAATGTTTAAATAACTTTACTTCAACCTATAATGTGGCAATTGAACATATTATCCATGTGTAATAATAGTTATATGGCTTTTTTAATGGATCATGTAATTTGTAAATAATATACATGGATAGTTTTATAAATTGCTACGTAATGAGTTGAAAATGATAGTTTCAAATATGTTTGGAACAAAATCTTGTTCTAAAATATAACTGTAGGCTTTCAAAACAAAATTGTTCAAACTCACATTACTTAGATTTTCATGGAAGCTATACAGAAGTTAATCCCTCATAATTTGACTTCTTAAATAGAACTTATGTGAAATTGAAACAAGAAACAAGAGTGAAAAGGAAAGTTTCAAATATGTTTGGAACAAAATTTTGTTCTAAAATATAATTTGACTTCTTAAATAGAACTTATGTGAAATTGAAACGAGAAACGAGAGTGAAAAGGATAGTTTCAAATATGTTTGGAACAAAATTTTGTTCTAAATATAACTGTAGGCTTTCAAAACAAAATTGTTCAAACTCACATTACTTAGATTTTTATGGAAGCTATACAGAAGTTAATCCCTCATAATTTGACTTCTTAAATAGAACTTATGTGAAATTGAAATGAGAAACGAGAGTGAAGTAGGAGACTGAGTTTGTACCTGAAGAGGTAAAGTCACGTAGGTGATTGGGTTTTGACCTTCCGAAAATCCACTTGTTGATCCACAATAGTAATGGTTTTGCAGGGTTGGAAGTAAGCGGCTACGAGCACAACTGTGGGCTCACCACGGCAATAGAAAGGCTACAATGGACGGTCAAAATCCAATATTGGAAGTAGAGCCTCCTTGTTGTTTTCCTATCAAAACCCATACCTATTTTTTTCCTCGTTCAGTTTTCCTACTCTATTCTTTTCTCCTTTCCCGATTTGTGTGATTTTTTTATTTGGCAAAAATACTCTCTTTTTTCCTATATTATAGGAGTGGCAAAATTAGACATGACTTGTGAACTCAACATGGAATTAATAAATTATAGGTTGAGACTTAATGAGTTCGTGTTAGGGACTAAGCTAGAGCTTGGTATAAAGGGGGGCAAAGTATAACAAAAAAATAATAATTATTATGAAACTCTAGATAAATTTTCTATTTAATATTAATAAATGGTCAACAAGAATATAGACACAAATCACAAAATCATTATTTCTTTATATATATATATATATATAAATATATATATATAGTGAACAAAGAAATAAATGCACATACAGAAAAAATATATATATATTCATCGTCGCACTATGTACACAACAAAATACAATTTACTAACTTTATTATATCTAACCATGGCTATTGAGTGGAATTGTGGTGTCTTTATATTAGAACTCCTTTCTCTCTCCCTTGTGTGTGTGTTTGTTTTTCCAAAAAAACACTTTATTATGTCTCATGTCCCAATTAATTTTAAAGTTTCAAACAAACTCAACTTTTACTTTTAAAAAAGACACTAACAAGACAAACCTAATTATTAACTATTAAACAAATTTCAATTCATATAAGCACAAAAAGACAAAATTCAATTCACAGAGCATAACACGTGGGTGGATATCAAGTTATCAATTCACCACTCTACTATTTTTTTTTTTTTAGAGTTACTTTTGAAGTCTCTTAAAAAGAGAAAGAACTCTCTGTCTCTCTCTCTGTGTCTTTTGTTTCAGACAATTTAAGAGACTCTTTTTTTTGCTTGTTGCTCACTTGCTCATATGAGAGAGAGAGAGAGAGAGAGAGAGAGAGAGAGAGAGAGAGAGAAATACTAGATTTGGTGAGTCTAGGCTAGGGGTAGGGTTGGCTGCTCTGCTGTTGCCGTGTTGCTGCTACTGTTGCTATCTCTCCCTTCATTGCTTCAGTTCAACTGTTCAACCTCTGAGTCTCTTGGTTAGGCTTAGGGTTTTGCTTGTTTGTGTGGCTTTTGTTTTGTTTTGTTTTTTTTTTTTTTTGGATTTTCCTTAGCCAGAAAGATATGTGGCCATGAACTAGGGATTAAGCGGAACAAAATTGACTAAGAATGACAGATTAGTTTTGTTTTAAAATTTTGAAAGGTCGGGCTATTTCTTTTTGATAAAATTTGGTTGATTGGCTTAAATTTTCTTTAGCTTTGATATTTATGATTTTTTTTTGGCTAAATTTTATTTTAGGTTAGATCCATAATTTTTTTTATTTTTTTTTTTTATGGCCTTTTAGAGTGCCAATAATATTGTTAAGAGGGGTAAGTGTAATTTTATTGAACTAAATCGGTAAAATTAATACATAAATATATATAAGATTTTTTTTTTTTTTATTTTGGGGGGGATGGGGGGGGGGGGGGGGGGGGGGGGGTAGGAGGGCACTGCCCCCCATGTCTAATAACTCTATCCCTAGTTTGTGTCATATTTGGGTTTACATGACTGACCCGTTTAATAAACGGGTTGAGTTAGTATCCATTACATGGAACCCGTTTGACCCGTCTGAACCGTTTAATTAAATGACATTTTACTAATTTGCCCTTCAAACACTAGGTATATAAACTTATTAGTTATTGTGGTTTATTTTCTTTGACATATTATGATTGATTATTTGTGATATTGAGATATAATTTAGTTTTGAATGATTATTTGTGATGCAGTAACTCGTTAGTTCTGAATTTTATATTAAAAATATTTGTTTGTTTGGTTTTTCATAATTCATATCAATTGGGTTAATACTAATTTCTTTTGTTGTTGATAAAATCTGATAAATAGGTTTATACATCTGACCTGTTTAATAGATGGTTTGTTTTAGGGTTGAGAAATCTTGACCCGTTTAATAAACATGCCAAGTTAGTGCTGACCTATATAGTCGATGTGTGCACCCAAACTGGTCTTCACCAAAGTAATGGGGTCACAATTTATTTATTGGTGTGATCACTCTCAATCCTATGACTTAGGCCCAAAACATGTCTTGATTCCTCTGTGTTCCCCCAGTATTTTCCCTCTCTCACACTCTAACAGTCTTACCCCCCCCCCCCCCCGCAGAATTTTTTCCAAACCCCATTCCTTTGCCTTCTGCTCCTTCTTATAGTCTCCTCTTAGTAGGGTTGTCATCATTATCTCCCCACTTATACACATATTCCTAAGTTCATTAGAATCCTAAGGGATCCTCACGAATTTAGAGGATTCCCTTGGAACTTGTTCTAGACGTGAAATAGTGTTCGGGAGTGGATCCCCATTGGAACTATTAATCTTTGGCTATCAATCTCGCCGAGGGTCGTGTCTCACTCTAACCACCTTTGTTATCAGTTAATGTCTAACCGACCCCCTATGAACATCTTAAGTGCTGTCCCCTAAACCATGGTCCCTATCTCGAGGTTGGGCCCACTGTGATAAGGCCCAAGGCTAACTCCCTACGTGCGTATCAAGGTTAAATTTCTTGATAGGCCTCGGGTTTCGCGCTAGGCTTTATTTAATTATGTTGACATGGCCACCTAGGCCCAGCCCCCCATAATAGCCCCCCACAATCCTGTTTCCACATAATGGAGATAGGATCAAGGTCCTGCTACCCCGTCATCGGTGCATTTACTTCTATCCCACCCAAAAGGATTGATGGTTGTACCTCGGGAAGGCCAACAGTCCACCTTTTAATGCAACAGATAGGACAGCTTGCTCCATTCGAAAGACGTAGCAGGATCTAAGATATCAGACGACCTAGGTGATTTGACACTTCGTTTATTGAGGCACGTGAATCAAAATGATGGTATGCATTTATTGCAGTTGGATAGTTACAATTAATGACCCTTGTTTCTATAAATACCACCCACAATCTGCATTTCCATCTTCTTTAGTTTCTGTTAAGTTCTAGACATTGCCTTCCTTTGCTCCCGAGCCCTCAATCTCCCTACAAGATCACTCTCCTCCACAAGAGACCACTTTGTAAGTCTTCTTCCCTTTGACTATCTCCTTATAACTTAGTTAGATTCGATAATATGCCTTTTGCATACTTATTGAAAACTAGGGAAGATATAGAATCCTTCAAAGTTAGATACAATATCCCTTGTGATGTTGAAATTTCATACTGTCACGAAGGAGAGATAGTAGACCAGAGGCTTCCCCAAGTCGTGTTTTTTCCCTTAATGTCCATTCTTAAGGGCGGGGTTAGGTTCCCTATAGACCCCTAATTACTTAGGACCCTCAGTTTTTATGGCCTTAGCCTCGATCAGTGTTTGCCCAATTATTACGTAGGGTGTCTCATCTGCTTGTATGGCCTGAGCCTTACCCATCACGACATCAAATTTTTGTACGCCATTTGGGGAAGTCTAAAGAATGGGTACTACCTTCAAACCCATAATACCACAGTTAGGTTGATATCTTGCTTCCCCGATTCCAACAGGAACTCGACGAGGGAATATGTGAGAGTGAATGGTAACTGGCTGAACGGAGAGATGACTTACCCGACCTCTCTTCGACAGATAGGTTGGTACTTTCTTTTACCGATTCCTAATATTCACCAACAGTGTTCCCCTTCCCCTTTCTCTCTCGAATTGTTTTTTTTTTTTTTAATTTTAATTATTATTATTATATATATTTTTCTTTTTTGTTATTTGCTTCTCATCCATTTCACTACATTCTTGGTTTCTCACTTACACATACTCCTTTCCCGACCATAGTTTCTAAGAAGTTCCAGCTGGACATAAGGGTGGTGCGTGTCATAGAGCTCAACTTCATCCTTCGCTTAGAGATATTCGTACATTACGACGGTCAGCTAAGAGCCTTTCACCTGATCTTGGGTTGCATTCCCTCCTACACAAGCTACCAGAATTCATCAAGTGCTATGATGGTTGGCAGCTCATTGTTATCGTATCTGGATGTTCGGTTGCCTGGGTTCTTGCCTAAGGGACTCACTTCCAGGGAAGCCAGGGATTTTGGTCCTCGATTGATCAGACAAGACTCTCTCAAACCTATCCAAGATAGTTTAGGCGACACTGTCTTCCAAAACTGAGCAGAACACATTCCTGTGGAGGCTCTCATCTTAGGAGATTCTGATGAAAAGGGTCCGAACACCGAAGAGACAAATCTCGTGCTTTCAGATCCAGCAAAAGGGATGATCAAAAAACAGTCAATGGCCCTGGATCGCTGGTGTCCAGCCGCACAAGCTTCGGGGGGCAAGCTTCTGCCCAGTCCACCCTTCAACAAACAACTCCTCCCGTGCCCCAACAGCAAAGGAAGTGCCAGAATGGTATCGGTGGTGCGGTGGTCAAGGACAACACCCTTTTTGTTACCCACCTACCCACTCAAGTTTTGGGTTGGTCGACTGTTCCACTAACCAATAAGACCCCCCAGGAAACACAACCGCCGAGCCAACCTATCATAATTGGCTCATAGGTAGCGACTTCTTCCTCGGACTCTATTGCCAGGTGGGAGTGCACTTTCCAACTAGGGGATAAGGTCCTACCCACCAACTCTTACCTTCGGACATGGAGGAGTGGCGAGAAGGGCCATGTATCGAACTACCCTGGGCAGGCTTTGTTGCTTCCTGCTAACATGGAGCATTATTCCAGCTGCCAAGACGATGATTTGGTGCTTAAGCTGAAATGGCACATTATAGCGGTATATTTTACCTCCACCAGATTTCAATTATCATATATATATATATACTTATTATTATTATTTTTTAAATTTTTATGTCCCTCAATTCGCAAGTGTTACCAATCAGACAAGAATAACCCAGCTCTAGCTTTCTACTAATTCAAGCCGCCTAATTGACCCATGTTGTGGAGGGTCGGTTGAAGGATGCGTAGGAGGAGATCAATAAAGAAAAAGCCCTAAAACAGGTAGCCGAGACTAGTTGAAAGAGAAGACCCTGGGGCTGAATGTTATGGAGCAACGAGCAACAACTACCGAGAAAGTGCTGGAGCTAGCCAAGCAGAAGGCTAGTGAGGCTTAGGGCAAGCTCAGGGAGACTGAGCTTTAGCTCATAGAGAATGCGAGCATCCTTTCTGCTCGGGACAAGGAATTCACCGACTACAAAGGTGATGAAAAGGCTCGAAAGCAAACTTACAATAGGGGCTTCAAGGATGCTGAAAACTTAGCTAGCCCCATGATCTTTTAGGCCCAAAAGTTCAGGTTCATGGAAGGCTAGATGGCAGCAGTCAACGCCATTGGGCTCCCCGAGGAACCTTCGCCTAACAATCCTCCAGCTGATCAAGGAGCCCTTGCACTAACTCCTTTGATCACCGATACTCTCGGAACTTAGACTTGTTAAAAACAAAACTATTATTTAGTTTTTCTTTTTCTTCTGTCTCTTTTTATTTTATTTTATATTTTTTTTATGCTTCCTTATGTGGGCCAGTACCCGTGTATTGAACTATCTTCCCTTTTCTGAATTTATATAAGATGGATGGTTTTAACTTTCACCTTATTCTATTGTAATTGTATGATAAAGGACAATGCCATTCACTTGCCTTCATCCAACTCTTATTAACATTCATACCAAAAGTTGCTTAAGTGTCAATGTTGAATGGCACACTAATTTGAGTGTTCAACAACAGAATTAAATTCAAGAGTAATCGTTAAAAACTTGATTGGGTATTATCATTCGGTAAAGCAACAGATAATTTATGCGTTTGGTGGAAACATCCGTGATTCGCTTAAGTGTTATCCCTCGATAATGTAGTACGTAACTTCAATCACTTACGGTACACTGCTCCTCATGCACCTTTACTAGTTAATATTAGGCACGCATCTAAAAGTAGGGGTATTCCCCGATCATTAGTCAAAAACAAGGATGTTTGGCAATTGAAGAATGAGTTTATGTCATAACTTGTATTCCGATTTGAATATAGTTGTCGATGTTTATCTGTGGCTAGCGGTTGGGATTGGGCCAAGGCCACATCTTTATCCTTAGGGAGATATTAAGGTTTCCATTTGGTCGGTAACCGGAGTCAGGCCAAGGCCAGATTTCTATCCTTTTGAAGACATTAAGGTTTCCATCTGGTCGGTGACTGGAGTCAGGCCAAGGCCAAATTTCAGTCCTGTGAAGACATAAAGGTTTCCATCTAGTCAGTGACTGGAGTCAGGCCAAGGCCAAATTTCTGTCCTTATGGATAAATATCAAGTACATGTACAGACGCTTTAGCGTTCACTCCTACTTTACACAAGATTAGTTAACTGAAATTCATCCACTTTCATTGTCCTTATCAGCTTACAAATTAAAACACTAATTCCATACATCATATTACATTCACTGGTAATACTTCTTTAGATTGTAGACGTTCCATGGTCAGGGTAAGGGTTTTTCTTCCAAATCTTGCAAGTAATAGGCTCCTACTTCGGCCGTAGCTGTTACTCGGTAGGGTCCTTCCCAATTAAGGGCCAACTTTCTAGCACTTTGATCTTTCGCACTCCCGATGGCCTTTCGCAAAACGAGATCTCCTTGCACAAACTCCTGAGGCCTGACCCTTCTGTTGTACCATCGAGCTAACCTCTGTTGACGATCAGTAAGTCGCATGGCTACCATGTCTCTCCACTCTCCCAAGGCATCCAGATTCCCGACCATACACTCATCGTTATGACCCTGCGTAAAGCCTACAACCTTTGAGCTTGACAAACTAACTTCAACCGGTATAACTGCTTCGGCTCCGTAGGTCATGGAAAAAGGCATCTCACCTGTCAACCTCCAAGGAGTTGTTCGGTATGCCCACAGTTTGTTCGGCATAAATTAATTTAAATCCAACCAAATCACCACTAAGTAAATAAAAAATGCTAAAACTATTATAAATATTACCATAGAATATTAACACACTAGTTCGTAAGGCATATGTAGTAAAATTTGTAGCATCTCTAGTTAGCATCAGTCAAGTAAATTAGTCATATTAAAAATTAAGAAATAATTGATTTTAAATAAAAAATTTAAATTTTTTTTTTTTTTTAGAAACAAACTAACCGATAAACGCACATACTTAATTACACTCTCTCACACAGTCCAACCTTAGCTCCGTTGGTAGAGTGGAGGACTGTAGTAGGAACAATTAAATTAATTCTAAATAAATTAAATATTAATAATTGATATTTAAATACATAAAAGCCCATCAAAAGTTTTCGGCTTAGCTTCAAATTGTGTTTAGTCCACCACGTGAGGAAAAAAAAGCTTCTGAACTTTGAAGTCATGGTTACGGAGATTTCAAATTAAGCTATCGTTGGATGGTGTAAAAGTCTTAAAGTTTATGTGCCATTTATAGACTATACGAATGAGAATATATTGTGCGACGTGCTCTTATCTTGTGAAAGCACCTCGATTCCTTTTGTTTTGAAAAAAAAAAAGAACCTTGATTTTCCTTTTTGAGTTGTTCGTTATGGCTATATCCTGTATGACTTTGATTAGCCAATAGACCGGCATTTATAAGAGACTCCTAGCATGAGTCTCATTTATCATATTAATTGATTCAATTCCTTCTCCAAAAGGAAAATTAATTGATTCAATTCCTGAAACAAGACAAAGTTTAGGGGGTGTTTTGTAGCCTTCTTGTATGAGCTAGGCACACTTTCTTAGAATCTGGACCTATAGCAATGTTTTTAAAATGCCATAATAGGTATTGTAGCAGTTTCCAAAAGCACCGTATTAGGTCTACTTAGTGGTGGTTTTTAAATCCACTAAAAAAAAAAAAAAAACGACTATAAAACCAGTTTTTTGTAGTGCTTGTTATAATGGGAAGAACACATTTCTTTTAGTACTTACTACGATTAAAAAGATATAATCAAAGTGTCATTCTTGCAATTATTTTTCTTCTCCTTTCTTAGAAAGGGTAGAAGAAGAGTTTTTTTTTTTGGAGGGGGGAGGGGGGTGGGAGAGAGAGAGATATAAAATATTGTATGTAATATATATTTTAGGACAAAAAAATACATTTCCATCTTAAGATCCAATCATGCGGCTACTAAACTAAAAAATACATTTCCATCCATGAGAAAAAAATCCACGTGGCAAAATCTTAAGAAGGGAACCTAAGGAACAACTAAGTCTTGCCCTCTATTTTTTTTTTTTTTTGTAAATTTTTTAATTTATAAATTTCAAATCTAGTTATAAAAAGAGAGAGAGATAACCAAAAAAATAATAATAATAATTTTGTTTTGAGGGAAGATTGATAGTTAAAATACACTCACTTACACTTCTATTTGGGGTTTCTTATAAATCAGTCATTCAACTTTCAAAACGTATAATTCACACCCTAGACTATCACCTACTATCATTTGCTCATCCAAAAATGTTGTTTTGGACAAAAAATTGACATTGTCATAATAATAAAGGAGGAAAGATGCAAGTTTTGGAAATCAATAGTGTAAATTATAAGTTTTAAAAGTTGATGCACCGATGAAGAATCAACCCTAAACTCAACGGATGTAAAGTGTATTTTATCCAAACTCATAATATCACATCATATTCAAAGTTTTCCTACGTAGTAGTAATATACTTAAGTGTATTATTAGAATATAAAAAATTTGAGTGGTTGACGAGGTTTTTTTTTTTTTTTGATAGAGTTTCAACTTATGGCATCCTCTTTTGATCATTGTGTTTTTTATTATCAAACTAAGACATTAATCAGTTTTTTTTTTTTGTGTAAGTGAGGATTTAACCCCAAATTTTTTATTCAACCATCAGAAACATTTCCAGTTGAGCTAACTAGAACCCACGTGGTTGACTAGTTAAGTGATGGTATTGGACATTGAACACTAATGACAAAAGTGATTGCGGTTAATATATTAATGTTAAGCGTAAACTCATTATTAGGTTATTTAGCTTGTGAGTTAAGTAGAATCTCAACATAGTATAAATTTCTCAGAAAGAAACTCCTCCAATAGTTTTTTCTTTTTTTGATAATTCGATAGTTAAGGGATAGAAGATTTGAACCTTAGATTTATAAGTTGAAATACCAAGTGATTGTGTTAATATTTAACTGTCACAACCCCAAAATGTAGTATAAATTCTATTTATTTGGTACTCTCTTTCTCTCCAATTTATTCCTTTTAGATTCCAAAGGGTCAAAGGTCTTAACTCTTAATAGCTAAAAGGAGAAAACAGATATAATAATAATAATAATAATAAATTTTCAAAGTTTTTCTTATAAATTGGTCTATTACGTGGCCGTCAATATAAGACCATTCACGTCATGACTCACTTGTGGTTAAACCAGTTTTAGCATTTTTTCATAAATACTTCAATTGTTGTGTTTTTTAACCCAAAAAAAAAAAAATTTAAAAATTAAAAAGAGAGATCTTGTTTCAGATTTAATAAGAGACATTTTGATTTTGAAAATGTTCTCTCAAGTATGAAGTGGTGAAGCCTAAGACACCCATAGTGACCCAAAAAATCAGATTTATTTTACTTACCTTTTGCTCAAAAAAAAAAAAAAAAATCAAATTTAGAGGAAGAACCAAAGAAGCGCAAAGCAGATTTGTCATTTGTAATGATCCATCTACTTCAGCCTTCAGTTGAGGCTTTTTTTTGCTGCTCTTGAGTCTTGCCTCTTGCACATCAACATATCCACGAGAGAGAGAGAGAGAGAGAGAGAGAGAGAGAGAGAGAGAGAGAGAGAGAGAGAGAGAGAGAGAGAGAGAGAGAGAGAGAGAGAGAGCAAAAGGTGAGATGAATGGATTTCAAAATGTGTGGTCGTTAGGATGTTAACGTGTAGAATGTGTGGGGGGGAAAAATAATATCAAGTGGACAATGATATTATTACTTATTGGTGCAATTAGTAGAATGTGTAGAGAAAAAAATATCAAGTGGGCAATGATATTGCTACCCATTGGTACACTTATTTTTTGTTATTTGAAAGGTTAAAAATAATTAAAATATTATATATTGGGCTTGTGGGTGCTTGTATATGTTTTTTTTTTTTTTTTTGGTTGAATAATGGTAAGCTAAAGTTTAATGTTTTACTATTATTTAATTTTTTAGTTAAAACGACAAGTTTTATAAAATTATTTATTTATTTATTTTTATAATTATTAATTAAATTATTTATGAAATCACCGGTTCGACCATCGCTTGGACCCCGGTCCGACCAGAAAACCAATAATCAATCCCTTTTCCGGTTCTTTCACCATACCGGTTTTCAAAACCATGACTTTGCCTGCAGCAGAGAAGAGCCTCCTCAAATATTCATACACAAAATTGATGTTAGCAACATTGGATCAGCTAGTGTCTGCTGGAAGTTCGAGTAGGAATTGACTATACGTGCGGCTATGCAATGAAAATAATGACCCATATCTATATCAATATCATCGACTTTGTAACTGCTTTTTGCCTATGTTAAAGACTTAAAGTGGCTCTATGGCTTCCTGGACATCCACCGTGCTTAATTGTGTCATTGTTTCCAATATCAAGATCCCACAACTTATATTGTTCTGTTCAGACTGATGCCAGCTGATTCATTGTTTAATTTTAAAACTATGACTTAAGAAAATTTCATTTTTCCAATGTTCAAAACCTCTCCGCCGAAGAAAAAAAGTAATGGAAAAAAAAAAAAAAAAAAACTAAGAAAGTGGCCTATAACCCCTTATTAGATTGGCTAAGGGATTTTTTATATTTTTATTTAATTTATTTTTTTTTTTAAGTATGGATCGGATTCGGGGAAATATCCCAACCCGACCTAAGAATTTTGGATTCGGGCAACAATCCATCCCGGTTCTCTTTACCCATGATAAACTGGGTAAAACCCGATACTATCGGGTCAGGTACTTGTTACCCAGTGAATTTTAGTTATTATCCAACTCTTTGATATTGTTTTCCCTCTAAAACATAAAAAGGATATGACAAATGGCCAACACAAATTCACACGAGCATTCTATTAGCTATTATCCCACAGAAAGCATATAATAATACAGGAAAAATGAAGTAAGTTATATATATTTTTCCTAAACTTTTAACAAAGTCCAAAAAAATTAATTGATTCTAGAAATATTACAAATTTTATTATATAAGTCTTACAAATTGTTATGTTATACCCATCATAAGAAATAATTCAAAGACTTATTTAATTATTATCTTATTAAAGTGTCACCAATCATACCATTTTTCACATTAGTTTGTAAGTTTTTTATAGTAAAATTTATAATAGCGTTATTATTCTTCCACAAAAAAAAAATGTAAATTAATTTAAATCCAACCAAATCACCACTAAGTAAATAAAAAATGTTAAAACTATTACAAATATTACTATAGAATATTAACACTAGTTCGTAAGGCATATATAGTAAAATTTGTAGCATCTCTAGTTAGCATTGGTCAAGTAAATTAGTCATATTAAAAATTAAGAAATAAATGATTTTAAATAATTAATTTTAATTAATTTTTTTTTGTTTTAGAAACAAACTAACCACTAAACATGCCTAACCACTAAACAAGCCTACTTAAATACATTTTCTCACAAAGTTCAACCTTAGCTCAGTTGGTAGAGCGGAGGACTGTAGTAGGAACGACTAAATTAATTCTTAAGAAATTAATTATTAATAATTGATATTTAAATACATAAAAGCCCATCAAAAGTTTTCGGCTTAGCCTCAAATTGTGTTTAGTCTACCAAGTGAGGTAAAAAAAGCTTCTATACTTTGAAGCCATGGTTATGGAAATTTGAAATTAAGCAGTCGTTGGACGGTGTAAAAGTCTAAAAGTTTGTGTGCCATTTATAGACTATACGAATGAGAATATATTATGCGACGTGCTCTTATCTTGTGAAAGCATCTTGATTCCTTTTGTTTCTCAAAAAACAAAAACCCTTGATTTTCCTTTTGAGTCGTTCGTTATGGCTTTATCCTGTATGACTTTGATTAGCCAATAGACCGGCATTTATAAGAAACTCCTCGCGTTATTCTCAAGTCTCATTTATCATATTAATTGATTCAATTCCTTCTCCAAAAGAAAAATTAATTGATTCAATTCCTAAAACAAGACAAAGTTTAAGGGGTGTTTCGTAGCCTTCTTGTATGAGCTAGGCACACTTTCTTAGAATCTTCGATTATATGAAATGCTTCACTACAAAAAACTTGACATATAGCAGCGTTTTTAAAGTGCCCTAATAGGTCAACCTATTGTAACAATAAAAGGCCATATTAGGTCTCCTTAGTGGTGGTTTTTAAAACTTCTGGAAAAAAAATAAAAATAAAAAATTTAAAAATAAAAGGGCTGTAGAACCAATTTTTTGTAGTGCTTGTTATAACGGGAAGAACACTTTTCTTTTAGAACTTACTACAATTAAAAAGAGATAATCAAAGTGGTAAACGCACCTTGCATTCTTGCAATTATTTTTGTTAGGTTCTAAATGTTTAGGATTAAATATTTAAATTTCTATTTTTATGTATGTTGGCAAACCGAGATCAAAACATGTCTAGATTATGTATTAGACATTGCTCATGATAATACAAATCAGGATTCAAGAACTTACAAGCTGCAAAAAAGAGAAGTTAATTTCAGTGAGGTTCAACTGATCGAAAATTGTAGTTAGGATTTTTTCTACAGAATTCTATTTTAATCCAAACTCTACAAAAACGTTTTGGGTTTTAAGTGAAACACTTCTTGGTATAAAAGGATAACCCTAACTACATTTTAGAGGTTCTTGAAAGACTTGTGAGTTACTCCTGTGGGATCTGAATGGTTCTGTACCTTCTAACTCCACAAGCTTCTGCCAGATCAAGAAATCTACAGTGAAGAATTGGTGGAATCAAGTTGCTGCTACAAGATCAACAACGACTGGTGATTTGAAACCTTTGAGTGGGATCTCAAAGTCATAAGCATGGGAGCTTACGTTCAGCAAATCCAAGAGAGAAGAGTCTATGGAGTTGGAGTTGCACGTGGTTATGTTAGTTAGTTCTATTGGAGGAAGCATTAGGTTTAGGAGTTAAATCTTTTGTACACTTCAATTATTTCTAGTGGATTTATTTACCTTGAGGATAGTTAGGTCAAATCCTCTCCAGGTTTTTACCTTGAAATAGATTGGTTTTATTAGTTTTCTTGGATAATCATATCGTTGTCTTATTTATTTTCCCGCACTGCATGATATGATATACTACTGTTTAACCTAGATCTCATAATTAACTTAAGTAACTATTTGGCTAATTCATTAGGTTAAACAATCTGTTTTAAAGAGATCTAAACAAACAAACAAATTTTCTTCTCCTTTCTTAGCAAGGGTAGTAGAAGAGTTTTTTTTTTTTTTTTTTTTTTTTTTTTTTTTTTTGCGAGAGGGGGGGGGGGTTATTTTATTTGTAAATTTGTAAATTTATAAATTTCAAATCTAGATATAAAAAAGAGAGAGAGATAACGATATATATATATATATATATATACATATATAAATTTTGTTTTGAGGGAAGATTAATAGTAAAAATACACTCGCATTACACTTCTATTTGGGGTTTCTTATAAATCAGTCATTCAACTTTCAAAACATATAATTCACACCCTAGACTATCACCTACTGTCATTTGCTCATCCAAAAATGTTGTTTTGGAAAAAAATTGACATTGTCATAATAATAAAGGAGGAAAGATGCAAGTTTCGGAAATCAATAGTGTAAATTATAAGTTTTGAAAGTTGATGCATCGATGAAGAATCAACCCTAAACTCAACAGATGTAGAGTGTATTTTATCCAAACTCATAATATCACATCATATTCGTAGTTTCCCCACGTAGCAGTAATATACTTAAGTGTATTACTAGAATAAAAAAAAAAATGTGAGTGGTTGATTAGGTTTTTTTTTTTTTTTTTTTTTTTTTGATAGAGTTTTAACCTATGGGATTCTCTTCTGATCATTGTGTTTTTTATTATCAAACCATAACATTAATAAGTTTTTTTGTGTAAGTAAGGATTTAACACAAGATTTCTTATTTAACCATCAGAGACATTTTCGATTGACTAGTTAAGTGATGGTATTAGACATTGAACAATAATGACCAAAGTGATTGCGGTTAATATATTAATGTTAAGCGTAAACTCATTATTAGGTTATTCAGCTTGTGAGTTAAGTAGAATCTCCAAAAAGTATAAATTTCTCACAAATTAAGAAACTCCTCCAATAGTTTTTTCTTTTTTTGATAATTTGATAGTTAAGGGATAGAAGAATTGAACCCAAGATTTATAAGTTGAAATACCAAGTGATTGTGTTAATATTTAACTGTCACAACCCCCAAAATGTAGTATAAATTCTATTTATTTGGTATACTCTCTTTCTCTTTCTCTCCAATTTATTCCTTTTAGATTCCAATGGGTCAAAGGTCTTAACTCTTAACAGCTAAAAGGAGAAAACAGAAAAAATAATAATAAATTTTCAAAGCATGAGCTGGTGGAACCCTAGCCCATGCTTTTTCACCGACTAATGGGCGATTTCATTATGATGCAGATGAAAAATGGAGTGTGGGAGCAGTCCCAGGTTCATATGACTTGGAGACAGTTGCCTTGCATGAAATTGGGCACCTTCTTGGGTTAGGGCATAGCGAAGTTGAAGGGGCCATCATGTGGCCTGCCATACGTTCAGGAGTGACCCAAGGTTTGCATAGGGACGATATTGATGGCATTAAAGCCTTATATAATTTTTAAGTGTTCAAGGATTTGCAATATGCAATTATTAGCGGGTAGAGAATAAAGCATAGTGCAAATACATGGCACTGGGACTATGAAACATGAAGAGAGAAAGAAAAGTTTTAACCTACTCATGGTAGAAAGTGACGCTTGATTGCATTTTACTTCATATTGTAATAATACTATTTCATTTTTTCAATAGTTTTGTATTTCAACTAGATCTTTTGATGTTTACATCGAAGGTGAACAATGTTCAAATCCTTCAATCCCAATTATCAAATCATAAAAATAAAGTAAAATAATAATACTTCATTTTTATACTATCGTGGAATTATACAGCTTGGAAATTTGTATTGAGATAGATAAAAAATTTTAATTTCTTTTTAACTATAATAAGCAAAAATAATAATTTTTTTAGGACTTTTTATGATTGACTTTCAATATAGATGTCTTATAAATTTGGTACTTTCAAAAAAGGAAAATAGTTAAAATAGTCATCTTACTAACAAAGTTTTTAAAATTACTATGGATAAAATGTATTTGTCTAAGATGCTCATCCAGTGAACCATTGTGAACGGAAAACCTCATGTAAAACTCAATGACTGTAAAAACAAAAGAGTCAAAAGATAAGTTTGTGGGATAGACTACCCCTAAGACCAGGAAGACATCCTGATAGATAAATGTGATTCTTGAAACATATTTCCTAAATTTACAAGAGTAACGATCATAAACCTAGATCTAGGCCACTTATGAAAACAAGCCCTAAAATCTCACCCACTAGTGCACCATAAGTGTCCTCTATTGATACCTCATTTTATTTGTTTTCGATTAATTGAGCCCATAAAATTAAAAAATAAATAAATAAAACTTTGTTCCTTCATATCAAAGAAGTCGAAAAAATTAAGTTGATTTGACCCAATTGAATGTCAAATTAACCAGATCCAAGAATTAAAAGCCAATATGACCAAAATACCCCTCATTGATCAAACCTTGACCAATGGTCAAACAGACAAGAAAAAATAATCTGACCACCAAATTCTATCACATCACACCAAAATACATCTCCCACAACATGTTTCCTATCATTCACTAAGTTTAACCATGGGAAACCAAAATTTGACCGAAAATTGACAAAAAATATTTATCGTTCAATCAGGATAAAATTCATGCTCATATAAAATATTAAGTAATTTTTTTAAAAATGATTACTTGCAAGCCCACATTGGAAGTAAAATGAGCAAGGTATTGAAAATTAACCATATACGTAGTCAATTTTGGATAGAGTGACATAAAACTTGATTATGATTAAACGAGGTTAAATCTCAATTAAACCATGATCAAACAACCTTAGCTTGGTGCAAGGGGTCATTGAAAAGGTCTTGGGACCTGATTTAGAAAGTTCAAATCACAAAATTTCCACTCAAACAAAAAGAATTCGAGAAAATACCAAAGTGGAAATTTTTGGACAAAAACTTGAGTTCAATGCTACTTTCCCAAACTTCTAGCTTATAAAATTTGAAAAGAAAAGCTACAAAGTTGGTATCTTTAGAAAGAAGATGTCACAAGCTTTCCAACAACACCTTGTTTGAGCTAAATATGGGGGGAAATCATGCCAAACCCACAAAATTTGGTCCAAATCAAGTTGGGGTGCCCTCTTTGTGCACAAATTTGTCACAATTCACCCTTGGTTGATCCAAAAAGTTGATAATCTCATAAACTAGGAGCAATTATCTACATCTTAAAAGAAATAAAATGGCATCTCAAGATCATCTCTTTATTTATATATTGCTTGTACAAGAACAATAAAAAACCAACTTCGAAGATTTCCCATGTGAACCACCCTACTTCTTGGCTAAATAACCTTACCAAACTACACAAAGTTGATACCTTTATAAAGACTGCTGTACAAGCTTTCCAACCTATACCAAAAAAAATGCCTAAAACAAAGTTTGGTAAGGCCTCCCCAATCAAGCACTCGAAGTTATTACCTCCCAAAAAAAAAAAAAAAAAAAAAAAAAAAAAAAAAAAAAAAAATCAAAAATCAAACTGGGATAGTGGAAAAATTGAAACCAAGCGCATGGGCCCTGTTTCTTAGGTAAGTGTGAGAAAGTTTGTTACTTAATAGCTATAAAAAAATTAAAAAACAGCACCACTCCCACTAAAAAATGCAAGCAACAAACCCATAAAATTGCCCAAACTAGTCCCAAATTTCTTTAGTAAATTCATAAAGAAATGTCCTAGAATCAAAATCAAGATATGCAAGGGAATCTTTATTTTTCAATGTTTTCGTGCTCCTAGTTGCTTAAATAAATGCATGTTTGTCTGATTAATGTATTGAGCAGGTTTCGGATATATGCATGATTGGGCTAGAATTTAATTGCAAACTTATGATTAGTTTGTTAATTCTAATATTTAGATGAACATGTTCATGCATATTAATGTAGGTGCCATTTGATGTTTTGTTTTACATAATATTTAGATTATGTGTCTAACCATTTTATGTGAACACACAATAGCACTTGTATTTTGTCCCCCTTTGATTTACATCTCTGGCCCCATAAATTCTCAAAAAATATGTTTTTATCCATGGACCATGGGAATGTCAAGAATAAATAGATTTATCTCATTTAAACGTCGGATCATTTAAATTTTCGGTCTACGAGTTAAAATAACTAAAATGCTCCTAGTCGACCAGACTTTAATCAGGTTGGCCGGTGGCCTAAATAAGTGCAATGTTTCACCAAAATACTAATTTTCTACCTTTTTATATCAACCTAGGAGTTGGCCGGTGGCCTAATAACATTTTCAAATGATTTTACCAACTTGGACCAAATTTGACTATCACCAACCTAGGCTTGACCGCAATTTGACTAATATCTTATTGTTCCTTCAAAATAAATTCGAGCTCAGATTGAAGAAAATAGAATTTTCTTTAAAATGATTTAGTATCTTTTTCTTTTTTCTTTTCTTTTTTCCAATTCTTCTTTTGGGTAGCAAATTTCTTGGTTTAAACCGTATTTTCACTACATTCGTGATTGTTAGGTTGTCTCAAGAGCAGCTCCACACTGTGACTAGGGTTGTCACAAGACCACACTGATTTAGAAAAAAAATTTATTATTATATATAAATTTTAAAAATTTTATGATTTTTTAATTCTTAAAAAAATTTGTGACCATCCAAAATTTTTTTAGGCCCAACATAATTAAACTTTGAACAAAACAAACTTGATTGTAGCCTTGTAAACTAAGGTTGCAACACTACTCAATATATATTTTTTATTGGATATGGATTTTTTTTTTTTTTTAAATCTACTATTGGATTACATTTCTTTTTCTTAATCCTTCATACTTGTAGAATTTCAAGAAAATCAAAAACCAATAGTTATGTCATCCATCAAATATTTAAATTTCAAGTTTTTGGAGTCTAAAATTATTCATAAAAATAAGTTTATGAATCGAATAGTAAATAACATCCGATTGGCATGATATTTGATATGTGTTTTAAGAACATAAAGAACATGCAATTCAACGGTTAGATTTTCAAAATATGTAGTTATGTTAATTTATTTAGTAAGAGTTGTAAACTTGTTGTTGTAGCAAAGTTAATTAGATTTTCAAAACATATTGTTAAGGGGACCTTATATATTGTTAAGAGGACCAAAGTTGTAGTAGAACTTTGTCCTTAAACTTTGGTCCCCTTAACAACATATAAGGTCTTTACAAACAAAAAGAAAAGGCCCAAGAAAATTTTTATTTAACTAAGCTTCTAAAAGAAATGTAACTTGCAACATTAATAATGAGACAACGATTTCAAAATAAGAAAATTTATAAAAGGAAATTGCAAAACTTTATGTAATTGTGTGTTCTTTTTGTTAATATATATTCTCTTTTTATTAGATTCCTGAAACCGCCATTGGTCTATCTAAAGCTTAAGAATAGAAATTAGTGCTCAGTCATAGTATAAAGTTAGATTACAATATTACAGCTCTGGTTTTCCAATTTGTTTTTAGTTTCTTGTAGCAATTTCCTGTCAATATAACTAGAATTTTGTAAAGAAAAAAAATATATAATTAAAAAAAAACGGAATTTTAAGAAACCTTTCCCATAGTCAACTGCGCTAGAAAATTATTAGATACTCCCGGAGTACCATAAGTACGTACTTTCTCCTCTTACATAAATAGTGGGTCCTACCATGAATTTAATTAATAAGACCCACCATTTATATGAGGAAAAACAATATACATTTATGATATTTTGAAAATACACAATAGTTTCTTATTTAACACTCTCTGCGAACCCGCAGTTTACGCTAATCACTTTTTGTCCAAAAATGTACTGTACGGCACCGAGTCTGGTCCAAGGGTATTCGTTAAGACCCAAATATTAGAGAACTGGTCTCCTTTTATAATTTTTATTTATTCTGAAAGTCTGACCGAAGAATTGGAAGTCTTTCAATCTTAAATTTTAGCAAGTCATACTAATTAATATAAGACTGACTTTGCAAAAGAATAATCAACCTGCTTTCACATGATCACATACAGTTATAGATTCTACTTGATAATCTATAAATAGCAACCAAATTGTAACACTTTTGCAACATCAATTTCTGGCTTAACTTCTAACTTTCTTAAGGCACGTTTAGTAGACAATAATGGTAATTACATAGGAATATGAATAAATATTACAATGAATAAAAGATGATGTAATGTAATACTTATTACTATTCATTTGTTTGATAACAACATAATAATAGAACCCTAAAGATAATGGAATGAAAGCATTTTAAATCAAACTTAAGATATATTTTAAGAAATATCTTACGCATGTAATTATATTTCTTAAGAAATAATATTTTTTAAAGTTAAAAAATAGATTAGTTATTTTTTATGATTTTTTATTTTCATAATTGTTATGTGCATATGGAAAGTTTGTTTATTTTGAAATATATTAATTTTAGAAATTAATACACCTACTAAGGAATAACTATTACAACCCTTTTAGATATGAATAATTATTCCTTTTTTTTTTTTGAGAAATAATTATAACATGCTGCTAACCCCGCAACTCGAACCCTTTCCCCCCTAGACCCCCAAGCACTTTGTGCATGGGGAGATGTCAATTCAACTACAAAGCCTTTGACAATTATTCCTTATTTTAAAGAATGACTATTCCATGTAATATAAACATAACCAAACTATTAAATAGCTAAACCACAGGAATAACTATTATATTACCGTACTTATTATAGTCTACCAAACATAACATTAGTTATGGCTTATAATAAAGCTTTTTCTCTGTTTTCATTCACTCTCCTCATCCTCCTTCCTTTCCATTCTCATGCAACTTCACGAAACTCCCACAACAAGAAATCGTCACCCTTTGAGTTTCTCAAAGATCTTCAAGGATGTCACAAGGGAGAAAGGTCAAAGGCATCCATAACCTCAAAGCCTACCTTGAAAATTTTGGTTGCTTGAGCTATAACAACCATTCCAAAAATCACACTCATACCAACGATGATGTAAAGCTATTTTCTATTTTCTATTTTCTATCTTCGGAGGGTTTGATAAAGGATTTAGGTTTTGAAAAAGAAGATGGCTTTCTGGATTGCATAGAGAATTTCATCATCTTCTTCGAAATCAATCGGTGTCAACTATGAAGATGACTGGTGGGTAATCGGAATTTAGAACACCCCTTCTGCAGCCAACTATTTCTTCCTTGATTCGGAAGAGAGCCAGTCTTCTATTTCTTCCGTGACTCTTTCATTTATTTATTTTTTTAATCATACCACCGCCACATTTTGCTTTATAACATTTTTATGCCAAATTCTTATGCTATACAATCCTAACATTACTTTTTTATTTACTAATAATCATCCACTAAACTTGTAGCTTTAGCATTTTTCTTTTTCTTTTTTTTAATCTTCGAATAGTGGTTTTTTTTAATGGAGAAATAATTATTTTTCATTGTAAATTATATTTTATTTTACACTTAACCTCTACATTTTATTTTGGGTTAAATCTAACAAAATTTAGTATTATAAAACCAATCTATTTCCTCCAAAACAGAATATAAATTGGCTTTTTAATACTACATTTTGTTAGACTTAACTGAGAAAGTGATGGGAGGGAGCAACATGTTACACAAGTTTTAGTTTAAGGGGCAATGGTTCATTTTTGTCGTTTAGGGAGAAAGTGTGAAATGAGATGTAGTTTAAGATGAAAAAAAGAGAAAGTAATTTCCTCTCTTTTTTTTTTTTTTTTTCAATCTTTCACTTACACTCCGTTTTGGAGAATTTAATGGATTAAAAAGAATAATTTTAGAATATTTATTCTATTCCCTTGTTTTAGAGTTTTAATTGAAAGAATGAAAAGATATTTGAGAATTTAAGTAGAAGAAAATCAAATGATAGAAGGGAACGCTCTAGAGAAGAAGAAGACGAACTTCAACATAGCACTAAGAGAGTCAAGGATGGCTCAGATTATTATGGTAGTGGTGAGGATGCTATGCCCTCCTCTAGGTCCTACAAGGATAAACTCGTGGGAGTTGTACCGGGTGCCTATGCACAGATGTGCTCCTTCAATGATCTTTTTGAGGACGTTACTGAATCAGATAATGAAGTGAATGAACTTGCTGAAGGGTTTGCAGCAGTGAAACTTTCAAAGGACATCAAATCTAGGATACTTAGTGCATGGACAAATGCCCTGATTGTCAAAGTTTTAGGTTGCACTGTAGGCTACCACTTCCTTCGTGGAAGAGTATTGAGCATATGCAGGCCATCTGCGAGAGTGGATTGGTTGGACTTGGGCAAGGACTTCTTCTTGTTCAGGTTTGAGTCCAAACAAGACATGGATAACATGCTGGCTGGTGGTCCATGGTTTATTGGAGGTCATTACATTGCCATCTGTGTATGGGAGCCCTATTTTAGGCCCTCTTCAGTAGAGGTTTCTACCATAGCTATTTGGGTTAGATTAAATGAGCTACCTGTGGAGTTCTATGACCCATCGGTCCTCAGGGAGATAGGCAGGGCTATCGGTCCAATCCTTAAGGTGGATGTGAACACAACGACGGAATCAAGGGGAACATATGCGAATATGTGTGCAGATAGATATTAAAAAAAATTAAAAAATAAAAAATAAAAAAAAACCTCTCATTCGGACTATTCTCATTGGGTGGTTTTCTCAGCCAGTTACATATGAAGGGATTGGATCCTTGTGCTTTGGTTGTGGAAGGCCTGATCACCAAAACCTTCTTGCCCTTATGTGACACAAGCTCCAATCAAGATTGACACAGTCATGGTTGGTGATATTGTTGTAGAGAAGCAGGTGGAAGCCAAATCATCCTATGGGGAAGATGACGGCTATTGGCCTTGGATGCTGGTGAGTAGATGGAAACTTGGTCCTAAACCTAGGAGACCTCCAATGACAGTTGGGTTGGAATGAAAGGATTCCCCTAGTCCAATTCGAGTAACCAACCCATCAGTGGCCTCCGCCAAGGCCCAGTCAGTCTTTTATATATATATATATATATATATATATATATATATATATATTTTTTTTTTTTTTTTTTTTTTTTGATTGGAAACATATAACAGAATTTCATTACTACGGACAACTGTCTAAGGAACTTACATCAAACAGAATCTGATGTTCTATTAAGGGAGGAGTATCCTCTACCCATATTTTACTATCTTTCACATTCATTGCATTCCTAGCTAGCAAGTGCGCCACTTTGTTAGTGTTTCTTCTAGTATGCACAACCTTCCAAGAGTTGAACTGTAGCAGAAAACGTTTCAGACCTTCGACAATCTTCAAAATGGGCAGAGCAGGAGGGTTGCATCCATTTAGAGCTTGTATAACTTGTTGGGAGTCTCCTTCCACCACAATATCTTTTAGTCCAAGGTCCCAAGCTAAATAAATACCCGCTTCCGTAGCTTTTGCTTCTGCTTCAATAGCCCCCAACAGAAATTCAACTTTCTTGCACAAAGCTCCCATCATCTCCCCTTGGTCATTTCTAATAACCACCCCGAAACCACTGCAGCCCTTGTTGTTGAAGACCGCTGCATCTGTATTGATCTTGTATGTTCCTGTAGGAGGAAGACTCCAGCGCTTGGTCTTGGATCTATTAATTAGTCTTACAAGGCCTTGGATCCTAGTTACATTCTAAAAAATGTAAAATTACATTAGATAAACCTAGTTTATGAATCCTTAATCTAATTTTGGAAGTTAACTTACAAGGTGGGAAATGTGTTAAGCACCCAATTCACCTAAAAAATTGATCTTTTAGACAACAATGGCCAACATCGTGTCACATCACTCAAACAATCAATATGTCACATTGCATGTTGTGGATCAAAGAAAACATTTGAACATGATTACTATATGATTACAAATAGAATTCATTGCATTTGCATTAGAATCTCAAGAACAGGAGCGGCGGCACGTTAAGGCCAGGGTGGTCATAGGACCACCCTGACCTGGAAAAAAAAATTTATATATAATAATTTAAAATTTTATATTTGTTTGCAATTCAAAAAAAAAAAAAATTTGTGAACTCCCTCAAGTTTTTTTTTTTTTTTTTAATACCAATAAAATTAAACTTTGCTCCATAATTTTTCTACTTAACAATATAATGGGGCCTTTCAAACAAAAAGAAAAAGCCCAAAATAAAATTGAACTAAAATCTAAAATATATATATATATATATATATACATAATATAGCAAGCCCAAATGCCCAATAGACTATAGACCCCAGGGAAAAAAGCCCAAGATCAATCCTCACTCACTACTCAAATAGATTTTTAAATCAACAAAAATAATAATAATTAAATTTTTATAAACTAAATACCTAATCCACCAATTGATCAAATCTTAAACCATTGAGATCCTAACCTAAAGGGAAAATAAAACCTTATCCTCAGCCTTCAGTAGTCAGCGTCTTAGCGAGTAGCGCCTCCACGGCTCCACTTCAAACTTAGCAACAGTAACTCAACAAGACCCCGCCCCTGGTCCCAGCACACATCGATGACAGCAAGATCGAAGATTACCTTGGCCTCGACTTGCTGCTGCGGCGCTGCCCCTCAAGGTATTTCAATTCTCTCTCTTTTTCTCTATCTCATCTCTGCTGTGCTCTGAGAGTGAGAGCGGAGCTCTTTCTGTTTCTCTTTGAACTGAAAAATGAGATTCTCTTAGTCTTTGGAATTGAATAGCTTTGCCTAATGTCTAATTGCCTTTATTTGACATTTTGATTTTATCGGTTTGTGAGTTTGTCGTTTTGTGTATTGTGAATGTTTTATATTTTTTTAATGTTTTGTGTAACTGTATAAGAGTATGTAATATTGTTGATTAGCTATTGTCTCTTAAGTGGGGGGTTGATGGGGGCCATCAGCCATGGGGCCGTAGGGTTGGATATTTGGATTGGTGAAGTGGACAGGTAGTAAAGGAATTAAAAGTAACTGAACAAGACATTTTAAAAGAAAAACAATTAAATTATGTTAGACAGTGGATTGAGCTGGGTGGATGATGCATAGTGGGGTGTGTGCTAGACTACTAGTAGTCAGTAAAGAAAAATAATGAAATAACTAAACAACAATATTTAATAATTTTATTAATATTTCCAATGAACTTATATTTTATTGTTTATTCTTTTGCTAGAATTATGGACAAATATTAGATAAGAAAACGACGTACCCAAGATTCATTTCCGGTGCAAGATTCATCTTCATCTTCATCTTCTAAGCAAATTCGTGTTAACTTTAACTTGGAAAATCTTTGTTCAGATTTTGGGCTACGAGAAAAGATATCATCTTATCATTTTAATAATCATGATGAAATAAGAAGATTTTATTTACAACAAGGCCCTTGTCAATCTTTTCTCCATAAATTCTCTCCAACAATTTTTTTTGGAAAGCCTTGTCGATTTAATTTCGATTGGTATGTAAATAGAAACTGGTTGGAATATAGTATAGACAAGGATACAATATTTTGTTTATATTGCTACCTATTTGGGAAAGATGTTGTCAAGCAAGAAGGAGGAGAGACTTTTGTAACGAAGGGATTCAAACATTGGAATCAAAAATAGAAGTTATTATCTCATGTTAGAAGAGTTGATAGTGCTCATAACCAAGCTATCAAGAAGAGTGAAGATCTAATGAAGGAAAAGCAACACATTCAAAGTGTTTTGGTTAAGCAATCAAATCAAGATAAATTGAATATCGGGTTCAATTAAATGCAATAGTTGATTGCATAAGATTCCTTTTATGCCAGGGGTTAGCTTTTCGTGGTCACAATGAATCTCAAGATTCAAGTGATAAAGGAAATTTCCTTGAGCTTCTATAATTTTTGGCAAATCACAATGAATCTATCAATGAAGTGTTGCAAAAAGCTCTAAAAAATTGCAAGCTTACCCACCATGAAATTCAAAAAGACATTATGAATGCAGTTGCACGAGAAACATCCAAACCCATTATCAAGGATCTTGACAATGGGTTCTTTTCAATATTAGTTGATGAGTCGCATGATATCTTAGTGAAAGAGAAAATGGCCCTCATTCTTCATTATGTGAACAAAAAATGAATTATTATAGAGTGGTTCCTTGGTATTGTACATGTAGCAAGTACCACTGCTTTATCACTCAAATATGCAGTTGAATCTTTACTTTATGAACATAATTTGAGTTTATCGAGACTACATGAGCAAGGTTATAATGGGGCAAGTAATATGCAAGGTGATATCAATAGTCTCAAAACTTTAATTTTGAAAGAGAATATGTCAGCATTTTATGTCCATTGTTTTGCTCATCAACTTAAATTGACTCTTATTTCCGTTGCTAAAAATCACATTAACATTGCTGAATTTTTTATGTGGTTAGTAATTTAGTAACTGTTGTTGGAGGCTCTTGCAAGAGACGAGATGCTTTTCTAGTTGCATAATTTGCCAAAATTAAAGAAGAATTAGAGAAGGGTGTACGTAGAAATGGGCAAGGTTTGAATCAAAAGAAAAATCTTAAACATCCTAGTGATACACGTTAGGGATCATATTATGGGACTATTCTCAACTTGTTTTTGATGTTCTTTATTGTTGTTGATGTACTTAAGATTATTGAAGAAGATGACATCTCCGACCAAAAAGTTGAAGCTCGATCTATTATGAGGTCAATTCTATCTTTTGAATTTGTCTTTGCTCTAGACTTGATGAAAAACATTTTAGGGATCACAAATGAGTTGTCAATAGCATTACCAAAAAAAAAAAAAAAAAAAAATCAAGATATAGTAAATGTTATGGATCTTGTTAAAGTGTCTAAGCAACGATTGCAAGTGATGAGAGATAATGAATGGAAATCTTTATTGATTGAAGTGTCTTCATTTTGTACCACACATGACATTCCTATCTTGAATAAGATGAAATATTTGTAGTTAGTGGAAGGCCGCGACACAACACCAAACAAAATACAAATTTACATCATTATCATGTTGACCTATTCTACACAGTCATAGATTTGCAACTTCAAGAGCTTAACAATCGTTTTTTAGAGGTGAATATTGAGTTGCTACTTTGTATGGCTTGCTTGAATTCAAGTAATTCGTTTGAGGCTTTTGATAAGGAAAAGTTGATACGTTTAGCAAAGTTCTATCCATCTGATTTTCCTGGTACAGATATCCTGGCACTTGGCCCTCAATTTCAGAATTACATTTTTGATATGCGCAACAATGACTTGTTTTTAGAGCTTCAAAGAGTTGGTGAACTTGCTGAAAAGTTAGTGAAGACAGGGAAGTATGACACTTATCCATTAGTCTATTTGCTTATAAAGTTAGTTTCGACCCTTTCTGAAGTTTTTCAACAATGAAATATATAAAGAATAAACTGCGCAATTGAATGGGAGATCAGTGGATGAGTGATTGTTTGCTTGTGTACATTGAAAGAGATGTAGCTTGTAGCATTGATAATGAGATTATCATACAACGATTTCAAAATATGAAAACTCGTAGAAGAAAATTGTAAACTTTATGTATTTGTGTGTTTTTTTATTGTTGTTGTTGTCAATATATGAATTTCTCTTTTTATTAGATTGTGTAATTTATGATTTTTAAGGAATACCCTCGGAAAAATTCCTGGAGCTGCCACTGCTCAAGTACATTTTATGAGCATATTGTGCAATTCTAAGAAAATCATGAGTTTTAACGTGATATATCTCTTCATCTTAATGTAATCATTTGAATCAATAACAAAATTAAAACATGAGCATCTCAAGAACATCATATGAACATGTGTAATTATAAGAAAAGCATGAGATTTCATATGAATTTCTTCATCAACTTCATGTAATCATGTGCATCAAGAATTTCAGAAGATTAACATGTGAAAAGAGCTTGATGCAATTTATTTTTAGAAACAATAAATTAGACATGTTTCAATCTCAAATCACACTATACCATCATGACAAAACATGTTTATTAAACTACCAAATAAACAAAATGTATCATACATTCAATTAACAAAATAACACCTGCATAAAGAGGGAAGAAAGCTCTCTAGAATTCTAAAGAGGAAAAAATGAAAATTTTGATTGCATACCGAATGAAGGAACACCAATTGCATGGTGATTATGCTCAATTTCTTCTTCTAGAGCTCTAGTGGAATGAGGTACTTTGAACTAAGGTTGTCAAAATTGGGATCCTATCGTGGGAGGTAGGTGGGATCGTAAATCGTAGGATTGAATCGTGGATCGTAAGATCCTACATTATTTAAAAACAAAAAATACACATTAGTATGTTAAATAATCACATAAAATATACATTCATTCATAAAAAAAAAAATAATAATAATAATAATAATAATAAATAAAAAATAAAAAATAAAATAAAAAATAAAAAACCAAAAATTTGCATCCATTTGATGTAATTATCATACATCCATTTGTAAGCATTATTTAAAGAGGCCAAAAATCTCAAAATGTGACACTCTATTAAGATGTTATTTTTTATTTGGGTCCAGTTGACACTCTATCTCTCTATATTAGAATAGCAAAACTTGATCTATTAAGATGTTATTTTTTCATTTGGGTCCAACTGAACCTTCTATCAAGTTCAAGAAAATTACAAAAAACTAGGATCATTTGGGATTGTCAGAATCGTACGATCCTACCGATCTTGAACAATTGCAAAGATTCTTGTAAGATCCAGATCGTTTTGGGCAAGTAGGGTCGTAAAATCGTAAGATCGTAGGATCCAGATCGGGATTTTAACAACCATGCTTTAAACTGTGAATCTCCTTTTATATATAGAGGGAGATAAAGGTCTTGTGATTAGATTTGGATGACTGAGACTCTTGAAGATGATAAATGCGAATTTTTAATTCAAAAAACTTATAAAACAAGTCAGAAAAATTGAATTACACTACTAAATTTTCATGTTTGAACAATTGTCGATATTTTGGTCATAAGTTTTTGCTATAAAAAAGAAAAAAGAAAAATCAGATTAAGTTTAAACAAGGGCCATTTGAAAGATAATTAAAAATGCAACAATTTTGACTCAAATCCAAATTCCAATGTTTACTATACTAAAATTGTCCTGTAATGTGAACCTAAAAATTGTTGCAATTTTCTACGTTTTTAATGATTTTCTTATAAGTTTTTGAATTTCATCCAAATTTTGAATTAAATTTAGCCAATTGGTATCAATTAGGGATAATGGATATTTAGAAAATAATTTATTTTAATTAAACATTTACATGTTAAGACATTTAATTAAAATTCAGAATTAAGATTAGTTATCTATTAAAATCACATTATCCCATGTGCAATAGTACCACCCTTTTCCTAGGCATGTACCAATGTGATAATGACACGTAATTAATTCTTTAAATAACCAATCACAATGGTGTTAATTAGTTAGTGTGGCCTATTTTGGGAGGGGTTTTCAGGCCATATTGGAGTTGTTGACCTCTTGAAAATGCCATTGGATGAGTTTTCTAGTAACATTGATGGCAATTTCCATCGACGCGGTGTTCGGTTGCCACCGAGTACTGTAACATGAGAGAGAGATTCAGAATTCTCACCACAAACACACAAAATCTCACAATGATTCAAAAAGAAAAATAATAAAATCTCCTATAGATCAAAACTCATGACAAATTAAACCAATCGAGCTCAAAGATATGACTGGGACTAACCTTCAACAACGGTAGATTGAGGAAATTTTGAACTGGACTGAAGATTTGAGATCTAGGTTAAAGAAATGGCAAAAATTGACAGATCAATGGAGGAAATAGTGGTAGGTGAGTTTTGGGGATTTGGGGAAGAGAGAGAGAGAGAGAGAAAGAAAGTTCTTGAAAATTTGGTGTGCATACATGCGCATGTTTATACATACATGTCAATCAATTCGGTATTTCTGCAATCCTAAATCCATCGTCAACAAGCATACTGACTAACATCGAAGACTCAAAAATGCCTTTGACCACCGCCCTGTTCATCATTGGAAACCCCGTTGTGCAATTCGATGGGTATGAATCTGATTCGGCTTGTCAGTCCGGATGGATTCTTGTACAACCCTAATCATGTTCAATTAACCATAATTGCATGTGCCTATTCCTAATCATAGGGATGCATGTTAATCGTTTAAACTTGATTTGTCTGTAACTTTTAATCTAATGGTTCGAATGAAGCACATTGACACAGTTTTTATTATTATGTACTTCTAAATTTATTTTATGTGAATTTTAGAATATTTGACAATCAAAATGAAAATTTTACCATCGAGATGTGCAACTACAATTTTGCCCTCAATGAGGTTAAACAAGTGTTGCATAATGACGTATCTACGTAGCAACACATTTTACAATTAAAAATTGTAGTGAGAATTATTAATTTTGGAAAAAAAAAAAAAAAAGGATACATAACGATAAATACCAAATATCATACATCATTAGACCAAATATTTTCACTAATTTAAGAACTTGAAGCCCCTTTTAAATAACTTTAACAAGATATATCAACTTATGAGTAATCACATTAAAACATAATAATATAATTCTATTTTTTAAACTGATTAGAAACTAATATTTATGTAATTGTCTTCATAATTTAAAGAATTTCAGTTATTCTCACATATTTGCAAAAGCAACAGCTACTTTGAGTTACCGAGAGTCTTGTAGTTTAACTAACACCTCTAGAAGTTTTCATTGAAGACATTCATGATTTAAATTCCTCAAACCCCATTGTAATTTTGAGCTTATAAGTCATGATTTTCCCGTAATTGCAAAATAATAAAATAAAATAAAGCTATTTCTCCATATTTTAGATCGTTAGACCTGTCACACAATTGGCTGAAAACAATCAAAAAAGAAAAAGTAAAAAGTTCCAATGGCTCTAGAAAATCTATTTTAAAAACTGGAAAGTATATAACAGCGTTTTTTCATTTGAAAATGAACAAAAGTTTTTTTTCTTTTCTTTTTTTCCATATAGTTTGTCAAAAACGACACCACACACCCATCTACTCCCTTTCTAAATTAAAAATTAAATTAATTTCCACCAAGGAACTCAACTTTAACAACAATCAAGATCACCTAACTGTCTCAAATAAATATTCAAGTTATAAACATATATGAGAGTGTTCATAGTCCTTTTTTTTTTTTATATAGGTAATAAGAATTATATTAATAATGATGAAAAATCGCCTCTTTAATTTCTAAATTACCGATCCTCTTTCAATTTATAAATTACTGTTCCTCTCATGCTTCGTCATCACTGCTTCCAATAAGAACGAGATCCTTTTTTGGTTTCCGCCGTTTGGTGCCTCTATTTCAGACTTCCCTGAACACAATCGCGGTACTTCACAATTTGTTCAAGAATTATACTTCCATACTTCCTGTCTTCAATTTCCCAATGATTTTTTCCAACTGTAAGAAAAATTTGATTTGTTATGACTGGTTTCAGTAGAAGAAAAGAAATGAACAGTTCAGTTCCGAAGCTTGAGAATTCAAAATTGCTGAAGGTTCCCTATTAATACACAAACATAATTGTATTTTTAAAAGTTTAGATTCACATTCATCCAAAAAATTTAGATTCACAAATATTTTCCCCAGACCTTAATTTTCACATTTGTGTCAATCAGTCATCATATTTATACTAAATTTTCACAATCAAGGGTGGTGATCAAATTTTGAAAGATCTCTGAACAAAAATATTGTGAAAATTGCATTTACATGATATTTCTGATACTACATATTTACATTTCGCACAATGCGTTTGAACCCCACCCCCCTTTTCTTGAGTTCAAATGAATATGTTATTGTGTCTTTCGGAACCATATTAGATGCACAAGCCACAAGATCAACAAACCAAGACATTATTGAAACAAACTCATTGAAAGATTAGTACTCAAAACCAATTGGACTAGTGAACTTGCCTGTGCTAATGAATTTGGCTGCTTATAATATATTACATAACTAGAGTACCACTATAAAAGGGCCTAATTTTTGTAATAAACTCTAACACACACAACCGAGGTGAGATAAACATTCCTATTTTTTTTTTGAAGAAATAGTAATACTTATTATAATACACGAACACAAAAGTAGTATATAGAGTTTTTTAAATATCATACTGATTTGTTAAGTAGACAGGACAGAATGAGGGGATATTTTTCCAAGGATCGAAGACACTTCTTTCCGTAGCCCATCAAGCTTGAACTCCAAAACAGAGGATGCAAGACTGCATTTGGCTGATTTCAGACTAGCCGTATTCTTCTCTCCGCTAGAAATGTCGTGTTTCACATTTTTCTTTCCTACAAGCATTTGACAAAAAGTAAGCAATGCCCAAATTTAGGCCTACTAAAAAAAAATAAAAAAAATTCTTTTTTGAAAAATATTAATGGGACAAGTAGATAATGGTGGACTGAAAGAGGAAATAAGTTAAAATAAACAACAGAAGTCATCCAATTGAGCTCATTCAGGAATCTAAATTGAGCTCATTCAGGAATCTAAGGAGAAACAGCAATGTATATATATGTTCAAGATGTATCATTTTAAGGGAATACGTCCATAAACAGCTCAGGCAGGGAGCAATCTGATCTAATTATTATATTTTCAAGAGTCTACCTAGCTGTATGTTTCTCACACATTGAAGAATCAATCCAAGAACGAAAAATATAACAACTCAATCAGAAGATTTATGATTTGAACCATTAGAAAAGGAACCTACTGCCATGGAATATCCTATTAGTTCAGGTAAGTCCTGCTGATTTAAAAACATCAAGAGAGAGTGGAAGTACCACATGGGGTACACGAAAAAGATACTAACAGGTGAGGTTTATAACAAGAATACCCTGGTTGAACATATGTCTACCTTCTGCAAATAACTGTTGTAAATAACATGAAAGGGGTTTGAAGTAACAGAATTCATAGATTATCAATTCCAGTAATTTAACTGCTTATAAGCAAGCATTTTCTTTCAAAATGAAGAACCCTTCGGCTTACCGCGTAAGACTTGCTTGGCAAATGGCCCAATGTTACATAAGCATTTATGGCATAAGCTGTATGCTGAAATTCTTCTTTCTACATCAAGAATACATTGGTTCCATATAAAATACTGATAAATGCAGAGTTGAAATAAGGGCAAAGTTTCAATTGGTTAACTGAAAGAACAGAGTTTTAAAGGCAGATTTTATCACATTACAGATCTTTTAGATATGGATAACTGGACAACAATTCTGTATTTTATTGACCAAAAATAGCCCAATTTTTTTTTGGATAAGTAATGTAAATTTTATTCAAATCATAAAAAAAAGTATCACCCAAGTATACACGACACGTATACAGCTGGGGATCATAACAATCAAGTACATAAGTTACAAAAATACATTAAATCATAGATTGGAAAAATAGAATGTCTTTCTACAATGGACATCCAATTAGACGGCATTACCAAAAAAAGCCCAGTTACAAGTGAGCATTCCACACCACTTTGATTTTTAAAAGACCAAGGTAGGAAGAATCTGGTTAAAAATGCAAAGCGCTCACAAGCTTGTCACAAACACTTGGCTTGACTCTCTGCTAGACTTGCTTCTAATAAGCAGAGCTAAAGCCTGAAGGTAAGCTTGTTTAGTATAGAAGTAGCCCAACCTAACCAAGGTTCAACTCAAAAGCTCACAAACCCAGGTATCATTGAAACGCATTTCTTTTTGCATGTTTCTGTGTATTTGTGCTCACATGAGTGTGTCTTAAGAAAGTAAGCAGGGTCTTTTTGTGTGTTACACTCTCTGCTCATCTTTGTGGGTTCATATGTGTCTGTTAGTGAAATTTTATTTTTATTTTTATTTTATTTTATTTTTTTCATGCCGTGGCTAGCTTTCTGTTTATAGAACAAATTTGGAAGTATGAAATGAACATTAAAATTCCCGATAGTTTATGCTCAATAATTAAAACATGCAGAGCTATTAGGGTGACATTTATAGACTTTGACATCTAGCATGATGAAAATTCGCCATGTTGGGCAAACTAATGAATTTGCTAGACACCACCCGCGGAGGTGCTTTAGTGGTAGTAAACCCTCCAACTCTTCAACTTGTGAGTCTAAGGTTGAAAGTTCAAGCATTGGCACTCCCCATTAATTGCGTGGATGGTCCCACGCCATTCATGAGTAGGGTTCAAGTGGGCCTGGGGCAGTGAGCTCACCTGTTAGCTCCCTTTTTTTACTTAAAAAAAAAAATGGTTAGTCACTACTACTTCAAAATCTAATGTAAAATTATTTTCATTAGAAAAATGTGAAATTCCCTTCGCTTATTGAAAATCCTATCAGTTATGTCACAATTTGTGCAGAAAGGAATGTAGCATAATGCCATAATCAACTAGTAGGTCTACTTTGTTCAAACTTTTTTTTTTCCTCTTTTCAGAACATAGTAATTTTCCACATTATGTAGCACATTGAATGTAATTAACAAATAAAATTTACAAAACTTTTTGCATGGCTTTTAGCAGTTCACCAAGAAAAGTTATCTAGATTTTTTTAAAAAAAATTATAAGATCAAAAGAGAAGATTCTTACCAATATACGATCTAATATAAGCTTTATGACAAGTTGTTCTGTTTCCTCTCGCTTCAGTTCAGAACCTAGGGAATTTGTAATACAATAAAATTACCATATGATAGACAGAAAGGTATTGGCTTCAAGCAGTGCATTAAAATAAGAAAGAAAGAAAAAAGATACAATGTAAGGATTAATAAAATGACATGAATTTCGAACAAAAGGAGGAGAGCTTCATGTATTGGTTATGATTAGTCAAAACAATCCTGAAAGAAATATTAGGAGCATTGACCATTGCTTTATAAGACATCTTTCAAAATATTGTTACTAATACCTAAAACTATAGAAGGAACATAGTGTTAGGCATTAGCAATAAAACCAGCCCATCATGTAGATTGCAGAGAATCTTTTCCGAGAAGCCCATCTAGTTGCTGGGCACATACCTGCTGGCTACTGCATATTTTTATAGGTATAGTGCAAGAGGAGCCATCCTCATCCCTAAGTGCCTAACAAAGAATAGATCTAGGAATCCTCCACCGTCAACACAGCACCTAACACCCTGTTCTGCAGGGAGTTTTTGAATTTACCAGTTACCATTACCACTAATTCTAAACCTTACAACATCCCTAATATTCTTGACAATACAGTCCTCTCTAAGAGAATCCTACTATTATTAATTCTATTATTTCTTTGGAGCCAAATCTGATAGATAGTAGCAGTAAAAATTACCTTACTGATGATCTTTAATCCTTTGCCTTTTAGATAATTCAAACCACACTTCAACCCAGCTGGAAATCTGACTCTTGCACAGATCTTCAAAAGATGAAACCAATAAGTATTTCATCTTTTTTTTTTTTTCCACTTCACTAAGTAATCAATAAGTATGTTATGGGCAAAGTCTTTGAATAAAAATCAGCCATGAGCAAATAGCAGCAGTATCGTATACTGGTAATACTAACATATACATGATATCTATGGTTGCCTTGGCCTGCTTATACATGATATCCAGCTTATTCATATTCAACAGTGGACAATGAATTAAAGGCATAAACCAACCTAGTTCCTTGTGCTTTTATTTTCATTTTGTCTTTCAATTGTAACATCGTCATTCTTTGATCACTCTCTTGCATATCTTGCAGCAAAGAAACCATAAGTTGTGCATGACCATAAGTTGCAGCAAAGAAACAATGCTCATATTAATATAGAAACCTATAATCATCAATTGTGAGACATAGATATATTTAACAACATAGAAAGGGAAGCAATAAAATTAAAATTTCAAAAACTCAAGAATGGGAGGAACACATTGAGCCTTCAAATGCACAAGAGAACTGTCCAGCAGTTCTTCACAGTATACATCCAGTGATAACCAACAATAGTTTTTTTTTCTGGATGGAAGAGGAACTATGTCCCATGTATCATTCTAATGGAATGTTTTCCTCCAGCCTGGAATAGATGATAAAGACTCTTGGATAGACTTAGGGTCCATTTGGTTGGGGTGAAAACAGGGAGGATAGAAAATGGGGGAGAGAAAAGGGTTTTTTGGGTTGTTTGGTTGGGGTGGAAAATTGGAGAGATTTTGGCTAGGCTTAGGTATTTTCTCTCCAGACCCACCAAAATCTTATCTCCCCAATTTGGGGTGATTTTAGGAGAGAAAATGAGGAGTAGGGTAAGAGAGAAAACACCAAATCTGCCACTCCCTCTCCACTTTGTCTGCGTACTTAACGTTGTTCCTTTTTCTTTTCCTTTTTTTCCACGTGTATCTCAAGGAAGCTATGGTTTCAACATCTTTAAATTTGTTTTTTTTTTTTTTTTTTTTTTTTTTCTTCTTTGAATCAAATAGTGTCTTTTTTTTCTTTTGTTAATCAACGCTGGGTTTTTTTCTTTTTTAACAAGTGGTGGCTTTCACCTTTAAAATGTAATAATAAAGAAAAATAATATAATATAATATGAATGATGTGTTAATTTTTATAAGACATTATTCTTTTCTTCTTCTTTTTTGGATATTGTACCCTTTTTTAAATTTCAAAGACCAAATCAAAATTTGTTAAATTTGAGACCAAAATCGACCCTATAATTTACCCATGAAATAAAAGCACCAAAAGGTGGAGACAAATATTACAAACCAGGAAATCGGATGACAAGTACAAGTAAAGTTATCTTTATGCAGCATAGTAGGAAGAGAATCGCAATCAAGAAGTGGATTCCAAATTAGGGAAAATTCTCAATGGGACTTGGTCGCTAAGGACTATACACTAGAAATAGTTTTTTGGGAATAGTTCTAGGAAGGTGATATCAACACTAAAAAATGATGGCAAAGAGTAAGGGAATAACACTTGTATCCCTTCTAAGTACAAGAGTACCTAGGAAAAATACACTAAGAGATCTAGGATCAAGTTTATCATCTCCTAGACCTAAGATGTGAAAATAGAAAATACACCCAAAAAGCTTAGGAGATAAATGGAACAAGACTTTAGTTTACCAGGAGACAAGATAATACTTGGGATATAAGCACCAAGGCCAACGGAAGGCATGCAATTGATAAGATAAGAGGCTGTTGGCACTGCATCACTCCAATATGATTTTGGAAAACTACCATGGAATAAAAGTGCACAGGTATTCTCCAAAAAATGTCTCAACTTACACTTTTGCACACCATTTCATTGTATGTAAACATATAAATGAATTATGCATTGCATGCCGTGACCATCAAGAAATTGAGAAAAAAAATTGCATCAAATATAAACGCACATTATCAAATATAAAGATACAAATTGAAGTATCAAAAAAAATTACAAAATACCTAAAGCCCAAATATGATGGGAATCTTTTATTTATTTTTGATGTTTTTATTTTTTATATATATATAAGTAAAACTAAATTTCATTAAAGAAAAACAGGCATAGCCCAAGTGCACAAGACGTATACAAAGAGAATATGATGGGACCCTCATTGCCTTTTTGGAACCCAAATATCTGATGTACTAAGTGAAAAAAATTATTGACACAACTCACTCTTAGACACAAAGGACAATCTATGATGCTTCCTCAATTAAAACGCTTCACATTGCATGGACACAACTTGATGACATGAAGGAACTAACAGCTTCAGGATCTAAAGAGAAGGATGACTGAGAAGACAATGATGCTAAAGGGAAGAAACGGATGAATAAAGGGTACTTGAACAGGAAGAGTTGCATAAATCAAGATAATAAAGTCTGCCACCAATCTAACCGTCATCTAACCGTGAGAGATCATAAAAGATGCAATACAAAGGTAAGAATATTGCAACACCAGTTTACTTACAAAAATGAGACTAAATGTAAATTAAGGAAAATATAGGACTGAAGATCGTGAAAAAGTGGAAGTAAGGTTAATATTTCCAAACCAGAAACATAACTGGCAGAGCCATCTACCAAAGTAGTGCAAAAAAGACTAGTTAGTTGCTCAAGATATAAAAAATCCCAGTCATATGATTAATCTCACCCAATTCAATGACATAGGGTTCTTGGGTGGCAAGACAAGCAATGGGAGTATTTATCTGAACTGGAGTAGTAGCAAAAGACACAAAAAAATGAAATTGCAGAGACAAAATGTGACTACTCTTCCCCAAGAATGGAAAGTATGCTGGTGGTTGAGGTCAGTATAGGAGACACTTAAGCATTCTCCTCCTCTTCAAGAGTAACTTGGTTAGTAGTGGTTTCCCATAAAGATCCCAACAGAAGTCTACCATCTGATGCTCAGAATGATAGTAAGTGCATTTTAGGGAACCAAGTCTTCTACCACAACCTTCTTCCCCTTACTCATGACCCCACGTCCTCCAAGACCACACCTAGAAAATCTAACACACCCCATAGAGACAAAGGCAGGTTTATTACGAGTCAGTGTAACTGTATTAAAATCACATAAGGAGGTCTACTTAAGTCAACCAAATGCTTCACTCAAAGAAGGTCCTTACCATAATCTGTGACTTCACTAGATCAAAGGCCAGAGACAAACTAGAAAAAAATAAAAAATTGAGCTACATGCATATGATCTCTTTGTTTTTACATGGTTTTAACATCAGCAAAGATAAGCTTGTAAAGATTGAACTCTTCTCATATATCCTTAAATTAAATGCAATAATCTTCCAAAGAGAAATAATTTAGAGCATGGGAGAAGTAATTCTAATGAAGATCATAAATGCATTTAAGATTATTGGGGACTCACATTTGGTGACTCCTTCCCTTTGTTCCTAAGTTCTCTCCTTTTTTGTAATTAATTTTCTTCTTTATTCTTTTTTATTTTTCCTTGTAATTTTTGGACTGCTTTGTGCACTTTTTGCATAAAGTAGCTTTTTCAATTAACATCTTTCTTACTTTAAAAAAAAAATTAAAAAAAAAAATTATTGACACTAGAATGCAGTTCCTAAGCCTGTTTCCACACAATTTTTTGCAGTGAATGAATAAACAACAACTTATCTTAAACTCTGTCGTTCCATAAAGAACTCCTAATCTGTGCATTCTCAACTTTCTAATAAGCTACTTAATATTTGTAGTAGAAGGTAGATCGTTAGTCAGATGGTGAAAATTTTCCTTCCAAGTAGAAAGGCCTCAATAGCTTAAGCCCACTGTGCATAGTTCCTTCCATTGAGACAAATTGAAGTAATAGAGAGCATATTAGCAGAGGATAAATAATTGAATTGTATACTCTCTTTTGATTCCATAGCAAGACTTGATCAAAACAAACGAAGTAAATAAAGCAAATAAAGTGTGGGCTCATGAGAAACACTAGAGACTAGACAATCAAACAATATTAGAGAGCTAACATTGTATGAGTAGTACCATTGCATTGTACTCTTCTAGAAGCTTCTTAAAGAAGTGTCTGATACTCTTCTAGAAGAGTCTAGCATATCCTCTTGGTAAGGTGTCACTTATGAGGTGTCCCCCACTGTCTGTCTTTGTCAAGAATATTCTCTATTCCTTGTAATCAAAGCTCGAATATATGTGGAATATAGTGGCTAAGGGCTGAGTAAGATTTTCAGCTCCTCTCTTTGAATCTTCTTACTTGAATTCTCTAAATATCTTCCACTAACAAAACACGAGTGGGCAAATTTAACATCATAAACCTGACCAACCAGTGTGATGCTTACAGCAAAAAGGCTTTTATTTTTTATCAAGAATTGTGCCCTAGTTTTGATGTAAGGCCTTCTTGGCACCTTTCATAGGCTATTTTAGTTATTATATTATTGTCTTAGTATTAAGTTTCATTAGGTCAGAAAGTTGTTTGTTCGGTTGTAATTCATTTTTACTTAATGGGCTGCCAAAGGCCAATGAGGCTTATTTTATGTTTTGTGTCCTTTTCCTAATTGATTTAGAACTTCTTAATTACTTTTATTTATTATTAAGAGTCCTAGTGTTTTTAGGAAAAGGTTATTTAGAAGTTCTAGTCCTTCTAACTCAACTGTAGTGTTCCAACAGAAACGTCCAGGGTTCAAATCCCTCCCTCCCCCAACTAACAAATTATCAAAAAAGAAGCTCTAGTCCTTCTAGAAGTAGTAGCGGAAACAACCTATAAAAGAGTCTTTTTATGTACTCAATAAAAGAGAGATATAAAGAGATTGAATTAATAAAAATTCAGTAGCATATATTTTATGTTTTGATGGTGTCATTGCCTTCTCCTTGCTGAGTGCTCCTTCCTGAGTGTGATTGCTTGGGAAACCTTGGTGTTATTGCCTAGGACTTATCTTTCTTTATTTCTCGTTCAATTCACCATTTTAACACCAATAGCCCCATCAAGATCCTTTGTTTTTTTTTATTGATTAACCTACCAAAACCCTTAAACATCAAACCCTAATGACGCAAGGAGAGCAACAAAATTTATTTCAAATTTTATTATTTGAAATAAAATAATAAAATTTAGGCATTAATATTGTTTAGGATTTTATGGAATGTAATTATGGTTTTATGTACTCCTGAAACCTATTAAAAAAAGGCTTCAGGAATAATTTTGAGAAATGCATTTTGAATAAAATTACTTATTAAAGATGTTTCTCTAAAGCTTGGTGGTGATTCCAATCAATCTAAGGTGGTGAAGTCTAGGGCTCCTTGTTTTTACCCTTTTGCTTTCCATTTTCTATCCTAATTGTCCTAAATATACATGGACCATATCACCATAAGATAATTTCTTGCAAAATGTTTCAAAATGCACCACACGTCATCAGCTAGTACTAATTAGCTGTAGGAAAAAAAAGGGTATCTTGAACTTGCATTTAATAAAATTTAAACAATTCAAATTGCTTAAATTTTGTTGAAAACACAATCCTTTCAAGATTTCATTATTTATATTTGTTTTACCATTATTTTAACAATTGTGGCAATAAAAAATCTTACATGAGCAACTTGCACAAAAGCTATCTAAAACACCTCATAATCTGATATAAAACAGGTAAGAAACAATTTCAAATCAAGTTATAACAGTTAATGAACACAATACTGGAAGGGAAGAAAAGGTAGAAGACACAGACCTGTTCACATTCCTTTCTAGAAAAGCAATAAACTATCCCAGACTCATTATTTGAATAAGATTCTTGGATGAATTCAGCAATTTCATCAATCACCACCTTACCAACTGATGAATTTTGCCGCACCTATAGTTCAAGACAAAATGATATCTCATAAATTATTAATACAGAAATATTGAAGGCAATATATAAACAAACACCCACTAAAAACTGTACCATATAAAAGAGATTCGGCCTATTGACAGTGCTGACAAATTTAATACATTTAGGAATGTGCAGCATATCCATCAGATCAATTTGGACCTTCTGTGTCGCAGTTGCCTGAAAAACATATGACAAAGACATAAACTTACATAAACAACGGCATATTAGAAATTAGAAATTGAAACTTTGGATATTTTTCTTTAATGATTACAAAAAAAAAAAAAAAAAAAAAAAAAAAAAAAAAAAAACAATGAAGACATACAGTCAAAGCAACCAAAGGAACATTAGGAAACTAAGTCTTGAGGATGCCAAGAATCTTATAGTCAGGTCGAGAAAGTCATGAGCCCACTGACTGCAACAATGTGCCTCCTGTAAAGTAAACCATATGATACACAACAACGAGTTGCGCAATAAATAAAATTACAAAATGGTTCTTGTGGTTGGGCCCAAATGATGGTTTGTGACTTTCTAAAATTTTTACTATTCTGGTGCTTTTTGATCTTTACTTTTACAATATATTTTAATTAACTATCTACTTCGCTATAATCATTGCTGCATTTGCAAAAGTAGTAGTGAGACTGTAGCACATTTGTTGCTGCATTATGAAATTGCCTATGGAACTTTGGACTTTAATCTTTTATGTTTTGGGGTTCTGTGGATAATGTCCAAAAGTGTGGTTGGCTACATCAAGATGGAGGAATTGGTTTGGTAAACATTTTTCTTTTGTCTGGAATTTAGTTCCATTATGCCTATTATTGTTAAAGGGTGGACTTCTGTTTCATTAATCTCTTGGCATTCATGCATCAAACTGCACTAATCTGACCACAATGGGGTTATTGCAGGAGGAATTTGAAGAGCATGCAGAGAAAGCCAAGACCCTGCCAGAGAATACGACAAACGAAAACAAGCTTATTCTCTATGGACCAGTGAACACCAGTAAGTACCTGAGCCAAATTGTACGCTCATATTAACTCATTGTTAGTCTTTGTACTCATGTTGCGTTATAAAAAAAGTCATGGCCTTTTTATATCTGATTTGCAGGCCGTCCTGGAATATTCAACTTGAGGGACAGAGCAAAGTGGGAGTGAAGAAGACTACTGTAGTCTAATGAACTGAGAGGTCTATGCTGCCCAACCTGGACAGCCCACTCACTTATATAAATTCAAGCAGAAACAAAACAGCTCGAGCTAAACCAAAGCTTTGTTAAAGCAGGAACTGTAGTGGGTTTCAAGGATTTGACTAGACATAATTTACAATCAAAAGAAACATACTTAGTACGAGTACAATTGCCATAACCACATCTAGTAGAAGTACCTGATAAACCTGATTCATTCACACCATTCAGAAATAACTCATTACCAGTTTGAAAACTACAGAACATTATTTTCCATTCAATTTAAACATTTGAACACAGACATCAACAAGATATCAAGCAGATGCGGCAGCTTCTTCCAGCAACTGTTTAACCTTGGTGATATAATCACTCATCGCTTCATCCTTGGATTTCCCTGGTGGAGAAAACGTTAAAATTTTCTTAGTATAGGCCACAATAACACAGAGCAACTAAATTAACTAGATTGTTGCAACTGATCAGTAAACCATTACCTTCAACAGGAATAGGATTTTGATAACGAAAATTGTTTGAACTAATAACATATCAATATCCGAGGTAGGTGGGATCCCCAATATACTCAGCAATTTGATCAAGCCGCACATTTACATAGTCATGGTTATTGCCATCCTGAACCACAGCAGTTTCTTGTTCCAAATCCTTGCTAACAAGACTTCCAAACACACCCTCATGCTTACCATACAAAACCAAAACAGGTCCCCCACGGCGAGGCAGTGCAGTCTCAAGAAAGTCTTGTGACACACCTTGGATTAACTCCCTACTCTCATCCATCGATACATCACACATTCTCGGTCCAACTACATCCACAACCTCCCCTTTCTTCAAGTACAATCTTCCCCCTTTCAAATCCTTGCTAATTATCCTAACCCGAATGTGACTCTTAAGCCAAGAAGCCTTAATGCTAGTGGTCTTTGTCGTTGTCGTTGTGGTTGTCTCCATCTTCCTCTTTTTCGAATTTGATGCTGCTTCTCTCAATTTTTTCAAGCAAATCTCCTCTTCTTTAGACCCCAATTCAGCAAGATGTTCGAGTCGAACTTGCACTTTCTCTTCACTCTTAGAGAGCTCCAAAACAACCTCAGACTTACTCTCCAAGACCTTAACGATTCGACCCTTCAAACCCACATCTCTCCCTGCAATTACTCTAACAATTTTCCCAACAGAAAACCTAAATGGTTCGTCCACCTTCTCGACAAACCCTAACCCGTGCTTCCCAGTGTGTCTCTTCTGTACAACAATTTCCACATCCTCTTTAGCGTTCTTACCAATCCCTCTCCCTTCTTTCCATCCGTATCCGGCGAGCAAAGCCTTGCCGAAACCCTCAACCGGCGTATCATCAAACTCTTGAAAACCATTATCTTCAGGTAACCTCTGCAAATCATCCCTCAGCTTCTGTAGCATCATGTTCTCCACACCCGATCGAGGCGGAGGCGGAGGCGGAGGCGGAGGTGGCAGTTCTTGTTCGTGGACGCCACCGCCATTGGATTCGGATTTTGGGGTTTTGTTGTTGCGGATAGTGAGGCCGTAGGATATGGTAGTCTTGTCATCGAGGGTGTCAGGTGCCGCGGCCTCGAAGGAGAGTGGCGGCGCGGCGGCGGCGGCGGAAGAGGAGATCGGGAGTTCGAGATTCTTCATGCGTTTGTGAGGTCTCCATTCGTTCTCGATGGGAGCGATTACTGGAATGGGTCTTTTGGGTTGGGTGGTTTTGGAAGAGGCGTCGAATTCGGTAATGAATTGAACTTGCTTGGAATCTTCGGAGGGTTTGATAATGGGTTTAGGTTTTACAGAAGAAGAGGGCTTTTTGGATTGCAGAGAGAATTTCATCATCTTCTTCGAAATCAACTAGGTCAATCGGTGTGAAGATCACGGGTGGTAATCGGAACAGCCCTTCTGCCGTCAATCGGTGTGACTGAATAAGAGAAACGAGAGAAAGAGAGAGAGATACCAGAGAGGAGTAGGCAGGGCGGTGGCTTCGACTGGTAATTTCGTGCCACACCCCATTTTTTTTATGTTTTCAAATTTTAAATCAATCCATCCGGGGTCTTTTTTTTTTTTTTTTTTGGGACACCTAAGAAAGCCAGGTGTAATTAGTTTTTATTGGAATATTCATTCTAAATTTTTTTATATATTTTAACGTAATCATATATTTTTTCTATTTTTTTAGAATAGTTCACATTATATTATTTATCTTATATTATATATTTTATTAAAATACTTATTTTTATCAATTTTTTTTTACTCTCTCAAATCATTTATCTCTCTTTTTTGTGTATATAATAAACAAATGTTATAAAAATAAATGTGAATGTGAATAGTAATTGTGTAAATTTATATAGTTACAATAATAATAATTTTAATTTATACAATTTTATATGAACTTATGTGAGAAATTTTAGAGTTGCATGTGTAAAATTTACCTCTTACCGTATAATACATGGACTAATAGGTCAAGAATTATGTTTAGTCAAAGGAGACGATGGAAAGGGAAGAAAAAAAAAATATATTTTTTTTTTTTGGTTAGAAGAAAAGAGGTGAGAGAAAAAAAAAATATAGAGAAATTGTTTTTTTTAAGTCCTACCAATTTTCATTTTCCATAAGAAAACCCTTCAGGGTGACCCACAAAATGCTAATTAAGAGTTTTGATCAAAATAACTCATAGATGTCATGAGATATTAGAAACCTCAACTTATTTATTTTGCAATATTGTGGGAGACTTCCAAATTATGGTCTAAGTTGTGCAGGCTTTGAGTTAGATCTTAAAATGTATCGGGTATATAGTTCTATACTTGGCAATTTATTACCTATTTATATAAATAGTTTATACCTAGTTACCCAATATAATAATTTTCCCATCTTCGAGTCCGTTTAGAAACAGTTTATTTAGTTGAAACTGAAAACTTTTTATTGAAACTAAAAATTGATATTGAAAACTTTTTGTTGAAAGTACTTTAAATAAAGGTAAAAACTAGCTGAAATAATATAATGAGATCCATAAATAGTACCAAAAAGTGTTTTAGGATCCATGAATAGTACCAAAAAGTGATGTGGGACTCATGAATAGTAGCAAAAAATAAGCTTAATAGTAAAATAAGCTGACTTTAAACTCTAATTTCAAACACAACCGAAATAAGGTAGTTTGTTTTCACACTAAAGCTAACCCTAAGTTGTTTATGTTCCAAAACTTGCACCACAAATCTAACCTCATATTCTGCACAAAAAAACTTGACTTGGAACTATTGTATTTTTGCGAGATATAAGTCCGGCTTGTTTTTGCACAAAAAACTATCCTAGAGGTTGGGTACAATGTGATTATAGTATATAAATGGATCTTTTGTCGAACAAAAAAATGGGTCATAATTAAGACGATAGGATCAGAAAAGAATCATGAAAATTAGAGCATTGACATGCTTCGGCCAAGGAGACTAATGAGATTGAGGAAGGAGGATTTATTTAAATAACTAAAAAAACACGCTTTTTTTAGTTATTTAAATGAGATGGATACATCTTGATAAAAAAAAAAAAAAAAAAAAAAAAAAAAAAAAAAGGGGAAAAGACGTATGCCATAACATAAATTGTGCAAGAATATATGGTTCTACTTTTTTTTTTTTTTTTTTTTAATTCCAGTAAAGTAAATGGGAAAAAAAAAAGAATAAAATAATTAAGAAATGACACTTAGATTCTATTCTATTATGTATAATAGGAATAGAAATTGCATTTATTATGATTGTTCTTGAAACAACAACAATCATTTTTTTTCTATGATTCATTGGAACAAAAATGAAAAACCTGGCCTAATCAGGACCAAGGGCCGGGTTGTGGAAGTAAAAGTAAAAAAAGATCTTGCAGACGAAAGCAAAGAGGTACTCTTTTTTTTATTATTTATTTAATTTTAATTTATATATTTATTATTACTTTCTATTTACTATTTATTAATTCTATAATTTTTTTTATATAAGAAATTCATTGCTATATAATTTATAGTTTATAGTTTATATAATATATAATATTCTTGGGACATTAGGTGGTTATATATCTAAATTTATATTCATTGGAATAGTGGAGTTGAGATATCGCTTTCGAGCCCTTACTTTAGCTAAATGAAATCACTGATTTTTATTTTCTATATTTTTTATATTTTTCTATGTCTCTATAATTAGATATCTATATAATAATTATATACTGAATAATAAAGAGGTATAAAGAGAGGGCCATTTTTCAAGCCTTACTATTTTTGTGTAATATAATTTTGTAATTATCCTTTTCCAATTGGGGGAGATGGCTGAGTGGACTAAAGCATCAGATTGCTAATCCATTGTATGGGTTTTTCGTACCGAGGGTTTGAAACCCTCTCTTTCCGCTTTAGTCAATGACTTAGTATTTTTTCTTTATCTTTCAATTTCTCTTTCAACGAGTCTTTTTTTTCCCTTTTAATTAATATTAATTAATAGTTAAAAATGTGGAAAAAATAAAATCCTAAGAACATTTTAAAATCAAGAAAGGAAAACAGAAACTTTATTGTTATTTTTTATTCTTCACTCTTCACGTCCAAGATTCCGTCCTAGATCATTAGATAGGAATCCGAAGGTAAAGAGAGGAACAAAGAATACCACTATTGTGTAAACAAATTGTTTAAGAGTAAGCATTACACAATCTCCAAGATCTTCTTTTTTTTTTTTTTTTGAAAAAAATATAATAGATTCTCCACTTTTATACCACATACCTTATTTTGACACCACAAAATTGTTTTTCTAAATCTATAGAAAAAAAAAGAATTTTCATAAATTCATTTGTCATAAGAGTCAAGTCTTTCATTACCAAAAGCTTTTTCATACCCACAATTAGATATTGCAGAGGAATTTACTAGGTTCTTTCATTGTAAAAAAGGGGTCTAAATGAGGATCTGGGGGGAGCCCAGACTTATTGTGGCGATCCAAGAATTTCTTTATTTGAATTGAAGGGTTATAATATAAGACTTATCTGATCTTATGAATTGTAAGAATTTTTTTTTAGAATAAATCATGAATTTTTCTAGGACTGTATTAAAGATCTCATTGAAAACTTACAGCAACTTGCCAAACAAAAGCTAAGAGAAAAAAGAGCAAAGGTATTACTAGCATAAAACCTACTATTGGATTCAAAAAAGCATAAGACTCAAGCAATTTTGAGAAGAAAAAACTACTTGAAGAAAGAGCAGAATTAAGTCAAATACAGATCTAACTAAAGATATTAAGCATAAAAAATAAAAATAAAAATAAAAATTCTTTGTTCTTGAAGATAATTGTATTTATTTTGATTGAGTTATTAATATGATGAGTTCTTAATATGAGTTATTATAATCTTATTATTATTTTTTTGAATCAACCAAATAAAAAACCCTTCAATTCTCAAATCAAAAGAGAATAGACAAAATCATACTTTCATACAATATCTTAATTGAATTGTAAGTAATGATCAATAAATGTCGTTTCATTCTCTATCTAAATGTCTCAAAATCCTAGCAAAAATCTAATCTATTCTATATAGATTTGGACTAGAATTGACGAAGAACTACTATCAATATCAGTCTTTATTAATGTTGAATAGAAATAAAAATTGGGGCGTGGCCAAGTGGTAAGGTAACGGGTTTTGGTCCCAGTATTCAGAGGTTCAAATTTTTTCGTCCCAGAGCATACCTATTATATTATATGTATATCATATCAGAATATAGATTTTCTATTTTATATTAGAATAAAAGAAAGATTACCCTTTTTCAGAAAACCTTTTTTTTTTAAAGAGTAGAATAAGATTGGTTATAATCGGATTTTTCTTTCCTATAATGATTGATTCTTATATGAATTATATCTTTTTCAAAAATCGAATCATGTTCAAATAACACACAGATGTAATTGGATCTATTTTGTATATAGGTAAGAGGTAAGATGGGAGCATAGATTAAATCTTATTTCTATTTAATAAGTTAGTTCCTCATAAAATAAAAATACGAGCCATGATTTAATATGTCCTTGTTTTAATTTACATTTATACAAAGTCTGGAACACTCTAATAGGATTCTTTTTTATTTTTTTTATTTTAGGATTCATCATCTTCATAGAATTGAAACAGTAGATAGGAGTTAAACGTCAATGTAAAATACCAATTTCAATATATGCGACTGTCTGAATTTCATTAAAAATAAATAAAGTTACATACGTAACATATGTCTTTTCTTTGAACTCCGTTTTTAAGTATTTTGTGTTTTCTTTTATGAATAATTGTAAAAATATGATATGTACCAATTGAGACAAAGTGTATTCATACATCTTAGTCACTTTTCCTTAGGAAATAATTGCAGTTGAATTATTTTATTGACTTTTTCCAAGTCAAATAAACTATGCTGAAAGGGAGTGAAGGCTTATATATATGAGTTGGGTTCAAGTTACACCTGGTGTAACTTTAAGCAATATTACACCACTCAATATTTTTTAATTGAATGCAAATATTGACAAATCCACCATTAGATTACATTATCTTCGTATATTATCTATGCCTACAAAATTTCAAGATGATCAAAGATTAATAGTCATGTCATCAATCAATTGTTAAAATTCAAGTTTTTGTAGTTTAAAATAATGCATAAAAGATGAATTTATGGATCAAATGGTAAATAACATCTGATTGATATGAAAATTAGCATGCATGTTAAGAACATATAGAACATGTAATTCAACAATTAGATTTTCAAGAGATTAATTCAATAATAAGTTATTGGTGGTGTAATATTGTTTAGAGTTACACCAGGTGTAACTTGAACCTAACTATATATATATATATATATATATTTATGTACATACGTATATATGTATGTATGTATGTATTGTTATCATTCTATTTCTTCTATTTCATTGATTCATTGAAAACTTTATTTTATTTCAATTAAGTTTTGTGACAATAGATTTAATATCCCTAAATTTTAAATATTTAACTTTACCCTTTAACATAGAATGTTTCTAATTACTTTTAAAGATATTTGTTTAGTCTACTTGATAGGTATGGGGATCCTCTTTTAATTATGACTTATCAAAAAGAATAACAACCCAAAGCCTCTATTTTATCAGTCTTTATCCACCACCCCGTGAAAAAAAAAAATTTAATTTTTTTATGGTTTAAACCGAATATGCATTTTTCTCTATTATTATCAAAGTGCGATTTTTACTGTAAATCCTTATTCAAATAAAGTAATGATAGTGAAATAGGAAAATTTTCAATCAATTTAATATTTTTAATAATGTCTTATGAGTCCTTGGTACTCGAAGAAGTGTGAAATTGGTGAATCTATTTTAGCAAGTCACCTCAAGATGAAGATTAAAAAAAAAAAGAAACTTATTTGTGTTATTTATTAGTTCAATTTTTTTTTATTCTAATATTTATATTTAGATTATAATTTTAAAGAAAAAATAAAAAAATATATTAAAAAAATATGGGGTAATTATACTAAACCCACTTGTGGCTTGGCCCGAAATCACTTTACCTACTTGTGGTTTAAAAAGTGTCACTTTACCCACCTGAGGTATGTTCCGTTTGTTTTTCGTAATCCATCTCTGTTAAAATAAGGGGTAAATAGGTATTTTTGCTCAAATTTTATGTCTCTCTCCTCCCAAAACAAAAATAGCACAAAAATGCAAGAGAAACAAGATCAAAAGGGAGGGTTTTGTGAAAATTAATATTTGATATGGTGGGTTCACTTTGCAGATTTCTCCTCTCTTCACCTTTGTAGTGGTGGGTTCGCAGTGGTTTGTGGGTTTTAGTTATGATCGGTGTTAGAGGATTTCGGTTTTGTTGTGGGTTGGCTTTGGAGGTTTATGGGTTTTGGTTCTGTGGGTTTTGTTTTGAATCACTAGTTCTAGGTTTGGTTTTTGCTTGAATCACTAGTTTTAGGTTTTGGTTTGAATCATTGATTTTGGGTTTTGGTTTGAATCACTGGGGGTTTTGGTTTGAATCACTAATTCTGGGTTTATTGGTGGCCGATGGTCACAAAGTTCTGGGTTTGTGTACTGATGCTGATGTCGTTGTTTTGTTGATGGGTTTGTGGGTTTTGTTAATGGTCCGTGGTCAGTGGTCTGTGGATGGTGGTTTTGGGTTCGTGGATTTTACTGATGGTCAGTCGTCGGTGATCGTTTGTCGTTGGGTTTCATTCAATTCATTTACTATTTTTTTTTAATCTTCTTCTAATCCGAATCAAAGAAAGCTAGAAGAGGAAGAGAGAGACTCAAGGAAAGGGATGAGTGAATAGAATATCACCACTATTTGATTTTGATTACCTATTCTCACCTCCATCATCATCAATGTATTCAAAACTGCGACATACTGCACTTCTTCGTTCAATAGAGCTAGGTACAACTTTCCATTTGATTTATGAATTTCATCAACATCATTTTCTATACAGGATCTCCTTCAGTGATGTAAGCTACACTAAACCCATAAATGAGATGAGAAAATCGTGTATATATAATATATTTGATTGAGACAAGTCATAGTGTATTGTTCGGTTGATTGAAGGGCAATATTGAATTGTTCGGTTATTTGTGTAGGTTGATCTGGGTTATATTTTTTTGGGTATGTTCTTCATGTTCAAGATTTATGTGAATTGAGAGAGAGACCAATACCACTTTTTGATCTTGTTTCTCTTGCATTTTTGTGCTATTTTTTGTTTTGGGAGGAGAGAGACATAAAATTTGAGCAAAAATACCTATTTACCCCTGATTTTAACAGAGATGGGTTATGGAAAACAAACGGAACATACGTTAGGAGGGTAAAATGACACTTTTTAAACCACAAGTAGGTAAAGTGATTTCGAGCCAAACCACTGGTGGGTTTAGTGTAATTACCCCAAAAATATTTATTATATTTCTATATATTATTTGTTATATATAATATGGGGTTAAATTTAATTTGTGCTAAGACTTCTTGAGAAATTACCCATTCATAAAAGTATGAATTACTATGTACCGAACGAACCAATAATTATTCATGAGTCCATAATAGAATAAATTACATACTGTTATAGCAACCTATTAGGAAATGTTATGGTAAAACTTCGTTTAAAAAGATGTGGTAAAAAGCAATGTGCGACTTGAGGGATATGGTCGTCTGTGGATTCTTACATCCATCATTTTCTTTTTTATATTAATTAGATAGGAATGAGGGTGCTCTTGACTCGACATCATTTGTGTTAAGGACATATTTTATGTAATTGGCTAATCCTTTGACAAAACGCACTTTACTTGTATTTGGGTAGATCTAGGATGAGTTTAGTACTTCAAAGAACAAGAGTTCAAGTTTAGTATTGAAGCCATGCAAATCTGCCCAAGAAACAAGTGAAGAAGTGCTGATTCATTAAATCTCAACAATTGCTCGACAGATACTATTTATCGAGGTATTTATCAAGAATTACAAAAATCAGTTTTTCAGATCTGATTTTCGGCCCATGCTTATGTATTTGTGTAGGGTTTCTTTTCTCACAACCCTAGATATATATAAGGCTTGTTTTAAAGGTCGTCGCATAAGAGAATACAAGGAGAACATATGCAAAAGGTGACCGATGCCTTATTCTCTCTGAAAGAAGCTACTGGATCTTTGCGACTTAGGGTTTTGTAACCAAGTGCTTCTTGACCTTCATTGTTGATGAAGTGAAGAACTTTGCAGCCAACAATCTTCTTCGAGTTGGTGTGTTAGTCACGTACTGGGAGCCGTGCATCATTGGTTAGTCACGTACTGGGATCCGTGCAAAAAGAGTAGCATTCATATATTGAAGAGTTCAGAGGTTCTGAAGCAGTAGAAGGTTTCTACTGTGAGTTCATCTATGGGGATTGTAAAGTCTAGGAGCAAAGGTTTTGTACTAGATCTAAAACTTCTCTTTACTATAGTAGATTGTTTTTCGGGAAGGTTCCCCCCCCCCCCCAGGTTTTTTACTATGAAATTAGTTTGTTTCGTTGGTTTTCCTGGATCATCATATCTTGTTTTATTTACTTTTCCGCTGTGCATGATTTTGACATAATATTGATGTTTGTTTGTTTTAACAAGTTTTATTCATAATAAATCTAATTAACAACTTGAGTTTAAAACTTGTTAATTCTATCAACCGGGGTCTAAATTTCCCAACAATTTGTTTTGTTTCACTAGAACCCTCCTTTTTGAGATCGGGGGTTGGGATGTAAATAGTATGTGATCTTAATGGAGGTTGAGTAAAAAAATTATTAATTCATTTTTTAAGGGAACGAGGGTTAGTGTTAATTAATAAGTTGAAACAGCTTTGTAAGTATATTTTTCATATAAAAATCGAAAGGATCCAATTTTCAAATTTATAAGTAAAACCTCTTGGAATTGGTAAAACTCTTTCAATTAAAAGTGTATTGTGTAGGAATCAAATCGACCATTTGTATGATTTTTTTTTTTTTTATAAAAAGAAATCACAAAAAGGGTATGTTGCTGACGTTTTTTGAAACGATTAAAAATTACCAAAGTAATGTCTAAACCCAATGATTCAAAGAAATGATAAAGAATCTTGGAACAAGGAAATACCACTTTGAGTTGCCTCAATAAATAGAATCTAAAGACAAAAAAAGTGCGTTGTTAGAGATCGCTCAGTAAACGAAATACCTAAAGTAAAGGGTTTCCTTGGGTTATTAGCGAGTTATCCAATGATAAATTTCTCAAAATTCATATCCAAACAAAAACTATTGATTAGAGTTGTATTATTGTTTACATTTAAGTTTATAGCTATACTTTGTCCCTAAATGAATATTTACTAATTTGGTTCTCTTTTACCATGGAATGCAGATTACTTAAGATAATTTTATCTGAATTCAGTTACCATTTTAAATTTATACAAAACAGGAAATCAGGCAATAATGTTTTCAATAAAAGATCTTCTAATATTAGTAAATTCGTGCGAGGGAGGAGGGGCATATGTATTTTTATTGAAGGAAAAAGTTTTCCACAAGTCACTCTACATAATAAATTTTTTTTTTTTGAGAAATACATAATAAAATTTTAAAATATTGATTAGAGTTGTATTTATTATTTTCAACTAAATTTATAGCTATACTTTGTTCCTAAATGAATATTTACTAATTTGGCCTTCTTTTATCATGGTATGCAGATTACTTAAAATAATTTTATTTGAATTCAGTTACCATTTTAAATTTATACAAAATAGGAATCACGCAATAATGTTTTCAAAAAAATACCTTCAAATATTAGTAAATTCGTGCAAGGGAGGAGGGGCATATGTATTTTTATTGAAGGAAACTTTAACGTTATTGAATTGTTCATGGCTATGAAAAAGTTTTCCACAAGTCACTCTACATAATAAAATTAAAATATTGATTAGAGTTGTATTTATTGCTTACAACTAAGTTTATAACTAAACTTTGTCCCTAAATGAATATTAACTCATTTGGCTTTCTTTTTATCATGGCATGCAGATTAATTAAAATAATTTTATTTGAATTCAGTTACCATTTTAAATTTATAAAAAATTAGGAAATCATGCAATAATGTTTTCAATAAAATACCTTCTAATATTAGTAAATTTGCGTGGGGGAGAGGGGCATATGTATTTTTATTGAAGGAAACTTTAACGTTATTGAATTGTTGATGGCTATGAAAAAATTTTCCACAAGTCACTCTAATTAATAAACTTTTAAAATATTGATTATAGTTGTATTTATTGTTTACAACTAAGTTTTAGCTAAACTTTATCCATAAATGAATATTTACTAATTTGGCTTTCTTTTATCATGGTATGCAAACCATAAATGCGTACTCACTCCTCTTATATAAATGGTGGATCTCACTAATTAAATTCATGGTAAAACCCACTGTTTATGTGAAAGAGGGAAGTACGCATTTATGGTACTACAGGTGGTACTCTGGGTGGTACTCTAGGAGTACCTAATAATTTTTTGCAAATTACTTAAAATAATTTTATTTGAATTCAATTACCATTTTAAATTTATACAAAATAGGAAATCAAGCAATAATATTTTCAATAAAAGACCTTCTAATATTAGTAAATTACATGTATTTTTATTGAAGGAAACTTTAATGTTATTGAGTTGTTGATGGCTATAAAAAAGTTTTCCACAATTCACTCTAGGTACTAAAATTTGCTTAGGTTTCAAACTTTTGCAGATATGGCTTCTAAAGCATTTTCACTCTTTTTATTCACTGTCCTCCTTCTTCCTCTTCTTTCCCATGGAGCTTCAAGAGACACCAATAACAAGAAATCATCACCCTTTGATTTTCTCAAGCATCTAGAAGGATGTCACAAGGGTGACAATGTCTCAGGCATTAAATTTCTAAAAAGTTACCTTGAACAATTTGGTTACTTGAACCATAGCCATTCCGTAATGCAAAACCATACCAATGATGATGATTTCGATGAACCCCTAGAGTCGGCCCTTAAAACTTACCAGCTAAATTTCCACCTCAGCACCACTGGGATTTTGGATGCCAAAACAATATCCAACATGATGATGCCTCGTTGTGGGGTGGCAGATATCATCAATGGCAGGGGCGGAGCCACATAGTGGCTTGGGGGGCCCCGGCCCCTGCAATTTTTTTTTTTTTTTTTCATTAGAGTAGGTAGAAAAAAAAAATTGGGCCCCCCCAATATTGGACAGCCGGCCCCCCCATGGCCCACTCTCGACTATTCTCCCAAGCCCAGCTCAAATATTCTCCCAAACTCGGTTTTAGTTTTAGGCCTTATCACCTTATGTACTCCAAATAAAACAAGCTAGCCCGCTCAGGTCCAAACACAAAAAACAAAACTTCACTTTCTCTTCATCTCAAAAAATCCACCCACTGACCCACGGAATCCCTTTCTTTACTTCTTATTCTTTTGTTTTGTCTTCTTTGATACACTTTCATTTCCACTGGTACCGTTGCCTACCTACCAGCCCCCAAAACTCCAATCCTCTGTACTCATAGTTCGAAAAAAAAAAAAAAAAAAAATCATGACCAATTTTTTCTTTCTTCATCAGCTTTAGTTTTGGAACTTGGTGACTGGTGAGTTTTCTTTTCTTTCTTAAGCATTAGACATTCATCTTTTTTTAGTGTCTTTTTTTTTATTTTCTCAACTATCTATACCTAAATATTCACATGCTCTTTATATTTTCATATATTTTTAGAGAAATACATGATTGAAGGCATGGGGAGATTGTTTGTGATGAGTCTTGAAGGGAAGATCTAAAGTTGGAGGCAGTCAAGTAGAGGCAATAGGCATTGCCACATGGGTGACCCATCTTTGCACTTTGTGAAGACAAAGTTTCTAAGGTAAAATTGTTTTGATTTATTACCTATTTTTGATTAGTTAGATATCATATGGCTGTGGATGTGGCTGTGGGTGTTGTTAAATTGTTTGGTTTATGTTGTGTACCAATACTTGTGTGTTTAATTTTTGTTTTTGTTTGAGGGCTTATTATTAATTAAAGTCGTATTAAAAATGGATTGTGTCTTTAAATTATAGTGAAAATTTTGTTTTTTCTTGAGTATGAATAACATCCATATAACTAAGTAAAATTTTCTGATTAAAATTTTATTTTTTAAACTTCTTTTCAGGTTAATTTTTGAGTCATATTCTTAAAGCTAAAAGAATTATGAGCAAACGAAAAACAATTGATGCATTATTTAAGAAAAAAGATGTTAGCAATTCAAAAATTAGGAGACCTGTGGCTGTAGAAACAAATGTTGATACTTCAATGCCTGTTGAACACCTTGACCCCTCTAAATGTTCAAGAATTCAATCTGAAAAGATAGATCGTGATCCAGGATCACATAAACAAATATGTGAATTCCCTATCAACAAACAAGATGAAATCTAACGAGCTTATCTCAAAGAAGGTCCATATTAACCTAAAAATATAGATTATCCATACAACGATAATACTCATCGTTGTCGATTTCAACCTTCATGGTTCGAATCGGCCCCCCCATGTAAAAATTCCTGGCTACGCCCTTGATCAATGGTACAAATTGGATGCTCACAGACAATAAAAATTAAAAAACATGACCACAACCATGGCTCTTTTCATACTATATCTCACTATGCTTTCTTCCCTGGAAACCCCAAGTGGCCAGTTTCAAAGTACAACCTCACCTATGGATTTCTCACTGGCACCACAGATAGAGCCATGCTCCCAGTTGCACAACCTTTTCGAACATGGGCAGCCAACACCTATGAAGCACGGACGCGGCACCAGAGGTGCCGCACCCGCGTCTGACGCGGCCGGACACGGCGACGTGCAGGGGACGCTGCTGCCCGCGCGTCCGGCCGCGTCCCGCCGCGTCGTGCCACGTGGATTCCACGTGCTTTTCGCTGACTCGCGCCGACGCGAGCCGACGCGGCTCCGACAGGGGCCGATTCGCCCAGAATCAGGCTGACTCGGGCCTGAATCGGCCGTATCGGCCGAATCGGCCGATTCAGGCCGAAATTCAACCCAAAAAAAAAAAAAGAAGGTGCAGACCGCACCATTTGACTTATTTCTAAACCCTACTTCAGCCCAGTTTCACACAGACTCCAAAACATAAGCTCCTCTCCTCACATTGATCTTGATGATGAAGAAGTTGGTGTTTGATTGTCTTGTTGATTGTCTTTTATTTAGTTTTAATTTCGAACTTGTGAGTTGTATTCTAATTTCCAAACATCATGGAATGTTTTAGTTTCAATCTTGTGAGTTGTGTTTAATTTATGAAAATCATGTTTTAGTTATTATCTACTATTGCTCTTATATTTGGTATATGTTTGTATAATGTGAAAAAGTATACTTAGCAATATATTAAAAATATAAATAAAAATATTTTTAATAATTTTTTAATCGCTGAGTCCCGCCGCACCCGCACCCACCTTTTTCAAAAATTGCCGAGTCCCGCACTCGCACCCACACCCGCACCCGAATCCCAAAACGCACCCGTGCTACATAGGCCAACACACACTTCACTTTCTCGCGAGCTGAAGACGACACAATGGCAGATTTACAAATTGGTTTTAAAAGTAGGGATCATGGAGACAGGTTCCCTTTTAATGGACCTGGTGGACTCCTTGCCCATGCTTTTCCTCCAACAGATGGCAGACTCCATTATGATGCTAATGACCAATGGAGTGTGGGAGCTGTTCCAGGTCAATTTGATTTGGAGACTGCTGCTTTGCATGAGATTGGGCACCTTCTTGGGCTCCATTATAGCAATGTTCAAGGGGCTATTATGTGGCCACACATTTCTCAAGGAATGACCAAAGGTTTGGACAAAGATGATATCGATGGAATTAAAGCATTATATAATGTTTAAGTGTCCAAGATGGTGGAACCTTCAGTTACGTACTAATATATATAGAGAGAATATTGAAGCCTTTGCCATCTACTGTCGAAATACATCGTGATGGTGCTCCGAGTAGACATGGCAAAACGGGTCAGAAAATTCTGACCCGACCCGACCCGACCCGAAAAATACCCGACCCGAACCCGATTTTTTTGACCCGAAGCAAAAACGGGTTGACCCGTGACCCGACCCGTGTTTTGTGCGGGTCAACCCGACCCGACCCGCGACCCGACCCGAACCCGAACCATTTTTTAAAACTTTTTTTTTTTTGGTAAAAAAAAATAGTGAAATTAATACAATATTGGTTTAATTGTTTATTGTAAGCTTTAAGAAAACAATTGATACATTTACATAACTGCATGCAAATTAATTGAAAAATAAATAGTTGAGCATTCTGTAATGAGTAAAGATTTTTAGATATCAAATAGCAAAGTACATGCCAAGATAATCTAGTTACAGTAAAGTTAAAAACAGATTTAAAATTGTAGATATGTGTGAGACACATTCACGAGTGTGAAAATAGTAAAGCCAAAGTATCAAATTAGCATAAATTATGAATGCTTAGATCTATTTTTTAACAATTTATGTTCAAAATAAACGGCTTTTCAAAATAAATTATGATATTTCCTAGAGTGTGTGCTGCTTAACAATGATATGATCTTCATAAAAGAGACTAGGTATAAATAAGTAAGCAATCAAACTTTAATGTATATCTCAAATTGAAATAGAGTGTCAATCACAATTGATAATAGATTATAAAATTAATTTTTAAAACTGTAACTTTCTTATATGTTTTTATTCTTTATCAAATGAGTTATCCAATAAGTCATTTGTAATTTTTTTTTTTTTGGAATGTTGATATTGTGTAAAAATAAAACTTGTATATTTGTTTTACTTATCTTTGTGTTGTTTTGTTTTAGATAGCAATGTTAGGATTTGTATAATTTTAAAATTATTGAATAAATGTTAATAAGTTTAACTGAGTTTATTCTTGATATAAGTAGTGAATGCAAAATAATGCATTTTACATCAAGTAATATGTTGCATAACTATCCAAATGGCAAATACATATTGTTTTCTTTATAAAAAAAATAAAAAAATAAAAAAAATAAAAAATAAAAAATTTCATGTGAAAAATACGGGTCAACCCGACCCAACCCGACCCGACCCGCAACCCGATTGACCCGAACCCGATTTCAACCCGCTTAAAATGACCCGTTTTTGACCCGTGACCCGTTTGACCCGTGACCCGATTGACCCGACCCGAACCCGACCCGACCCGCCCGTTTTGCCATGTCTAGCTCCGAGGCTTAGTACTAATATATATGGAGAGAATATTAAAGCATTTGCCATCTACTGTCGAAATACATCGTGATGGTGCTCCGAGGCTTACTCCATAATTATATGATCGGATTGAGGATCCACTTTGTGTATTTTTATTAATGCCGTACGTGTTAACAACTTACAATCAAATGTACCCTTTTATTAAGACTCTTGTTTTTGGTTTGCAGCTTCTTTTCAAAATCTAAATCTTTTTTTTTTTTTGAAACCATTTTCAAAATCTAAATCTAATACTTAATTAAGTGATATTTTTTCTCCAAAAGAAACAGAAAAAAGTGATATTAGGCTAACCTGTTGGGTGCACGTGACACCCTTTGGATTCCAACACACATTTTGTCAAAGCTCATTTATGAGCTTGTTCCAAGAGTCTTCAAATTTAGCTTTTTCATTTATTGAGAAGTTTTTCATTTATTGAGAAGTGACCAAAGCATGGAGAGGTTTGAAATTAATGAGAAGTGTTGCAAGGCGTGTGGGACTGAAGAAAAAGAAAAGAAAGAAGCAAAGGCCATTTGGCCTTGTGGAAAGCTGAAGCAGAAACAGAGAGCAATTTGGCCAATTTTTGTGTGAGTTCCAGAATGAGCAAAACACAGAAAAGAGAGAGCTACAGTTGAGAGGTACAGTCCTAGAAATAGAGAGAAACACAGTGAGAGTATGAGAGAGTGAAAAAGAAAAAGGAGACATTTTTTTCTTTGCTCAAGTTACATATAAGGAAGATAAATTTGATAGGCCACAAATTGAATGACCCATTGTGATAGAAATTAATTAATTAATTAGCCAAGTTATTAATTAATCAATTTATCATGCAAACGCATGGTAGCACAAACAAATCACCAATAAACTAAATATGCAGCGGAAAATAAATAACACGGTGATTTGTTTACGAATGGGGAAAACCTAACGGCAAAAACCCCACTGGGTGATTTTTAGGTCACCACTCCCGAAACTCTACTATTATCACAACAAGCGGTTACAAGTAAAGGAATCCCAGTACCTTACCAACCTGCAGTTGAACCCTTACCCCAATACCCAATTGGACTTGTTCTATAGTGACAGTTCCCTTTTCAGATGCACGACTCCCAGTACGTGACTAACCAATTGCGCGGATCTCAGTACGTGACTTCAATCACCAACTGAGAAGGTTGTTGGTTGCAAAGTTCTTCAGTTCATCCAAACAATGAAGATCAAGAAGATGCTTGGTCATAAAGCCTTACGGTGCACATACACAGCAACTTCTTCAAGAGAAAGAGATGAACTAGGGCAAGAACTTCGTCTTCGGTCACAATTTGCTTGAACAGAGTTTGCTCAAAGCTTGTGCAACGTGTGAACACTTTAACGGCCCTTAAACTAATCCTTTTATATGTTTAGGTTTAGGAGAAAAGAAGACCCAAAGACACATTCACGGATCCCAAGAAAATCATATTGGAATTCTGAAAATCTTAAACCTTGACAGATAGTAGGTGTCGAGCAACTGTCGAGAAGGTGTCGAGCACACCAAATGAAGAACAGCTTCCTTAAGCTTGATAGATGCAGCTGTCGAGCCAACTGTCGAGTTTTAATGATTTTGCACTCTGAACTTATTTTCTTGAACAAACTTGAAAGTTTCAATACTTGATCTTGAAACAAAGTTTCTTGAAGTATTTAAAACATCCTAAATCTACCCAAATACAAGTAAAGTGCGTTTTGTCAAAGGATAAGCCAATTACATAAAATCATGACATATGTTCTTAACAAGTGAAACACATATGTCCTAACAATCTCCCCCTTTGGCAATCCGTGACAAAACCATAACAGACAAATGAACATATGAAAGAAGTCATAAATCACTCAACTCATATTCACTTATTGAATACAATAAAATCTATCCTAACACAAACTCTTGAAAAACTTTGCAAGAAGAGAGTTTATGACAAGTAGACTCTGACAACCTGTATTTCTGAAACACTTTAAACAAAACTCATCAAGGCATCTTTGTGTGAAACAGAAATAATAGATTGCATACAAGTATAAGAAACATGTGTATAGAGGGAGAAAAGAAACAACACATGAAGGGGTAGGTGAAAGAAAAACATACATCAATATAAATAAAGAGATAAGTACAAAGTATGTCTAGAAATGGTCACAAGACCTCATGTACAAGAGTAATGTATCTAAAAAGAAAGAAAAGAAAAGATACATACTAACCTCACTACATCCCTCAAAATGTATCAACACTCCCCTTAACAAAATGATCCTATACTAACTTTCACCCTAAGATGGACTACTCTCATACGAAAACTACTCCCCTTTTTGTCACGAATGACAAAGGGTAAGAGTGTCAAGTAGACATCTCATCGGCAGAGCTAGCATCTCCATCATCATCATCTGAAGCATCATCGTCATCACCATCATCATCATCCTCATCCTTATCCTCAGAAGCAGAAGCCACGGGAGAAGGTGGTGAGGGAGTAGCCTTAGGAGCAAAGCCACCCATAGACGCCTGTCGTCATGCAATATAACCGACACGAATGTTCACCTGATACAACTTCGTAGAGAGTGTATCGAGACGAGCATCCATGCGCTGCAGCTGCGCCATGATATCTCCTAGAGACACATTGCCTGAAGAAGAAGGAGGAGCTGATGTGGATGGAGCCGAACGGGATGGAGCCAAACGGGAGGAAGGAGCTGCTGAATCCGACTGTCGTGACCGAAGCTGGGCCTCGCTACGTTTAACGATAGCGTAATCTATGGCACACATGACGATAAAGTGGTCGGAAGAGGGAAAAGAAATAGAAAAATGGCGTAGAATCCTCATGATAGCGGAAGGAAAGATGAGCTTATCACGGGTCGCCGAATCTAGATGAACATCTATAATAGACAGAATGAAATGAGAAGGGAAGTCTATGGTAAGATGCTCAAGAAGAGACAATAAAAACCGAGCACGAGGCTTTGTGATGGAGTTATAGTGAGAGAGGGGATGCAAAACAAAAGTCATCACCATGTTCATGAATCTAGGACCTTTAGCAAAAGGTCGACATGGTGTAAAAAGATGCTTACCCCAAGAAGTAGGGTGCTTACAGAAAGCAGACATGAGCTCATCCCTGGACACAGTCCTCAGACGCTCACAACTAGGATAGTCAAGAAACTCTATCCAAGGGACCCGAAGCACAATTGCAACTAGCTACGGTGTGACAGGATTACGTGTACCTCGAACGCGAGTGAAGAAAAGAGGTACTGACCGATCAATCCCGTGCATGTTGGAGTAGAACTCCTGGTTAAGTACGAGAGGACAAGTGACCGGGACGTCACACAGTGACTCCCATTCCCTACTATGAATGACAGAGGGAAGGTCGGTGTCGGCAAAATCCGTCAAAATGACTTGGCGTTTTGAATGAATGTCTCGTCTAGAAAAGTTCTCTGAAAACGCCTTGAAGGCATCATCATCACGGAACCGGATATGAGATAAGGTAGGATCAGACAAAGAAGAAGCACCGGAACGAAGAGGATTCCGGGCTGGAGTGGATTTACGCTTAGGTGCCATAGACACGACTAACGTAAACAACAGAGAGGGAGAGAAAGAATGTCAATCAGAAAAGTCCCAAACAGTTTCAAATATATCGAAAAGAAGTACGTATGCATGGGAAATGCATGAACATGTGACATGCAAAGGAAATTGCATCATGAGCTCAGCCCAATCCAAACCTATCAGCACACAAACATATAGCACATCTAAATGCATGGCAATACCATTATAATGCTACTGTGATGCAATGTATGAGGTTTTAAACACATTTAAGTGAAAACCCAACCCAAAATTTCAATGAAATCTCATCAATTTTGAAAAAACCCCAAAAATTTCCAAAAACCCCAAATCCTAGGTTTCAAAACATGAAATGCATGAATGAGAAAGGATTAGAAGCTTACCAAGAGAAGAAAAACTCGAAAAACCTTGAAAAATCCTTGAGAACCAAGATAGGAGTGGGATTGGAGTGTTTTTGGGAGAGAAACAGAGAAGTATCGAGAGAGAGATCGATGGAAATGAGATTCGGATCGCACAGGAGCTTTATATAGGAAAGCCAGTAAATCTCGACAGATGAAGGTATCGAGAGATCTGTCGAGGAGGTGTCGAGAAAATACTTGTCGACAGCTGAGGTGTCGAGGAGGTATCGAGGATCAACACACCAAAATTGAGAACAGAAGCTCGATCGATCCACCAGGTATCGAGAAGCTATTGAGCATACAGACCCAATCTCGATAGATCCACCAAGTATCGAGGTGCAGGCGAGATTACGATAAGAAAAAGCTTAAGGAAGCTCGACAGATAGCCAGCTATCGAGGAGGTGTCGAGCTAGCTTTCAAAAACAGTTTTTCGAGATGTGAAAAACACAAACATGAATGCAATCCAACATGCAACTCAACCAACGATCCAATCAACATATTAAGCTCTCAAAATCATCTCTCAAATGAAAATTTAAGCACATGGATCTTCAAAAACACACACACACACACTAAACACGACTAACCAATTTTATATTTCAAAATAAGTCCAAATAGTTTAGTGAGCATACATCAACACATGTAAAACCTTATGATGGCTAAATCACATTGCATCTGCACATGTATCAAGAATAGCAAAGAATATTGCATGTTGTGTGTGAAAAACATTGCAAGATTGCATAAATGTATGCATGTTATGACGATTTGAGATATGAGAAAAACACTTTAACTCACACATAATCATAACTGCTTGATGGGGACTATTACCTTTGAGGTACATCCTATAACTCCCACATCTCCTAGAATACACGCTTGCAATCATATTTAAAGCATTTTTGATCTTTTTACTTTTGATTTTTCTTTGCATATTTTTCTTTTAAGCATATTATGCATGGGCTTATAAAAGAGAGAAAAGAAATACCCAATGATATTTGACATTCCAATTTTGCTATGCCTAAGCACACAAATGTCATTGACACTGCACTTTTGCTATGCCGAAGCATACAGGTGTCTTATTATGATTGGCGGGTAACAGTGGTGAGATGGTCATTTATGCCTTTCTCTTAGGATTTTTTAGTCCTTCCCGTCAAAAAGAGTGATATGCGTGTTAAGTTTAAGAAACAACTTAATCGTACTCATCACAAACATGAGCCACAAAACTCACTTGCTTAGTTGTGCATAGAGATGCTCATCTAAGCTACAAATGATACAAAATTTAGAAGACTTTGTTTCAATGGCCATCCAAGGTACACAAGTACCAAAGTACACAAAACACACACTGTTTTTGTATTTTTCTGATTTTTCAATTTTTTATTTATTTTTTTTATATTAAAAACAAAACAAAGCAAAACTGAAAAATAACCAAACAAAAACATGTTAAACAAGCAAAGCATAAAAACTAGACTGACTCAAAACATGAAAGCAAAACACATAAGTAATGCACACACAAAAACAAGAAGAGAGAGAGAAAAGTGACAGAATCACTTGGAGCCCTTTTCCTTCCACACCTTGGAAGAACCTTTCCTTCTAGCAAACCCTTGAACCGACGGTGAAGTGGAAGAGTTAAAACCGTTCAAGTTCGAAATGAACATGAGGGCTTTGAGAAGATCACCAAAGGGAGCGAGAGAGGATTGAAGCTGATTTTGGTTTCCAGATGCTATCATGCCGTTGCTATGTTAAGTGGCAAGCCACTTGTAGCAATTTGGTCGAGTATGACCGACAGCTCCACAATAATGACAGAGATGCTGCTTCTTTCGTTTAGGCTTTTGAGAGTTAGCCTTCTTAGCCCTAGGGTTTTTAACATCTTTCTTCTCAAGCTTAGGGGGTGCTCTTAAGATAGATTTACCCTTGTCTAAGTTCTCACTAACTAATTCAGTTTTAATCTTATTGTTCTCAGTTTTAACATTATTAGCATGAGGAATAAAAATAGTAGTATTAGAAGAAGCAGTATTAGAGGAAGAAAGACCATACCCTAAGCCTGTTCGATCTGAAGCAGATTTTTGAATGCTTAGCATCTCATCCAGCTTTGCGCTTGAAGTCCTCTCCAATTGAGCTCTGACTTGAAACAGCTCCGCTTCATGCTTCTTGGTCTTCTCAGCCAAGAAATTGTTTTCGAATCTCAGTACTCCAATAGTCTGATTAGCCTCATCAAACTTTGTGGAAAGCTCCTCACGGTCACGTTCCACATCACTGAGTTTCTTGGTGGTTAGCCTATATAATTTCTCATGCTTCTCAAAAAGCTTATACAACTTCTCATAGGCTGTATGGATGTCATCTTGATCATCCATCTTCTCAAACTTAAATTCCACCAGTTCCTCTTCTTCAACCACATCTTCAACAATCCCATCAGTAGGATTGACCGTGGCCGTGAAGGCATTTAAGATTCCGTCATCCTCATTGTCGGAATCATCCTCAGGCTCAGTGTCGCTTAAGGTAACAGCAAGTGCCTTGCTCTTCCCAATGCTCTTGAGGTATGTAGGACACTCATGCTTCATGTGACTGAAACCTTGACACTCAAAGCACTTAGGTCCTGAGGGAACAGTGTACTGACCACCTTCCTTAGCATCCTTTTTCCCTTTGTCTTGGCCTTTAAATTGAGAAGAACTGGATTGCCTGCGGTCCTTGTCGAAACCCTTTCCATTGGCATTCTTTATAAACTTCTTGAACTGCCTAGTGATGTAGGACTTCATCTTGGAATCTTCATCATCAGAAGTTCATCTGTTTCACTGCTCTTGGCCTTCAGTGCCATACTCTTGCTTTTACCCGACTTGCCTATTCTTGTCAACCCTAGCTCGTAGGTCTGCAAGTTTCCAACTAGCTCAGTCAGAGGAATCTTGTCAATATCCTTTGATTCCCCTATTGCCGTAATCTTGGCATGAAATCTCTCAAGCAGAGATCTGAGCACTTTCCTCACAATCTTAGGTTTAGGAATGGTTTCCCCAAGATTGAAGACTGAGTTCACTATGTCCTTTAGCTTGGCATAGAACTCATCGAAAGACTCATCCTCCTCCATCTTTATCTCTTCAAAGCTTGTAGTGAGCCTCTGAAGTTTTGAGTCCTTGACAACCTTAGTACCCTCATAGGTTGTCTGGAGAATGGTCCAAGCCTCCTTGGCAGTTTCAGTGGAGGATATCTTCTTGAACTCCTCATTGGTGACAGCACTGAACAATGCATTCAAAGCTCTGCTGTTGAAGTTTGCCGCCTTAATCTTGGCATCATCCCAGTCAACTGGCGCTTCTGTAGGCTTAGTCCATCCTATCTCCACAGCTTGCCACACTTTTTCATCTAAAGACTACAAGAAAGCTCTCATGCGTACTTTTTGGTATACATAGTTAGTGCCATCAAATAAATGGGGTATAATTAATGACTGTCCTCTATCCATGACAAACAGGGGTCAATGAATCAACACAACAAAGATTAAACCCTAATCAGAGTGTGCCTGCTCTGATACCACTTGATAGGCCACAAACTGAATGACCCTTTGTGATAGAAATTAATTAATTAATTAGCCAAGTTATTAATTAATCAATTTATCATGCAAACGCGTGGTAGCACAAACAAATCACCAATAAACTAAATATGCAACGGAAAATAAATAACACGGTGATTTGTTTATGAATGGGGAAAACCTAACGGCAAAAACCCCACCGGGTGATTTTCAGGTCACCACTCCCGAAACTCCACTATTATCACAACAAGCGATTACAAGTAAAGGAATCCCAGTACCTTACCAACCTACAGTTGAACCCTTACCCCAATACCCAATTAGACTTGTTCTGTAGTGACAGTTCCCCTTTCAGATGCACAACTCCCAGTACGTGGCTAACCAATTGTGCGGATCCCAGTACGCGACTTCAATCACTAATTAAGAAGGTTGTTGGTTGCAAAGTTTTTTAGTTCATTCAAACAATGAAGATCAAGAAGATGCTTGGTCACAAAACCCTACGGTGCACATACACAGTAACTTCTTCAAGAGAAAGAGATGAACTAGGGTAAGAACTTCGTCTCCAGTCACAATTTGCTTGAACAGAGTTTGCTCAAAGCTTGTGCAACTTGTGAACACTTTGACGGCCCTTAAACTGATCCTTTTATATGTCTAGGTTTAGGAGAAAAGAAGGCCCAAAGACACATTCACGGATCCCAAGAAAATCAGATTGGAATTCTAAAAATCTTAAACCTCGACAGATAATAGGTGTCGAGCAACTGTCGAAAAGGTGTCGAGCACACCAAATGAAGAACAGCTTCCTTAAGCTCGATAGATGCAGCTGTCGAGCTTTAATGATTTTGCACTTTGAACTTGTTTTCTTGAACAGACTTGAAAGTTTCAATACTTGATCTTGAAATAAGGTTTCTTGAAGTATTTAAAACATCCTAAATTTACCCAAATACAAGTAAAGTGCGTTTTGTCAAAGGATAAGCCAATTACATAAAATCATGACATATGTTCTTAACAAGTGAAACACATATGTCCTAACAAAATTGGTGGAGTTCTCATGAAGTTTTTGAGTGTTACAACCATGGAGAGTTGGAGTATTCAGAGGAAGATTTTGCTACTGGCTTTATGGTGAGATTGTATTTACTCCTTGAGATTTTTTTGTGGTATATCCAATTTATTGTGGACTCAAGTTTAACATAAACTTAATAGTTGTAATCTCTATTTCATAGTTGATATTTTTCGGAGCTGCCCCGTGGTTTTTCTCTCTACACTAGAGTGTTTTCCATGTAAAATTTGGTGTTCTTGTGTGGTTGTGTTTATGTGGTGCTTTTTGGAATTTTTTGTTTCCATAATATTGCTATTGCTTAGTAGTTATATATTTTAATTCACACATAGATATAGGGGGGATTAGGATTTTTCCCCATCATAACCTATTTGCACTTTCATATATATGTGTGACAGTGTGTGTACCATAAGAGAGAATATTTAGAAATAGTATTGTAGACATCAAAATTTTATGATGCATCCATAGACATCCAATTGATCATGATCGAGTATTTTTTATCAAATCAATATCTAATTGATGACGTGGATGGTTGACAAATGAAATCAAGCCACGTGGCAGTATCAAATGAAGAAGGCCATGTGGCAACTTCAGAAGAAAAAACTCATATGGAAGGTTTTTATTAAATGGAAGACCAAATTAAATTCATAATTGATAATTAACTCTCAATAAATGTTGAAAGCGAATCCCAAATTAAAGACCATTGAGTCGCCTATAAACAGAGGCTTCTCATATATATATAGGATTAGGTTTAAGTTACACCTGGTGTAATTTTAAACAATGTTACACTACCCAATAACTTGTTATTGAATTGATATTTTGAAAATCCAACTGTTAAATTACATATTCTATATGTTCTTCACATACATGTCAATTTTCATATTAATCGGATGTTATTTACTATTTGATCCATAAACTCATCTTTTATACATTATTTTAAACTGCAAAAACTTAAAGTTTAACAATTGATTGATGACATGCTTATTAATGTTTGATTACCTTGAAATTTTGCAAGTATGGAGAATATATAAAAATAATGTAATTTAACGGTGAATTTGTCAATATTCGCATCCAATTAAAAAATATTAGGTGGTGTAACATTGTTTAAAGTTACACCAGGTGCAACTTGAACCCAACTTATATATATATATATATATATAAATCAATACAAATTGATTATTTGTTATACTAGTTCGTGACCCTGTGACTCTTCTTTTATGAAAATTGTGTGCATAAGTACAATAAGGGAATATATGAGCAAAAGCTATATAAGATTGGAATAGACTCTAAAATTTGTTCTACCGTGACTGAAAGCAGACCTTTGATTTGTAGGCAAGGATCCGAACTTAAGCATGGATGAAGTCTGTGTTCCAGTTCAAGAACGAGGTTGTCTGTGTCTCTAGTAACTATGGTTATGGGCCGGGTTTACTTGTGTATATCCTGATCCCGATACCCAATTATTATTGCTTAGATTGTTTACCCATGAATAACCAGAACCAGAACCCGACCCAAACCCGGTTTTCTTTTCAAAAATTAAGTTAAAGATGTGATTTTGAATCCAAACATTTTAAACTAAAAACCAATTTTTCTCAAAATTGTTTTTAACCATATAGGATTGCAAAGTATATATCAGTTCATAATCCATTTCAGGTGCATTAAATAGCGACTATCAACCACATGTTGAGGCAAAAGCATCCCCAATCTCAACGACACACATAGAAAGCAAAAAATGACTAAGTGCAATTGCAAAAACAGTTGCTAATATCTGTTCATCCTCCTTACCTTTTTCTTAAAAAAAAAAAAAAAAAAAAAAAAAAAAAAAATCTGTTCATCCAACTTCTTAGACCCTACAAATTTTAGGTACACCTGATCTATTGACGACCTCGATCTTGTTCATTCTCTTTGTGCTTAATTTTATGTTCAACTTGAACTAATTTACATCCATTTGCTCCTTTCATTTCCTTTTTTTTGAACATCTCAAACTGTCTCAATTGATCCTCCCTTTGTTTTTTTGGTCACTGATAGAGGCTACTCTAGCATGCCATAGCATTAATATCTCTTATTTATACCATGTCATTTGGTATGTATTTTTACTTATGTATCTCAACATCTTCTCTATTATTCTGGAATCCAGATTATTTGATCCTTGGGTATCCGCCCTTTTAAGGAGACTTACTAGTGCATATTCCATGGCTTCATAATTTAATTGAAAAGTATATTAAGTAACATGCAAGAATAACCAACATGAAAAATAAAATTAACATTGTTCTTTTGATCTAGCTTCAAGCGATTAATATGTTCATGTGTTATACTTTGCCTTCAGCAGAGAGGAGCCACCTCAAATATTCATACACAAAATTGATGATAGCAACATTGGATCAGTGTCTGCTGGAAGTTCGAGTAGGAATTGACTGTACATGGCTTTGCAATGAAGGTAATGGCCCATATTATATCAATATCATCGACTTTGTAACTGCTTTTTACCTTGGTTAAAGACTTGAAGTTCCTCTATAGCTTCCTGACCACCATGCTTAATTGTGTCATTGTTTCCAATATCAAGATCCCGCAATTAACCTATATTGTTCTGTTCAGACTGATGCCAGCTGATTCATTGTTTCATTTTAAAACCATGATTTAAGAAAATTTCATTTTTCCAATGTTCAAAACCTATCCGCCCCAGAAAAGAAAAAAAAAAAAAAAAATTGAACTTGAGAGCTCGGCATCTGCCAGTTGAGGATACTTGCGAGCTGTGTGGGGATTTTCAAGAGTCTACACTGCATAGTTTGTGGCTATGTGAGCATGCTCAGGCGGTGTGGAAGTCAGAAATCACTTTTATTCCGTATTTCAGGAAAGGTTTCCGAACTTTTTTTGATCTTTTGGAGGAAGTGATGCGTAAAGGGTCGAAGTATCATGTGGCTTTATTCTCTACAATGGCGTGGTGCCAATGGCAGAGACGTAACCGTTTGAGGATGAATCAATCCGTGTGGCCTTTACATGAAGTCGGTGACAGAGCAAAGGGTCTGGTAATTGAATATTTTGATGCTAATAAACAAGAAGCCAGGCCGAGAGTTCACAGCCCTGTTGCTCGCTGGGTTCCGCCTGAATGTGATTTCTATAAAATTAATTATGATGCTGCCATTTTTGATTCATTGGGTTATGTAGGATTGGGGGTTGTGATAAGGGACTATACCGGTCAGGTTATTGCTACTTTGAGTTAGAAAATTGGGTTGCCTCATTTCGTGGAAACAACTGAAGCGTTGGCTGCACTTTGCGCTGTTGTGTTTGCTAAAGAATTGAGTGTCTTCAAGGTAATGTGGATGGTGACTATTTGAAGGTGGTTCAGGCTTTGAAAGCTAGGGAGCGTTGTAATACTTTGTATGTGATTGTTATTGAGGATGCGCGCAATCAAGGGGCTTCTATGCAAGCTTGTCATTTTCAGCATGTTAGACGAGAGGGCAATAAGTTGGCCCATGCCTTAGTTAGGAGAGCGGTTTCATCTACAGATTTTGATGTATGGGTAGAAGAACTATCTAGTGATTTAGCGGATGTATTCCTTTTTGATTTTTCTACTTTAGCTTATTAATATGAACTTATTGTTTCTCAAAAAAAAAAAAAAAAGATTGGCTAAGGGATTTTTTATTTTTTATTTTTAAGTATGGATCGGATTCGAGCAATACCCAAACCCGACCTAAGAATTTCAGGTATAGGGCAACAATCCATCCCGATTCTCTTTTCCCTTGATAAACTGGGTAATGCCGGTAATGCCCGATACTATCATGTCAGGTACTCGTTAACCAATGAATTTTGGCCATTATCCCATTCTCTAGTATTATTTTTCCTCTAAAACATAAATAGATATGATAAATGACCAACACTTAAGCGCTCTATTAGCTATTATCCCATAGAGAGCATACAATACTACTGGAAAAATGAAGTAAGTTATATTTTTTTTTCCTAAACTTTTAAGAAAGTACAAAAAATTGACTGATATTAGAAAAATTACAAATTTTATTACATAAGTCTTACAAATTGTCATGTTACTAATCACAAGAAATAATTCAAATATTTATTTATTATCTTATTGAAGTATCACCTGAAGAGGATAAAATTGAGGTAGACGGACCCGTTCAATAAGGCCAGCCTTAGGCAACAGTACTAAGGAAATGGATAGTCAAAGCATACGAAAAAAACAACAGACGAAATAGATTATCTCCCGGGTGGAGAAGAAGGAAGACGGACGGACCCTCCATAGTGGACGGATTCCAACTAAACGGGCACAAGGGGGACGGATAGCGAAGCCATGTGGCATCTACATGGCCTAATTGATCTCCAAGGAACCCTAAATGGAAATGTCTTGCGTCTTACGATTAACCCTTGTCAACGAAATCTCTATATGGGAAGAATTCCCGCAAAATACGTGTATTTATGAGAATCTTCCCCACAAGGAAATATCTTCTTTGCCAAGAAACAAAGGTCAGTTCTACGCTACTATAAAAATCCAAAACTCTCAGAAAATAAGGTACGCATAAATCACCCTAGCTTTGACACTCTAGGGTTGTGAACATTCTCTAACTTAACCTTCAAAGGGTATTTGGCCGATACCACACTGGTACTCTCTGTAAGGTTTTCTTCTTCTTTGTTGTGCAGGTTTTGTCTAAATCACATGAGGACTATGCAGCTTACTGAAAATTTTCAGCATCATCAATTGGCGCTGTCTGTGGGAAAACAAGAAAACAGTAACAGCCATATTACCAATTCCCAGACAAAAAGTTGTGTGGTACCCACTCGCTCGATGGTAACCAACAACAATAACAGAGAAGAGCCACACACTATTGCCCTTGAAAGATAGGTGCAGACCCTAACTGCGGTAGTGGAACGCCTTACTAAGCAAAACCACAACCTGGAGGAACAACTACGCCAAAGAGATGCTGGGCCCAATAGTCACGGAGAAGAGCAAGAGGGCACCAGCACTGAAAGGAGGGACTGAGAAGGACCAGAAGGCAACAATGCTCCGAGTAGACAAGTGCGACAAGATACCAACCATCCATCCATAGCAAAAACAGCACCACCACACATAGTCACTGAGATGCAGATGATGAAGGAGCGGATGGACTTCATGATGAATGCCTTCCGAGGATGAGTGTCAAGCGGCCTCGACGAGTTAGTCCACCGGATGAACTCACCTTTTACCGCACCTGTCACTTCGTACCCCCTTTCGCCAAAGTTCTGTATGCCACAGGTAGAAACCTACGATGGGTTAAAGGATCCCTTAGATCACTTGGAGTCATTCAAAACCCTCATGCACTTGCAAGGTGTGGCGGACGAAATCATGTGTCGAACCTTCCCGACCACACTGAAGGGTCCTACAAGGGTATAGTTCAGCAAGTTGACGCTCAACTCCATCAGTATTTTCAAGGAGCTGAGCGCGCAGTTTGCCTCACACTTTATAGGGGGCATAGGTACAAGAAGTCCACTATGTACCTGATGAGCATCAAACAATGGAAGGAGGAGACACTGAGATCTTACATAACCCACTTCAATAAGGAAGCCCTCTCGATAGATGAAGTTGACGACAAAATACTCGTTGCTGTGTTCACCAATGGGTTTTGGAAGGAGAAGTTTATGTTTTCCTTATACAGAAATGACTTAAAAACCATGTCAGATGTACTTTATTGAGCAACTAAGTATATGAATGCGGAAGACGCGTTGCTTGCCGGAGAAGAGAATCCTAAGAAGCGGGAAAGGCAGGAAGATGCACAGTAAGACAGGGGACGAAAGACAACAAGGAAAGGAGACCGACAGGATGATAGACGTTTCAAGCCCCCCACTGGGAGGTTCGCAAGCTTTACCCCATTGATGGCCCCTATTGATCAAGTCTTGATGTAGATAAAGGATGAGGCAACCTTGACATGGCCTGGCAAGTTGAAGGGAGACCCCAGCAAGAGGTCTAGAGACAAGTACTGCCATTTCCATCATGACCATGGTCATGACACGTCTGAATGTTATGATTTGAAGCAACAGATAGAATCCTTTATCAAACAAGGAAAATTCCAAAGATTCATTAGCAAGGAAAGGATGGACCTACCACATGAGTAAGCTACCTGGAAGGAAAACGAGCATCCTAGGCCACCCCAAGGAGACATAAGGATGATCATAGGGGGCACCATAGCCTCCGGTTCAATCAGGAAGGCGTGCAAGACCTACCTCAGGATGGTCCAAAACTTCTAGCTGACGAGTTTGGTCCCAAAGATGACACGCATTGACAACCCTATAATTGAGTTCACAGAGGAGGATGCTCGACGTTTCCATCACCCACATGATGATGCACTTGTAGTTAGCATACAGATTGGGGACTACAACACTCACCAGGTCCTTGTAGACAATGGAAGCTCTACTGATATCCTTTACTACCCAGCTTTCCAGCAGATGAGGATTGAGAGAGAACGACTGGTTCCAACTAACGCGCTACTTGTTGGATTCGGAGGAACAAGAGTATACCCCCTCGGTGCAGTCACCTTGCCTGTAACAGTTGGTGATTACCCTCAACAAATTACCAAGGATGTCATAGTCCTGGTTGTTGACTGTTCGTATGCTTACAATGCCATCCTGGGCTGTCCCACCCTTAACTCATGGAAGGCCATAACTTCAACTTACCACCTGATGATCAAGTTCCCCACCGAGTATAGAGTGGGAGAGGTATGAGGAGATCAAGTAGTAGCGCACGAGTGCTACATAGTCATGTTGGAGATGGATGATCGTTTACAAACCATGTGTATAGAAAAACAGCGGATAGTGGCAGAGCCTATGGAAGGGTTGGAAGAGGTACTCCTTGATGATTCTAGGCCTGAGCGAACAACTTGGATCGGCACTCTCATTAGCCCACCAGTCTGTCAGGCGCTCACAGCATTTCTAAGGTAGAACCAGGACGTCTTCGCTTGGAGCCACGAAGACATGCCCAAAATTGATCCTTCTGTCATAGTCCACAAATTGAATATATCACCCTCTTTTCCTTCCATCTGTCAGAAGAAATGGGTGTTTGCGCAAGAGCGAGACAAGGCCATAGCAAAAGAGGTTCGCAAACTACAAGAAGCAGACTTCATATGAGAAGTATACTACCCCGACTAGTCGGCCAACGTAGTGATGGTCAAGAAGGCCAACGGGAAGTGGAGGATGTGCGTGGACTTCACAGACTTAAACAAGGCATGCCCCAAGGATAGCTAACCACTTTTGCAGATTGACATCTTGGTGGATTCGATAACAAGACACCAGTTGCTGAGCTTCATAGACGCATTTTCTAGCTACAACCAGATTAAGATGGACGAGGCTGATCAAGAGAAGACTTCATTCGTCACCAGCCAGGATCTTTTCTGCTATAAAGTAATGCCATTCAGACTCAAGAATGCGGGTGCCACGTATCAAAGGCCGATGAACAAGATTTTCACATATCAGAATCAGGAGGAACGTTCAAGTCTACGTGGACGACATGTTGATAAAAAGCCAACAGGAAGACGACCATTTGGACAACCTTAAGGATACCTTTGATACCTTTCGCTCTTACAACATTAAGCTAAATCTGAACAAATGTGCATTTAGGGTGACGGTTGAAAAATTCCTGGGGTTCATGGTATCCTAGAGAGGTATTGAGGTCAACCCGGACAAGATATGGGCAATAATGGAGATGATGTCACCAAAAAACATCAAGCAAGTACAAAGCCTCAACGGCAAAGTAGCCACACTAAACAAGTTCGTCTTAAGAGCAACAGACAAATGTCTCCCTTTCTTCAACACATTGAAGAAGTCTTTCGAGTAGACGACTGAATGTTAGCAGGCATTCGAAGACCTGAAATCATACCTGTCCTCTCCACTATTGTTGAGTCACTCTAAACCGGGGGAAGAAAGCCTGTACAAAAGCCTGTACACTACACAAGCCGGGCACTTCGAGGTGCAGAAAAGAGGTACCCCCCAATGGAGAAGCTCGCCTTTGCATTGGTAACTGCGGCCTGTAAGCTTAAGCCATACTTCCAAGCCCACAATGTGGTCGTCCTAATAGACAAGCCCACATTGTGGTCTTCCATGCTGGATGGATGGTGCTATGGGCAATTAAGTTAAGCGAATTCGATGTATAGTATCGCCCACGTACATCCATGAAGGGGCTGGTGGTTGCTAACTTCATTGCAAAATTCATCAATATGGAAGACCAGGGGGTAGGAACGTGTCCTCAATGGAGTATTCACACGGACGAGTCGTCCAACAGACAGGCAGGTGGAGCTGGTATAGTACTCCATTCCCCAGAAGGGGACGAGATCGAATGCATGGTTCAACTCGATTTCCCTACAACCAATAATAAAGCAGAGTATGAAGCTTTAGTAGCAGGGCTGAATCTTGCCAAAGCAGCAAGAGATACAAATGTGGTCATATACTACGACTCTCAGGTAGTCACGAGTTAAGTAAACAACAACTATGAGTGCAAGGGTGAACGGATGAAGAAGTATCTGGAGCAAGTGAAGAAACAAACAAACGACCTTCAAGCGAAGTTTGTTCAAATTCCAAGGGAGGAGAACGAGCAAGCTGACCGTCTTACCAAGACTACATCAGCAGAGCATATGCTCATCCCCAGTCAAGTACTATCCTTTGTTCATATCTCACCATTAATAGACGGCGTCAGTGTGTAGGAGATAGGTCCGAGAAGAACTAGACTACCCCATTAATCTCCTACTTGAAAAACGGCATGCTACTTGACAGTAAGGAGGCTGTAAGGAAGTTAAAGGTTCAGGTAGCAAGGTTTGTGCTAATTAAAGACATCTTGTACAAAAGAGGCTTCTCCCATCCGTACCTAAGGTGTCTTAGCCTTGAGGAGGTAGATTATGTCATGAGAGAAATCCATGAAGGAGTCTATGGGAACCATTCTGATTCATGGTCTTTAGTGCATAAGTTGGTTAGGGCAGGATATTATTGGCCTACCATGCAGAAGGATACCCATGCATATGTCAAAGCTTGTGACAAATGTCAGAGGTTTGGCAACCTCATCAGACAACCAATAGAGGAGCTTACTCCGATAACGGCCTCATGGCCTTTCGTTCAATGGGGGTTGGATATCATGGGCCCATTTCCAATAGCAATCAGACAGCTGAAGTTCCTAGTAGTCGGCATAGATTACACTACAACAAAATGTATTTTCAGTGATGAAAAAATTCGTCACTAAAAGTCTAGTTTGTTAGGTTCTAAAGTTTAGGACTTTATGTATTTAGAACTCTAATTTGTATTGTTGGCAAACCATGATCAAAACAATGTGTTTAGAAGTGTTTAAAGCTAGCTCAAAGTTGTATGTCAATGTAAAGTTGGAATCGAGTTTAATGCAGGAAGCACTGTGGCTTTCGGCCTGGCTCGATCGATCGAAGCTTAGGCTCGACCGATCGAAGCTCGGGCAGATCCCTTTTCTGCAGAATTTTCCAACTCAGCCCTATTTGTTTTAAAACGTTTTTAGGGTTTCTTATTTGTCCTAAGTATAAAAGGCAAACCCTAGCCACGTTTTAGTGTTGCTCATATTGCAGTTTGTGTAAATCTCTTGTGAGATCTAGAGGAGCTTTCCTTTACACAAACTTAGGGTTTTCAAGGAGGAGATTTTTTCTACACCTTGATGATCAAAACAGTTGCTGCCATTAAAGCTTAAAGAATACACAAGCGGGGGTGCTTGTAGCTGGTGGGAATCCAAGAAAGAAGAAGTCCGTGGATTCGGAGCTTGCACGTGGTCGTGTCAGTAAGTTCTACTGGTTGGTAGCATTAGGAAGTCGAGCGGGGGTGCTTGTAAGTCCTTTTGTATGAACTTCGATTCTTTTAAGATAGTGGATTCAAGTTTACCTTGAGGATAGCTAGGTTAAATCCTCCCTAGGTTTTTACCGGTTTGGAATTCTGGGTGATCATATCGTGTGTTATTTATTTTCCGCTGCTTTGCATGATTTGATCTTTATTATTGTGATAACCTAGACTTGTTTAATTGGACTAAGTAACAACTTGGCTAATTACCTAGGTTTAATCAATTGTTTAAGGGGTCTAAAAACTGTCAAGTGGTATCAGAGCGGGTAGCTCTTTTGTTGTTGATCCTTTGATCACTGAGCTGATCCTTGACCCCTGTTGTCATGGAACACGGACACTCTCTGGTTATTCCTCCTCACTTTGATGGGAACAATTATGCTTACTGGAAAGTAAGGATGAAAGCTTTCCTGAAATCCATTGATGAGAGGGTGTGGAACTCCGTTGAATACGAATGGGAGAAGCCCACTACTCCTGTTAGTGAGTGGCAAACTTCTCAGAAAGAAGCGGCTTCGTTTAATAGCAAGGCTATGAATGCGATTTTTAATGCTGTTTCTATGGAGGAATTTAAGAAAATCTCGAATGTTGAGATCGCTCATACTGCTTGGAATATCCTCCAGACTGTGCATGAAGGCACGAAGGCTGTTAAAATAAATAAATTGCAGCAATTGACTTCTAAATTTGAATGCATTAGGATGTCTGATGATGAATCTTTTGATGAATTCTATGTTAAACTGAATGATATTGTTAATTCTACTTTTAATTTGGGTGAAATCTATGATCAACCTAAAATTGTTAGGAAGATTCTTAGATCTTTGACTAAAGACTTTAGACCCAAGGTGACTGCCATTACTGAAAGCAAGGATGTGGACTCCATCCCTGTTGATGAGCTTGTAGGATCTCTTCAATCCTATGAGTTGGATCTACCCAAAACTACCAAATCCAAATCAATGGCTTTTAAGTCAGTTGATGATGTTAATAGTGGTGGATTTGATGATGAGCTCTCTGCTACAGAGATTGCCTATCTTGTCAAGAACTTTAGAAACTTTCTCAGGAATAACAATAGAAAGGCAAGAGGCACAAACACTGTTGAACCTAGAAATTTTAGGAAGCATGATCCCACTAAGATTAATAACAATGATAAACCTAGAGAAAGAGTAGGTCAATCTTCCAATAATTCTTTGGGCTCTCAATGTTTTGGATGTCAAGGGTATGGACACATGAAATCTGAATGTCCAACTTATTTGAAATCTATGGGTAAGGCTATGGCTGTAACCCTTAGTGATGGTGAAGTTTCTGATCATGAGTCTAATTGTGATGAGGACGGAAACTTCATTGCTTTCACTGCTACTGCTGTAGTTGATGAGAGCATATCTGTTGAAGAGAACCATTCTGATGGGGAACTCTCTGAAGATGCAGATCTTCAAGAGGCCTATAACAAACTTTGCAAAGTTGCTACAAAGGATGCTATAAATGTTGAACTTGGCTTAAAGAAAATTGAATCTCTTGAGCTTGAAAAGAAAAATTTGCTTGTTAAATTATTTGATGCTAATGATCTTTTGAACAATGTGAAAACTGAAAACATGCTTTTGCTTGATAAAGTTAAATCTTTGGAACTTGATTTATCTGTTGCTAGATCTGCTAGTTCTAAACTTGATCAAATGCTGAGTGTTCAAAAGTCATCTTCTGACAAAACTGGTTTAGGTTATGTTGATAGCATCTGTGTGTCCGCTCCCCATTCCACTAAGTTTGTTCCTTCATCTTCCTCTTCTGAACCTTCTGTGAGTGAGGTTGCTAAACCCTTAGAAGGTTCATCATCTAGGAAGATTAGGGTTGATCTGAAAGAATCTAAGCCTAAGAAGCCTACCCTATCTAAGGACAAGACACATGATAAACCTGCTTGGGTTTGTCACTTTTGTGGAAAGACTGGACACATATGTCCAAATTGCTACAAGCTGCAAGCTGCAAAGAGAGCAAACAAACCAAAAGTACATGTGCCTCAAGCACTTGATCCTAAGGTACTTATTGGTGATTTGGTAAAGGTTTTAAACCTTTATTCCAATCCTGGAGTTGGTAATCATTCTCAAGTGAATAAGAACTCCAATGCTCGTGGTGCATCTAAAAAGTTTTGGATGCAAAAGACTTGACCTAACTGAGTCTTTCTGACATGGTCCTTGTGCTTCATTGCTCTACCCTTTGTGACCATTGTTCTTTGGTTTTGTTTTGTTTTTTTGTTTTTTTTTTTTTTTTTTTGTCTCTAGGATTTGCATAGCATAACATTCATGCATTTCATTCTAGGTGTTTTTTATTTTTATTAAAATAATAAATAAAAAAAAAGGGAAAAGGAAGCGCATTTTGTTTTTGCACTATTCTTCTTGGTTTTTGTGAACAAGGTTGGTCAATTTATTTTCACATAACATGTTTTTGTACCTTGTTTAGCTTTGATGAGCTTATTTATTGCACTCTACTAGTTGAAGATTTGTAGTGCATGTTGTGTGGGAAAGATGTGTATGGTTTTTTGATTACTATGTCTTAATCTTGAAGTCACATGTTTTTAAATGTTGGACTTGAACTTTTAGAGAAAGGCATAAATAACCATCTCACCACTGTTCATTAGCCAATCATGAACACCTTAGTGCATATCATAAGATTTTGTGCTCGAGAAAGTGTAGCACATGCACAAAAAGAATATAAGGTGAAGCCTTGGTAAAAGTGCTTAATTCTTAAAATCTAATTGGTGTGTACTATTAGGCTTGATGCCAAACTCACATAACTTAAAATTGGAATGTATATTATGAGGCATAAATACAAGAAACTTACATGATTGCAAGCTTATGATCTAGGAGATGTGGGAGTTATATGATGTAACTCTTTAGGTGATAGTCTCTTTTAAATTCTTTGTGATGAATTTTGTAGACTTTGTAATTGATTGCTATTCACATATCACCTCACATGTATCTCAAGTTTTTTGCTAGTCGCACACACTACACGAGTTACTCTTTGCTAAACATTGTACATGTTATTGTGTGTGTTTATGGTCTAACCAACCAAGTTTTTGCAATCAATTTGAATTATGTGCAAACTAAATTTGTTGCTTGAAAATTTGTGGAGAATGCAAAATTTTGTTTTTGGGAATATTGGGCTTAAAATTCTTGTTTGGAAAATCATATCATCTCATACTCATGCATTTTTGTTCTTAAATTTTAATGCTTTGAGTTAAATTAACTTGTTTTTCAAAAATTGTGTTTTTCCTAAAAAATATGGTGAGCCTCTGCCTGATTCGATCGGTCCATTCTGTTTTTCGACCGATCGAAATTTTTAAATTTTTTAAAAATTTAAGAGAGGGAGTCTCTGTCTGTTTCGACCGGTCGAGACTGATTTTCGACCGATCGAAACTCATGAATCAGGTTTTTCAAAAAGGCAGAATTGGACTTTTTCAAAATCACTATTCAAACTTTTTCTTGCTTTTCTCTCTCTCCGCGTTGGCTCTTGGCTCCACCAATCAATTTTTGTCGTTTTCCTTCAAGACTTTTGCAAGGTTTGTGTCCTTAGAAGCCGGTAAGACCCTTTTGCCCTTCTTTTTCAAGTTTATTTCTTGTTTTCATGCATTTTTCATGCATTCTCATGGGTTTTTTCGGCATCTTCAAAATTATTGGGGTTTTTGATGATTCAAGCCTATTCTTGTGTAATTGATCAATGGGTTTTTGTGCCATGATGTTATATTGATGTTCCCTATAGTTTAATTTGATCAATTTTGTGGTTTTTGAAAAAATGGAAATTCTAGGGTTTTGAATTTGATCCGAATTGGGGATTTTGTTAAATTGGCTTAAATTGATGAAATTGGCTTCTCCAATTGATGTAATTGGTCATTATTGTTGTTATTATATCATGTGTAATGATCAATTCGTTAATTTTTTTAAAATTGATCAAGTGGTTTCTTTATTTTGGGTTTTTGTGTTAAAAACCTTAATGTGCAAGCCAATTTTCTAATTTGAACCTTTTTGACTTGATTCACTGCATTAGCATATGCATCATGACATTTAAACTTGTTCATGCATCATATAGATTTTGATTCTATTTTTTGTTTTTGTGCTAACTTGCAGTCTGCCCTTGGTTTTGGTTTTATGGTTTTTGTTCTTTCGCTCTGTGTTTTGATCCTTATCTTAGCACCATGCCTAGGAAAACTAGAGCTCATAGGACCACTTCCACTTCCTCTGAGTCTCCACCTAGAGTAGAGCTGTTTAAGAATGATAAGTGTAGAGAAGCCTATGACACCTTGAACTGTAGGTGTAAGATCTGGTCTGAGTGAGCCGTTGTGTTAGATGCGCTTGATTCGGCCATTAGGGCCAATTTTGAGTCTAGGGGTTGGTTGCCTCTCGTAGAGATAGATCATCCACCTCCAACCGCTCTGATTAGAGAGTTCTACTTGAACCTCTCTTGCCACATCTATGATTCCAACACTCTAGTTAGGAGTTGGATACGAGGTGTAGAGTTCACCATTACCCCTTGGGTAGTGGCTGAGGCTCTTGGGGTGCCGGTTGTTCGGGATGCTGACTATCCCTATGATGAGTCACCCTCTTTAGATGTTGTCATATCTTACATCACTGGATCATCTATCTAGTAGGGTTCTGATCCTCGGATCACGTCCGCTGAGCTTACCGAGACTGCCTATCTCTTCTTTAGGATTGCGTGTCATTCCTTGTGGCCTATCTCTCACTTCCACACCATCCCTTTAGAGCGATGTGTGTTTTTGTACACCTTTGCTTCTGGAGCGTCCATCAGTTTTCCTCACTTGTTCCTTCGTTCTTTGAACGAGGTTCATAGGAGTTCTGCCGTAGGGCATGCGCTGATTCATCCTATTTTCATTCATAGGATTCTGCTCTATTTAGGTTTAGATGGTTTTCCGTCGGGTGAGCCTGTTCATGTGATAGCTTCCATAAGTGCCACCTTTCTTCGTCAGAGGGCTGCTCAGTTGAGAGTCCGTCCTCCTCGTCCTAGAGGTGCGTCATCTAGTAGTGTTCCCCCTCTTCTCTCTTCTACAGGTACAGCTGCTGCTGAGACTTCAGGTGCTGCTGCTGATGCTGATGCTGTTGTTCCTCCACCGACTGCTTCAGATGATTCAGACATTTGTCGCACGTTGGATCATGTCTTGACCGTTCAGGCGGCTCAAGGACAGATTTTGGTGGACGTACTTGATGAGATCCGTGCCTTGCGTGTGGAGTTGGCACAGTTTAGACCACCTCCCTTTTGATGATGCTTATCTTGTTTGCCCTTTGGCATTCCGTCACAAAAAGGGGGAGTACTTGTAGGTTTTTTGTTTTCAGGGGGAGATTATTTGTTTTTGGTTGGAGCTTGTGGAGTTTTAGATTGTATCTAGGTGCTTCATTGTGTACTTAACATTTTTTAGCTCTTACCTTGTTTTTGATGGGATATTCATGTTAGGGGGAGTTTTATGTTTTTGTTGGTACTTAATTTGTTTCTTGTTTCAAACTGCTTATTGATTTATATTTATGAGTTATTCATTGATATATGTCTTTATTTGTGTGTTGTTTGAAATCAAGAAGTTATTTTGTTTACTTGTATTTTTTCCACACATGCGGTTATGCATTTTGTTTAGTGTTTTAGGAAATATACAGGTTGATTCAATTGAGCTGCTGTCTACACTTGCAACTGATGGATAGTAGTTAGGATTGAATTTGGTTTATGCGCATTATTTTGTAAAGGGTTTTTCATTTTGTAAACTTTGAGCTTCTAAGTTGTGTTTTGTCACGGATTGCCAAAGGGGGAGTTTGTTAGGTTCTAAAGTTTAGGACTTTATGTATTTAGAACTCTAATTTGTATTGTTGGCAAACCATGATCAAAACAATGTGTTTAGAAGTGTTTAAAACTAGCTCAAAGTTGTATGTCAATGTAAAGTTGGAATCGAGTTTAATGCAGGAAGCACTATGGCTTTCATCCTTTAGGCTCGACCGATTGAAGCTCGATCGATCGAAGCTTAGGCTCGACCGATCGAAGCTCGGGCAGATCGCTTTTCTGCAAAATTTTCCAACTCAGCCCTATTTGTTTTAAAACGTTTTTGGGGTATCTTATTTGTCCTAAGTATAAAAGGCAAACCCTAGCCACATTTTAGTGTTGCTCATATTGCGGTTTGTGTAAATCTCTTGTGAGATCTAGAGGAGTTTTCCTTTACACAAACTTAGGGTTTTCAAGAAGGAGATTTTTTCTACACCTTGATGATCAAAACAGTTGCTGCCATTAAAGCTTAAAGAATACACAAGCGGGGGTGCTTGTAGCTGGTAGGAATCCAAGAAAGAAAGAGTCCGTGGATTCGGAGCTTGCACGTGGTCGTGTCAATAAGTTCTACTGGTTGGTAGCATTAGGAAGTCGAGCGGGGGTGCTTGTAAGTCCTTTTGTACAAACTTCGATTCTTTCAAGATAGTGGATTTAAGTTTACCTTGAGGATAGCTAGGTCAAATCCTCCCCAGGTTTTTACCGGTTTGGTTTCCTAGGTGATCATATCGTGTGTTATTTATTTTCCGCTGCTTTGCATGATTTGATCTTTATTATTGTGATAACCTAGACTTGTTTAATTGGACTAAGTAACAACTTGGCTAATTACCTAGGTTTAATCAATTATTTAAGGGGTTTAAAAACTGTCACAGTTTTTTGTCGCTAAGAATCTTTAGTGACAAAATCTACTAATTAGTGACAAAACTCATTTCGTTGCTGAAACCTCACCACTAAAAGTCCTGGCGACAAAAAATTTTGTCACTAAAAGTTTAATTTGTTTTTAAAAAAAAAACTTTTAGCGACGAAAATGTTTCATCACTAAATGTTTTCCTTGCTAAAAACACTATTCAATGACGAAAATATTTCGTTCCTAAAAACACTTAGTTTATTAAATCATATTTAGTGACAAACAATTTCGTCACTAAAACTATTTTCGGGTACATATAGTGACGAAAAAGTTCGTTACTAAAACTATTTTTAAGAAAATCCAGGCACATATAGCAACGAAAATTTTCGTCACTAAAACTATTTCTTACAAAATTCTGCTACATTTATCGATGAAATATTTCCTCACTAAAACAATTTTTTGTTGCTATATTTGTGACAAAAAAATCCGTCACTAAAACTTATTTTCTGTTTTTATTTTTTTTCATGGCTTTGATATTAACCTGTAACCTGTCATTATATTATTAAAACCTCACATTTGAATAACACATTTATTTTAACAACACATTTATAAAAAAATGTCCATACATTCCACAAGTAAAAAATAAAACAAGTATCCAATTCAAACTCTTTCCATACAATAATTGTTTGCAACACATACAATAACTCAAGATGTTTTATACCAATACAAAAAGTGTAGCATAATATAATTAGAACTAACGGAAGATGTCCTCATATGTTTTCAAGTAATGCCAAAAGTAAGTCTCCTAAAAGCCACCAATAAGAAATTTGCACAAATATAAAAACAATACTACATTAAAATCTAAAGTAAATACATTAACTATGTTATAAGAAACATTTCTAACAATACATTAAGAGTAGCCACACCGATGAATTAAAATCACAACTCCTAATGTATAAGTTGTAGAAAGCAAATATAGATTTTCAAGTGTAATATAATACAATTAATTTAAAATAATGCATCAAAAAAAGTAGTCACATGTAGTGCAAGTCAATTGCTAAAATAAAGTATTAACTAATAAGTGTTTTAACTTGAAGATGAACCACCCCCATAGGTAAGAGCGTCATCATAACCCTTACTCCTCAAAAAGTTAAGAATATTCTTTTGGACCTCTTCTTGCTTAGCTCGCGCCTCTTGGTCCCTAGCTCTTGCCTCTTTGAGCTTAATTATCTCATTTTCTAGCTGTTGGATATACTCCACCAAGGAACTAGATGAGGCGGTGGTTACTAGAGAAGAGGAAAGTCTCATGCCAAGTCCTTTTACAATACCAGACTTCTTAAAAACTAAATTTGAGATCTCCTCTTGTGTAAGGGGAATTGCATTAGGATCTTGACAATGATCCTCTTGCACTTTGAGAATACTTTCCTATCATTTGAAAGAGAGAAAGAAATAAACAATCACAACATTAATACTACATATGTTATAGCTTTACAAACATGATAGGGATGGAATGATACACATACATATGTTGCTTCATCCTCATGGTGTATCCACATATTTGTATTTGGATTGAAATGAACATCTTTGAAGATTTTTGCCAATTCAGGAACTTGACCGCCATTATTATTTGTCTGATTAATTAACATTTGAGTGTTAGATAGATATAATTAATTAATCACAACATGTAATATATTAAGGTTTAAGAAAATGAAAAAACACGCACCTCCTCATCAACCCTAACAACAAGTGCCTTTGTCCCGCATCTATATTTGCCTGAAGTTTTCTTTCTATTTTTAGAGTTATTTCTTGATTTTTTCTAATAAAGAACATTCAAGATATTTATTAGATCACGAATAAAACAGTATACATTTACTTCATCTAAGTATTAATCTAATCATTTGACAACATAATATGGTAAACATTGGATAATAATAATATACGCATAAATAATTTATCAGCCATTCCTCATTGGTCCATCTCCCATCAATGAGTTCAGTCCACTACTCAAGTGTGACATTCTTTTGGGGGTGGCTTCTTGCATAGTCAGTACCATGAGATTGTACCAGCTTTTTATAAGCCTGATGCAACTTGTTGGAGCTGGAACTCAATAATCTTCCACATTTTGTATTTAATGTTTTCGTTACCAAGTTGGAATCTCCTTGTAGCTTAAACTAATCCTGTAAAATGAAGTGTATATGTATTATAAGAATATGTATTATATGAATTTAATATGCTAAGTGATAACAAAGACGAGTTAGACGTTATTAATGTAAATTTACTGCGATATTTTGAAGCACCACATCTCTAGTAGCAGCATTAACACTTTTCCAATTTTTCACATTGTAACTAGACAAATTACTTTGCACTTATACGCCAATTTGATTGACAAACTTGCACGTATTCTTCCCAACAAGAGCATCATACTCTACAGTTATACGTACTGGCAGCTTACCACTTTTTTTCAACAAGTGCTTGTATTACTATACCACATGTAGTTCCACGGGTATTTCTGCTAGTAGATCCTATTTAAACATTATCAGTGTTAAAAAATTATACATTCCATGTACATTAAGTGAAGTATAATCTCAATAGTAAAGACAGGGTACAGTTGTAATTAAGTATGTTCTATGTAATTACTAGTCGTGCTAGTTAATGCGTCGGTAGCCTTCACACTAGAAGAACTTTGGGCGGGCGGATTTTCTTCAGAAGGTGTTTCTGTAGATTGGACCACCGGGATAGATGCCTCACCTCGCGAGTGTGTAAGTCATCATAGTGCCATTTGTAATTAACATACATATAATGGAACAACAAAGTCATTACAGATAATGGAACAACAAAGTTATTATCATTTATTGTACCCTATGGAACATCTATTGTACCTTATGGATTAAAGAATTAGATGACTCATCATCATTGTCATCGTCACCAATAGGTGGTACATAATCATCATCTACCACAACACTAGCTTTATTTCTTTTCCCTTTTGCATAATTGGACTGAGCAGAATTCTTTAGAGAAGTTAAGATGTGCTTCAATCCCAAAGCATCAATTCTCTCTTGGTTTTGCCTCATTCTATCCAATCTTGCCATCTCATACCTCAGTATATTATGAGTGTATTTGGCCTTTTTGGGCATTTTTTGAAACTATGTATTGATATGAAAGATAAGTACAATTGCTACTAACTTAACATCGTAGTCCACACCATTATCCATATCAAGCAATTCACAAATGCAAAATTTGAACACAATTACTACTAACTCAACACAACAAATGACCACATGAATATCCATATCAAGTTCAAGATAAGTACAAAACATCTCAATAACAATTACTACTAACTTTACATATCATAGTCCACACTATTATCCGTATTAAGCAATTCACAAGTACTAAATTTGAACATAATTGCTACTAACTTAACACAACAAATGACTACTTCAATATTCATATCAAGTTCAAGATAAGTACAAAACATTTCAATAACAATTACTACTAACTTTACTTATCATAGTCCACACCATTATCCATATCAAGCAATTCACAAGTGCTAAATTTGAACACAATTGCTACTAACTCAACACAACGAATGACCACATTAATATCCATATCAAGTTTAAGATAAGTACAAAACATCTCAATAAAAATTTCTACTTAGACAAGTATAAAACTTTAAGACAAGCACACAACATTTAAGATAATTGTTATGAATCTACATATCACAATCCATATCAAGATCAACATCAGGTATGTCATACTCTTCATTTTAATTAGCATCTCCAGAAGTTCCACCTTCAAGAACAACCTCAGTTTCAACAGCACCCATACAATACTCAATAATATTGTCCTTAACATTGATAAAGACAACATCAACAATCGCTTCTTGTTGGAATGCATCACTATCTTCTGTATTATCATTGGATTCTCCACCCTGACTTCTGGGACATCAAACACTCCTTTATGTTGGATGGATTGCACAATTTTCCAAGGTTCATCCAATTTGGTATCTTGAAGGTAGAAAACTTGACTCGCTTGACTTGGAAGTATAAAATGGTCATTTTCATACCACTGACTTGTAACATCAATGCTTGTGCAGTTTGCATCGATTCTTATCGTTCTCCTTCGACCATTGGTACTAGTATTGTGCTATTCACATTGGAATATAACAACTTTATGGCGAAACACATACTGTAATTCCCAAATTTTGCACACATGACCATAGAAGTTGTGCATTTCTCCCTCATGGTCCCCTTCGGTACATACACCACTGTTTTGGGTTACACGACGATTGTCTAGGTTCCTTGTATGAAAATTTACACCATTGACCATATAAACTGTGTACTCCTTCACATACGGCTTAGGATGATTTGCTAATGACCATAACTGTTTAGTAGCTTTTGGTGACTCGTTAACTTTCAATCTATTCATCTATAATGACACACAACAAGTAATATTAATTAGTAATAAGCAATGAAGAAACTATTTAAATGTTTAATTTTTATTAGTGTGTGATTAAATTTCAAATGTCTTACACGTTCTCTGAACCACTTGGGAAACTCTTGTCATTAGATTTGAGTTATGGCTTTTCCAGTAGGATTATGTAATGTGCTTTTGTGTTCATTGTTAAAAATAAGATGATTTATTTTCAACTAAGCATTGTAGATAATATTCAAAACTTGATCAAACAATACATGCATATGAAATTACATACTTTAAATAAGGTTCTAGCTCAGGACTATTGTACAACAAATACTAATAAGCAGTATCAAGCAATGCACGAGACAAGTTGCCATCATTCCGCCTACCACTTATAGGTCAGGTAGTCTATGAAAAAACTATCAATCCTTCGCTAGATTCACCAAAATCTTTATTTCTTTCTCTTCGATTATGCACAGTTTCGATCCCATCAATATACAAAGACCAGTTGTTAATACATTCTTTGAGAATGTAAGCCTCTGCAATTGAACCTTCTGGTTGAGCTCGGTTGGAAACGTATCTTTTCAATTTCCCAAGGTACCTATGAGGAAAAAATGGAAAAGATGCAATTGATGGATGCATCAAAGGATCTAATTACCTTTCAATTGGGTACATCCACCGATATTGTACCAGGCCTCCTAGAATTGCTTCTCGAGGCAAGTGAACAGCAAGGTGGACCATAACATCAAAGAATGTTAGAGGAAAGAACCTCTCAAGCTTGCATAGTATAAGAACTATATGTTCTTCTAGTTTCTCCAATTCACTCCGCTTTAGGGTCCTTAAGTATAAGTCTTGAAAGAAGCGGCCCAACTCAAACAATACAATACTAATGTCTTTATGTGCAAACCCTCGCAACCTAATTGGAAAAATTCGTTGTAGTAGCACATGACAGTCGTGGCTTTTCAAACCAGATAATCTACCATTTTTTGCATTCGCTCACCTTCATATGTTGGTTGCATAGCCATCCGGATACTTGATTGATTTCAAAAAGTCATAGAAACCACTAAGCTCAATTAACTACATGTATGTATATATATATATATATATTTCATATCATTCAAATAAAAAATAATAATAATCAAATTATAGTAAATAATAATAATAAAATAATCTAAATACATAATGTTGAAATTAAAATAAATTGAGAAAATAAATTAATGTAGGAGTGTTAAGAATATAATAATATACCTATAAAGTTGCGTTAATGTTTTAGTGCCTTGAATTCTTTTAAAAAAATTTGTAGAATTAAGCATATGTTTCTTTATTTGTTTTAGTAGTTAAAATTTAGATTTATAGAAAGAGTATGAAACTATGAAAAATTAGAAGAAAATATGAGTCATATCAAGTACACAATCAAAATTCACTGCAATTTCACAACATTTCTCAAATTAGCACATCACCTCATACATGTGGATCATTAAATAAATTTAAATCATATATTTTGGTTTACATCCTGAATGGAAAGAACATAAAATAGATTTTTTTTAATGCTCTACACACAAAAAGAAGGTGATTTCAATTTTTTCATCATTGACCTTTTTTATGTCTAAAAAATACTAGTTTGTAGTTTGTAGTTTGCACTATATACTGTGACCCTGTGATAAGCAAATAAATTCTATAATAGTGAATTTAACTATTTAAGTGGCCCCGCTAGGAAAAGACAAAAACTAGTATGGTGACTGTTTTTTTCTCTTAAAAGTAACATGCTTTCTAATATGTGTAGGGGGCAATTAGGCTTTTTAACATCAAACTCTAGTATTATACTATCATATACAAATTCTGGGGCAGGTTAGGGGCCGTAGCTGCCCCCTTTCCCTCTCCCCCCCCCCCCCCCCCCCCCCCCCTCTTTTGGGTCAACCTCTGCCCCAACATGATTTGGACCAAATTTTGTGGGTTTGGCATGATATTTTTTTCCATCCTTGCAAACATACTTTTAGGCCTATTTGACCTCTATTTAACTCAAACAAAGTGTTGTTGGAAAGCTTGTGACATCTTCTTTCTAAAGATACCAACTTTGTAGCCTTTCTTTTCAATTTGATAAGCTAGAAGTTTGGGAAAGTAGCATCGAACTCAAGTTTTTGGCCAAAAATTTCCACTTTGGTATTTTCTCAAATTCTTTTTGTTTGAGTGGAATTTTTGTGATTTGAACTTACCAAATCGAGTCACAAGACCTTTTCAATGACACCTTGCACCAAGCCAAGGTTGTTTGATTGCGATTTAATTGAGATTTAACCTTGATTAATCATGATCAAGTTTTATGTCACTTTATCCAAAAATAGCCATGTATTTGGATAATTTTCAATACCTTTCTCGCTTTACGTCCAATGTGGGCTTGCAAGTAATTATTTTAAAGGAAATTACTTAACATTTTATATGAGCATGAATTTATGTTGGTTGAATTAGCTAATGTTTTGTCAACTTTCGGTCAAATTTTGGTTTCCTATGGTAAAACTCAATGAATGTTAGGAAACATGTTGTGGGAGATGTATTTTGGTGTGATATGATAGAATTTGGTGGTCGGATGATTTGTTCTTGTCGATTTGATCGTCGATCAAGGTTTGATCAATGAGGGGTATTTTGGTCAATTTAGGTCTTAGTTCTTGAATTTCGTTAATTTGACATTCTATTGGGTCAAATTAACTTAATTTTTTTTTTCAATTCCTTTGATCTGAAGGTATAAAAAAAATTAAACAATTTTTTTTTTTTTAAATTTTATGGGCTTAATTAATCGAGACCAAACAAAATGAAGTATCAATAAAGGAAACTTGTGGTGCACTAGTGGGTGAGATTTTAGGGCTTGTTTTCATAAGTGGCCTAGATTTAGGTTTATGATCACTACTCTTGTAAATTTAGGAAACATGTTTCAAGAATCACATTTCCCTATCAAGATGTCTTCCCAGCTGGTCTTGGGGGTAGTCTATCCCACAAACTCATCTTCTGACTCCTTTGTTTTCTTAGTCATTGAGTTCTACTTGAGGCGTTCACAATGGCTCAATGGATAAGAATCTTAGACAAATACATTTTTATCCATATTATTTTTAAAAACTTTATTAGTAAGATGACTACTTTAACTATTATCCTATTTTTGAAAGTAACAAATTTATAAGACATCTGTATTGGAAGTCAATCGTAAAAAGTCCAAAAAAAAATTATTAATTTTGGTTATTATAGTTAAAAAGAAATTAAAAAGTTTTATCTATCACAATACAAATTTCCAAGTTGTATAATTCCATGATAGTATAAAAATGAAGCATTATTATTTTATTTTATTTTATGATTTGATAATTGGGGTGGAAGGATTTGCACATTGTTCATCTTTGATGTAAACATCAAGAGATTTTAGTTGAACTACATGGTTCTTGAAAAAATGAAATAGTATTATTACAACATGAAGTAAAATACAATCAAGCGTCACTTTATACCATGAGTAGGTTAAAACTTTATTTTTCCCTCTTTGTGTTTCTACTTATATGGTCCAATAGTCCTAGTGCCATGCATTGGCACTATACTTTATTCTCTACCCGCTAATAATTGCATATTGCAAATCCTTGAACACTTAATAATAAGCCCCTTCTCCTCAATAAGCCTAACTAGCCTCACCCAAGCAAAAACATGTTCCAAACTTTGGGTTGGATAGTTGATATTTGGGTGAGGCTAGCTAGGCTTATTGAAGAGAAGGGGCCTAAAGCATGTTCCAAATTCATGTTCCCCTTCTAAAACTTTAGGCCCCTTCTCCTCAATAAGCCTAGCTAGCCTCACCCAAATATCAACTATCCAACCCAAAAACTTAACAAAAACAATAAAAACATTCACAATGATAATTGTATTTTAGCCACACACACACACAAAAAATATATATATATATATATATTACCATCAAAGAATAAAAAAATCATGTGTTATTGGATAAAATAAAGCTAAATTTTTTTGTAATAACAATAAATTGGTATAAATACTAGTTGACTGTAACAAGTTGTTAAAAATGAAATACAATATTTTATTAAGATTATATCTCTTTCTTCAATTAAAAAACTCAAATTCTCTCTCTTCCTTTATTATTTTAATGAGTTGTTTATATTATTTTAAATGAAGTGATAAAAAAAAAATAGAACATATGATATTAGATGTATTGTAAAGTGAGGTGGTAAAATAAATAAAGCAGTTTTTTAAAGTGCTAAAAGCTAAAATTTTTAGCATCACCACTATGAATGCTCTAACTTCAAAAAAAAAAAAAAAAAAAAAAAAAAAAAAAAAAAAAAAAAAAAAACCTAGCCAACCTAGTATTAAAAAAAACACTATTTTGTTTTTGTTTTTGTCTTTGTTGGTAACTAATTACATCTTAATGTATTTAGAAACAACAATTTTGCTGATAAAAAAAAAAAAACTACGATTTTGAGTATTCATAATTTTTTAATACTATATGGATGCCTATTTAGAGGTTTTTTATTTTTTTATTTTTTTATTTTTTATACTCCGATACTCGCTAACTTAAAATTCTAGGTCTGTTCCTAAGTTACCACTTTGATTATTTCTCTTTAGTAGTAGTAAGCTCTAAAAGAAAAATGTTCTTCCCATTGTAACAAGCATTTCATATAATTGCAGATTTGAAGAAAGTGTGCCTAGCTCATACAAGAAGGCTACGAAACACCCCCTAAACTTCGTCTTGTTTTAGGAATTGAATCAATTTATTTTATTTTTTTGGAAAAGGAATTGAATCCATTAATATGATAAATGAGACTTGAGAATAACGTTAGGAATGTCTTATAAATGCCGGTCTATTGGCTAATCAAAGTCATACAGGATACAGCCATAACGAACGACTCAAAAGGAAAATCAAGGTGCTTTCAAAAGATAAAAGATAAAAGCACGTCACATAATACATTCTCATTCGTATAGTCTTTAAATAGCACACAAACTATAGGACTTTTACACCGTCCAATAACTGCTTAGTTTCAAATTTCCGTAACCATGGCTTCAAAGTGCAGAAGCTTTTTTTTTCCTCACATGGTGGACTGAACACAATTTGAGGACTAATGCGAAAAACTTTTATGGGCCTTTTATGTATTTAAATATCAATTAATAATATTTAATTTATTAACAATTAATTTAATTATTGTTCTGTATTATAAATTTTTATTTAAAATCAATTATTTCTTAATTTTTAATATGACAAATTTACTTGAGTGATGCTAACTAGAGATGCTACAAATTTTTACTGCATATCCCTTACGAACTAGTGTGTCAATAATTAGAAGAAGAAGAAAATGATTCAAACATTCATTTATTATGTTATTTAAGTGGTATCATCCATACTCATCTTGTCATATTAGTTTGAAATATTCTATAATAATATTTGTAATAGTTTTAGCATTTTCTAATTACTTAGCCATGATTTGGTTGGATTTCTATTAATCTATAATTTTTTTGTTGTTGGAAAATACTAACACTATTATAAATTTTACTATCAAAAATTACAAACTGATGTGAAAGAGGATATGCTTGGTGATGATGATGCTGAAAATCGTCAATAAACTGTACAGTCCTCACGTGATCTAGACAAAACTTGCACGACAAAGAAGAAGAAAACCTTACAGAAAATACCAGTGTGGTATCAGCCAAATACCCTCCGAAGGTTAAGTTAGAGAATGTTCACAACCCTAGAGTGCCAAAGCTGGGGTTAATTATGCGTACCTTATTCTTTTAGGGCTTTGGGTTTTTATTGTAGCATAGAACCAACCTTTGTTTCTTGGCGAAGAAGATGTTTCCTTGTGGGAAGATCCTCATAAATACACGTATTTTGTAGGATTCTTCCTATATAGAGATTTCGTTGACTAGGGTTAATCGTAGGATGCAAGACATTTCCATTTGGGGTTCCTTGGAGACCACTTAGGCCATGTAGTTGCCACATGGCTTCGCTATCCGTCCCCCTCGTGTCCGTTTAGTTGGAATCCGTCCACTATGGAGGGTTCGTCCGTCTTTTTTATTCTCCACCCGGAAGATAATCTGCTTCATCCATTATTTTGTTCGTATGCTTTGACCGTCCATTTCCTTAGTACCATTGCCTAGGGCTGGCCTTACTGAATGGGTATGTCTACCTCAATTTTATCCTCTCCAGTTGCCCCCTCACTCTATGGGTTCATTGCCCAATTTTTACAAACGGACACATGGAGTGACGGTCTAACTTAACCTTTGGGAAATGCGCCTTAATGGACAGGCTAGCCTACGATCATTAATGTAAGAGGGGCACGTGGCACCTTTTTAGTGGTTGATCACTCGGACCAAAGCGTCCATTCGTCTTCCGTGTCATTTCCTCTATATATATGTCGCTTTTCCCCTTCATTTTTACTTTTCACAAAAAATTTCCAGTGTTAGAGTGCTATTGTTTCCTACCAGAAATCAACATACCATCTGCTTAGTGTGACTGTCCGCCACACCTTTTCCGTCGCCTTTTTGTATCATTCAATTGTAAGTATCCTTTGCCTTATGCTGAACTCTCTTTTTGTTTAGTTAAATATTGTATGCCTGTCACCTATGTAGACCTATACAGTCTTAGGGTTTTATATGTCATGTGTAGGTGACAGATGTCTAGTAAGGAGTCGAGTGAACAATCGTGTGTGTCCGCGAAGGAGCGGGCTACGATGAGGTGTATCTGTCAGGTCAGGATGACCTTGGCACCTTCTATGATGAAAGGGTTCCATCTGCCAACTCACCTTCTGCGTAGGAGGATAAGGACTTGGATGTGGATGGATTTGAAGGTGATTCAAACGACGAAGAAGATATAGGCAGTGTTGAACCCCCCATCCAATCCGTCATAGGTCCTGATGGTTTTAGGCGGTTTATCCTTCTTTTGTTGTGGACGGTAAACAATTTTAATTCTACTATCAACACTCTTAGGGAAAAATACCAGATTCCTATCAACATCCCAATCCATCTGCCATTCAAATTCGAAAAGTGCCACTACCAGGATGTTGAAGACGTTGGAGTGTATGATCAGATGTTGAAAGTGGGACTTAGATTCCCTTTAAGTGCTCTTCACTGTCGTCTCCTTCAATACCTGGGACTGAATCTCTCCGAATGCTTGGAAAGTCTTCCTTGGCGCGGAAGTCTTATATGGAGTCTTAACTAATGAGGCGTGCAAAATGACAGTGGAGGAGTTCTTTCACTGCTACCATCCATCTGAGATTGTCTAGCCTAGGGGCATGTATGATTTCCTACCAAGGAGGCTGTCACTTAGGCTAGTGTGCGAGACCCCCAACTCAAACAGAAACTGGAAGAGTCAGTACTTTTTCATTCAAGGGGACGATTGGATGTGTCACCCTGACAATCAAGGGTACATGCCTATGGACAAAACTTGGGGTATAATACCCCCATCTAGTAGGTGTCCATCCATCTTAAGTTTCATTTTCAATCACTTGTTTTATTTGATATCCTAATTGTCTCTTATTGCAGCTTGTGATTGCACAGAGGTTACTCTTGAGCAATGGAATTTCTTGGAGCAGATCTTTAGGATTAAGTTATTGGACAGAACGTGGGCAAAGCTGGTTACTTTGGACTCCATCCATTGGTATTGTGAGGGTCCCGAACCTATCGCAGCTACTTGTCGCCACAATAGTCAAGTGCACCGACGTAAGTCTGTTGCTCAATATTTGTTTTCTTTTTAATTTTTAGTAGTTTACCTAACTCCCTCTTTCCATCCATCTTTATGCAGAAATGGAAGACAGTAAAAGGAGGGCTTACATCAAGTAGCAGACTACTACACAAAAGAAACAGGAGGGAGGCATTCCCCCGAAGGGGTCAAGCCCGTCCATAAAGAGGAAGCTGTCGGATAAGACTAACCATTTGCCCAAAAGGCCTAAGGTGGCAGCAAGGTTAGCTATCAGGGAGATTGCTGATGCAAGCAAGCTGCCTCCTTCGTCTAGTCCTGGGAAGGGGAAGGGCTTGATGGCAAGTCAAGGTCCCGTCACCAAGAAATGCCCCGTCCTCTTCCGCAAAGACCCATAGTACGCCCTTAAACAATTTTCGTCCATTATTAAAGGCGACAACTATGAGGACCTGGGCAACCATGCCACTGAGGCTATGGGGGAGACGAATCTTTTCAGTCTGGCACAAGTATATATTCGTCCTCTTTTTCCATAAGTCATGTTGTTTCTTCATTTTTCTAACCCTTGTTTCTGATTTCTGTAGGGGGTGCTCATGATGAAGGGCCTAATGGACCGTTGCTTGTCTCAAGAGACGGTGGTGGATCGTGTGAGGGCGAAGGCGAAGGCGATGGAGGCAGAGTTGAGGGAGCTGAAATCCTGGAAGGTCATCTAGGAAAACAAGCTTGATATGATGAAAAAATTCCTGGACGAGATGAAGGCGCAAACAGAGGCACCGAAAAAAGTGCTCAAGGACAAGTAAGATGAAATGTCTAAGTCCAAAAAGCAGCTTCGTCAGGCTGAGGACGCGATAAAGGAATATCGTGACTCTGACACTCTTTTAGCCGAGCTAGGTAGTTCCTTTGCCGACGGCTTCGATGACTACCTCCGTCAGGTCAAGGCCTCCTTCCTTTGCCGACGGCTTCGATGACTACCTCCGTCAGGTCAAGGCCTCCTTCCCGGATCTGGACTTATCTTACATCACCATTGATATCGAAGGCCAGACCCCAGCCCATCCTGTAGACTTTGAAGGCACTGATGAGCTTTTTGCAGATGATACCACTCCCTACCCTCAAGGTGACGAGGAGGCTGCTCCTCATAATGATCAAGCTAAATCTATCGAGGAGGAGTCCCGTCCACTTAAAGGGATCTAGATGGTTGAAGAGAAGGACGGAGAGACCCCGGTTGACCAGTAGTAGACTTTATTTTTTGTTAACTTTTATTTTCTTAGTGTGAAATTATTTTGGGAGAACAATGTGTCTTGTTATTTTCACCATTGCCCATTGTTTTTTGGGCATTATATGTAAATTTTTACACTTCATGGGCTTTTAACTACTGCTTATATTTATAAATTTTTTTCTATTTCCTATCTTTAAGACGTGTTTTTGTTCGTCTACCTTGGAATTAATATTTAGTATGTATTCGTCCCTTTGAGGACTTATTGAGACTTGGGTGTGCCTGGTCATTTTGGTACTATGCTGGGATGCACCCGTCCCCTTGAGGACCTGCAATTTGAATATTTTTGGGATGAACCGGTCCATTCGTGAACTTAGTGTCCATAAAACTTATCCATTTGTAGATTTAATACTCGTCCATTTAAGGACTTGGTAACTTTTGAGCATCTTTTGATATGAACCCGTTCACTATTGGACTTAATAGTTTCAAATCACCCTTTGGGATGAACCTGTCCACTTATGGACTTAATAATTTTTTGTAGTGTAGACAGTACACACATAACATATTTGAATAACTCCTCTTATTGTGATAAATATGCGCATATAAAAAATTGTTCTTGAAAAAATGAAAAACTACCCTTTGGGCTTAAAACTACTGTAGATAGTGAGAATTAACTAAAAAGAAATAAATTGGGAATGAGGAGTGTTGTTGGCCGCACCATCATCTATTGGTAGTATTTCTTCAGTTGTTTTGTGTTCCATGGGTGGTGCAACTTTTTCCCGTTTAGCATCTCCAAGTGGTAGGTGTCTTTCCTATGCCATGAAGCGATCCTGTAGGGTCCTTTCCAATTAAGTGCTAGCTTTCCCTAGGAAGGGTCTCTTGTGGCACCTGTCACATTTCTCAAGACAAGATCTCCAACTTGGAAATCTCTGTGTCTGACCCTAGAGTTATAGTGTTTGGCCATGAGATCCTGGTACCACGCTAACCTTTGTTCAGCCGTTGCTCTGATCTCATCTACCAAGTCAAGCTGTAGGCACATAGCTTCATCATTCCTGCTTTTGTCATTGTTCTCTACCTTATAGCTTGTGAGTTCGACTTCAGCTAGGATAACAGCCTCGCATCCGTACATTCGTCGAAACGGTGTCTCTCCTGTAGGTGTTATTGTCGTCGTCCTATATGCCCATAAGACACTTGGCAACTCTTCTAGCCATATACCTTTCGCCCCCTCGAGCTGAGTTATGATGATTTTGAGCAAGGATCGGTTCGTGACCTCAACTTGGCCATTGGCCTGAGGGTGAACGGGTAAGGAGTAGTGATTCTTGATCCCTAACTGTGTGCAAAAATCACTGAATGAGTCGTTGTCAAATTGCTTTTTGTTGTCTGAGATCAGCACTCTCATATATCGTACCTGTAGATAATGTTCCTCCATATGAAGTTTCGTACGTTCTTCTCCGTTATGGTGGTCAGGCCTTTGGCTTCAACCCATTTGGTGAAATAAACTACAAAAAAAATGTATTTTTAGTGACGAAAATTAGTGAGAAAATATTTTTCGTCTCTAAAAATACAGATTTAGCGACGAAAAATAATTTTCGCCGCTATTGTGATCTGAAAAATGAGCGCCAGCAGGGGGAACATTGGCGTGAACTTAATTAATCTATAGTGACGAAATATTTCGTCGCTAAAAGTTGAAATTTTTAGTGACGAAATATTTCGTCACTGTAGGTATTGATGTGCATAGTATTTGCGACGAAAATCATTTCGTCGCTATAAGGTAGAAGTAGCGACGGAAAATAATCGTCGCTAAAAATAAATCACAAGTTTTCATTTCATTGTTGTAGCGACGAAATCACAATTCTTCACTAAAAGTATGCTATAGCGACGAAATATGAATTTCGTCACTAAAAATCTTAACAAAGTTTGGGTTCTTTAGTGATGAAATGGACCTTCGTTGCTAAAAACGTAAAAACCATACCTTTTGCGAAGAAGAAATGGGCATTGGCGATGGAACTAGTTCGTTACTAAAGACGTGAATATAAACCCATTTTATTTCACTTCCCCCCGTTTATTTCTTCACTTCCCCCTTTTATTTCAGCTCCTAAAATTTTGAGCCCTCCCACCCCTAACATAGCCACCACTGTCGATACCTAAGCCACCACCGTCGATACCTGAGCCTCTCGCCGTCGAAAACTGAACCATTCGCTGTTGATTCTCCTTCGGCTTGACTTAGTGCCCACCGTCCCTTCGTCTTCCCTGAGTTCGAGCTCCGACCCTTCGCCTTTCCTTCACCGATTCAACTGACCCTTCGCCGATTCAACCGACCCTTTGCCTTCCCTTCGCCGGTTCGCCCGATCTCTCTTTCCCTCCCTTTCTTTGATCCAAACTGCCGCCTCACCTCAGCTTGCCAATCCAGCCGCCAATCCAACTCGCCGTCGCTGCCATTCCAGCTCACAGACAAACTCACGATGCCGCCATTCCACAGTAAGTCTCTCAAACTCTCACTCTCTCTACCTCACCTCTGTTCGGAATCGGTAAGTGTTTTTTTTTTTTTTTTCATTCCCTTTTTGCCTTCCCTTTCTCTTTGTTTTTTTCATTTTGGGTTTTAGGGCCCTTTGGCTCATGTTTGTTAAGAATGAGTATTTTTATTTTTGTTGAGAATGGTATAAATCAAATGAAAAGGCATGACTCAAATACTCTTATGTTTGTTTTGTTGTGGTGTGGCTCATTGTCTTGGCCCTCATGGGTCTGTGACTCAGAGTATAATTTGGGTAATTTTTATTATTTTATTTTTTGGGTAATTTCCTTTTTGTTTTTATTTTCTTTTTTTGGGTTTCTTTTTTCAGTTCCAAAAGGGGAGGGGTCCGGCCATTGACAACCCGGATTTCTACAATTGGAACCTAGCCAGATTTTCTTTTTTCAGTTGTAAAGGTAAGAGTGCTTCTTTTTTCTTTGACAATCGGAACCTACAATGTGTCGCTTTTTGTTGTGGGTGTTCTTATACCTTTTGGGGCTTTCAGCTTAATTTTGGGTTTATTCATTGTTAGACCATAGCAAAAGAAGAAAATAATATGAAGTGCCTTCACATAAGAAGGAGATTATTTTAGTTTATGAAGATCTTTGACCGAATGTCTTATCAGAGAATCTCTTGAGAGTATTTGTCTCATCGGAAAGGTAATTTCATACCTATGCTCATATTTGATTCTTTTTGTTATGCTTTGTTATGGGGCGGATGAAGAGTTTTCAAATTCAAAACCACCAAAAGAGTTTTAATATCTTCATTATATTCCTCTCTGCTCACAGTAGTGCAACTCATTTAGGCTATTCTCAAAACAAGAAAAAGCCCCACCAAAAAGGCTTCAAATTTATCTTGTTACATAAACATCATGCAATAGTGTAAGCACTACCTTTTTTTACTTGTTAAAGATAACTTTCCCCTCATCACTTTTCTGATTGTAGTTAGCACTACCTGTATTACATGTGTAAGCTATGAGTTTGTGTAGTAATTTATGAGAGGATCATTTTCAAGACTGAAGTACTTATAAATTTAACTTTTCTTTTGTAGGCTAAATACATATTGTTTGCAATAACTTTGGATTTTTTCTGAAAGTTGTAAGCTTAGTTTGAGCAAAGTAAGTAAATTTTAGTTAAAAACCTTATAAAACTCTATACTTGTAGTGTTGGAAATTGGATTTGTGGTGGCATGTTGTGTTGGAGCAAGCGGGTGGCTTGCATGGTGTTATAAGGTGGTTTAAATACATATTGGGAGTGTTTTTCAATTCTTGCAAATGTGAATGAGCATTGTTGATTAGATGTGAAGAATAGTATTTTATTTGATTTAAATACTTGTAAAACTCTATACTTGTGATGTTGGAAATTGGTTTTGTGATGGGTTGTTGTGTTGGAGCAAACGGGTGACTTGCATGGTGTTATAAGGTGGTTTAAATACATATTGGGAGTGTTTTTCAATTCTTGCAAATGTGAATGAGCATTATTGATTAGATGTGATGAATAGTATTTTATTTGATTTAAATACTTGTAAAACTCTATACTTGTGATGTTGGAAATTGGTTTTGTGGTGAGTTGTTGTGTTGGAGCAAGCGTGTGGCTTGCATGATGTTATAAGGTGGTTTAAATACTTATTGGGAGTATTTTTCAATTCTTGCAAATGTGAATGAATATTGTTGATTAGATGTGATGAATAGTATTTTATTTGATTTAAATACTTGTAAAACTCTATACTTGTGATGTTGGAAATTGGTTTTGTGATGGGTTGTTGTGTTGGAGCAAACGGGTGACTTGCATGGTGTTATAAGGTGGTTTAAATACATATTGGGAGTGTTTTTCAATTCTTGCAAATGTGAATGAGCATTATTGATTAGATGTGATGAATAGTATTTTATTTGATTTAAATACTTGTAAAACTCTATACTTGTGATGTTGGAAATTGGTTTTGTGGTGAGTTGTTGTGTTGGAGCAAGCGTGTGGCTTGCATGATGTTATAAGGTGGTTTAAATACTTATTGGGAGTATTTTTCAATTCTTGCAAATGTGAATGAATATTGTTGATTAGATGTGATGAATAGTATTTTATTTGATTTATATACTTGTAAAACTCTATACTTGTGATGTTGGAAATTGGTTTTGTGGTGGGTTGTTGTGTTGAAGCAAGTGGGTGGCTTGCATGGTGTTATAAAGTGGTTTAAATTCATGTTGGGAGTGTTTTTAATTTCTTGCAAATGTGAATGGACTTTGTTGATTAGATGTGATGAATAGTACTTTAATTGATTTCAATACTTGTAAACACTCTATACTTGTGATGTTTGTGATTAGTTTTGTGGTGGGTTGTTGTGTTGGTACAAGCAGGTGGTTTGCATGGTGTTATAAGGTGGTTTAAATTCATATTAGGAGTGTTTTTAGTTTCTTGAAAATGTGAATGGACCTTGTTGATTAGATGTGATGAATAGTACTTTAATTGATTTCAATACTTGTAAACACTCTATACCTGTAATATTTGTGATTGGTTTTGTGGTGGGTTGTTGTGTTGGTGCAAGTGGGTGGCTTGCATGGTGTTATAAGGTGGTTTAAATTCATATTAGGAGTGCTTTTAGTTTCTTGAAAATGTGAATGGACCTTGTTGATTAGATGTGATGAACAGTACTTTAATTGATTTCAATACTTGTAAACACTCTATACTTGTGATGTTTGTGATTGATTCTGTGGTGGGTTGTTGTGTTGGAGAAAGCAGGTGGCTTGCACGGTGTTATAAGGTGGTTTAAATTCATATTGGGAGTGTTTGAGTTTGCAATGTATATTTGTTTAAGTATTAATATAGATTTGTGCATTCATGAATGGGATAGAATTTTATCTAAGTAGCTTATAGACTTAGATGTTAGAATACATTATGCATGAGTTGTCCTTATTTTACTAAAGTAGCATTCACCTTGCAATTGTAGTCAAACATGGATAAAAGTTGGATGACAATGGGTAAGACACCTAATGACAAATTAAGTCATCCATACATTGAATGGGTTAATGCATTTATTAATTTTGTAAGAACGGTTATGGACTTGAGTGTAATATTCTGTGCCCATGTATTCACTGTGTGAATTGCTATCGACAATCTCCTTATAATGTGCATATCCATTTGCTTCATCGTGGGATTATGAAATCTTACATTAATTGGTATAATTATGGAAAACCTCGTATAATGAAATGTCAGATGGTGATCATATAGATGGTATCGATGCCTTAGTAGGTGACCGAATTAGAGGGGAATCAAGAAATGCAACCGAAGATGAGGAAGTGAGTAATTTTGACAAATTTGAGGAAGATGCAAAGCATGAGTTGTATCCGGGTTACACTGATTATAGTATCTTGAAGTTTGTTATTGAGCTGTTGAGTAATAAAGGACTTGATATGATGCTAGAATTACTGGCAAAGGTTTTACCAAAAAGTAACTTGGTTCCAAGGTCAACTTATGAAGGAAAGAAGATATTACGTGACTTGGGCATGTCATATGAGCATATAGATGCATGCAAAAATGATTGTGCACTATTTTGGAAAGAAAATGAAAACCTTAATAAATGTCCGCTGTGTGAGGCGCCTAGGTACAAGGATACACCTGCCCAAGGTAAGAAGATTCCTTATAAGGTATTGCATTACTTCCTGTTGACATCGAGATTAAGGAAATTATACATGTCAAGCCAAGGAGCTAAAGACATGAAATGGTATATAGATAAACATGTGGATGATGGGATAATGAGGCATCCGGCTGATAGTGAGGAGTGGAAGGAGTTTGATTTGCAACATCTTGATTTTGCCCTCAAACCTCACAATGTAAGGCTGGGGTTGGCTACAGATGGATTTAACCCTTTTGAGAATATGAACAACAACTATAGTATAAGGCCTGTCATACTTATCCCCCTATAACCTACCGCATTGGTTGGTTATGAAGGAGCCATATTTTATGTTGTCCTTGATTATTCATAGTCCCTATCAACTGGGAAATGAGATTGTTATTTATGATGCTTATAGTAAAGAGCATTTTTAGATGCGTGCAACTTTGTTGTGGATAATACATGACTATCCTGGATTTGGTAACGTGTCTAGGTGGAGGACAAAGGGTTATCATTGTTGTTACACTTGCAACGATGAGCCATATTCAGAAGCTTTGGAAAGTAAAATTGGTTTCATTAACCATTAAGCTTATTTGCCTATGGAACATCATTGGAGACATAATCAGCTGCATAATGGTTTATCGGAGAAACAGAAGAGATCTTTAGAGTTAAAAGTGGGAAAGATACAAGAGCAACTAGATAGAATGCCAAATATAATTTTAGGAAAGCATCCAAGTAACAAGAAGAGACAACTCATTGGGGAGCCAAATTGATCAAAGGTAAGTATTTTGTACAAGCTTCCATACTGGAAAAATAAGAAACTTAAGCACAACATTGATGTCATGCATGTGGAGAAGAACATTAGTGAGAGTACTTACGGTACTTTGTTGGGCATTGAGGGGGAAAAACAAGGACACTGACAAGGCACGGATAGACTTGCAAAATATGAACTTTAGGCACATATTGCATTTGAAACAACATCCTGATGGATCATATGACAAGCCTCGGGCTTTCTTTTCATTAAGCCCAAATGAAAACATGATCATAATAATGAGTATTGAGGTGTCATTTAATCTTGCCTTTCCTGTGTTGAAATCCTGGCTCTGCCATAGAGTTGGGGTGACCTCTTTGTGCACAAATTTGTCACAACTCACCCATGGTTGATCCAAAAAGTAGATAATTTCATAAACTAGGAGCAATTATCTACATCTTAAAAGAAAAAAAAATGGCATCTCAAGATCATGTCTTTATTTATAGATATTTCTTGTACAAGAACAATAAAATACCTACTTTGAATATATATTTCCCATGTGAACCATCCTACTTCTTGACTAAATAACCTTACCAAAATACACAAAGTTGATACCTTTATAAAGATTGTTGTACAAGCTTTCCAACCATACCAAAAAATGCCTAAAACAGAGTTTGGTAAGGCCTTCAATCCAGTACGCGAAGTTATTTCCTCAAAACTGTAAAAAATGGACAAAAATCAAATTGGGATAGTGGAAAAATTGAAACCAAGCGCATGCACACACATACCCTACGCAGGGGTCCTATTTCTTGGGTAAGTGTGAGAAAGTTTGTTACTTAATAGCTATAAAAATTTAAAAACAATTCCACTCCCACTAAAAAATGCAAGCAAAAAACCCATAAAATTACCCAAACTATTCCCAAATTTCTTTAGAAAATTCATAAAGAAATGTCCTATAATCAAAATCAAGATATGCAAGGGTATCTTTGTAGAGAGGGAAAATTCTTGACCTATTACAAGCAGACACATCATACTACCAAGTCCACAAAGTAAGGTCAATTACAAAGCGTCATGTACTACAACTAGGTTCTACCATCACCATTCAGGAACCAACAGAAATTTTCCAAGTCTCATGAAAGAAAAACATAAAACGGCATGCAAAATGCCAATTACACATCGGCACATGTAAGCAATAATGTAAGCAGTCTTGCGTGTGTAAGTAATGACATAGACAGTCTAGTCAAGTGCTAACATGTGTCACCTTGAAAATCAAAACATTTCAGCCAATCAAATTTTGCCACGTGTCTTGGAAAAAAAGTCTTAAAATTCCTCTAATCAGACTGTGACACATGTCACTAATCAGACTTTGCCACGTGTCGCTTACCCACCCCCAAACTCCTATAAATAGAAGCCTTCCTAAGGAATTTCTACACACCAAGACATCCAGAGCATAAGCAGCATCAAAGAAGATTCAGAAGCACTTAGAAGTATAGAAGCTCTAAAGGAATCAAGCCTCAAAGCCCTCAAGAACTTCAAGAACTTCAACCTTAAAATTGAAGAACATTCGAAGTAAAACCATCCAAACTACCTTCCTAGATCTTAAAGTTTGCTGGAATCAAGCCCAAAAGCCTCCAGAAACTTTAAGAAACTAGAAATCAGTGAATCTCTATGGATTCAAGCCATAAAAGCTCCAAAGAACTTTCACCATAAACTTTCAAAGACAAAGAACACATGAAGAACACACAAAGAACACGAAGAATAAAGAATTTCTAACAAGCTTTTAGCCAGAAATTCATTGTAATTCTATTTCAAGAGTCTTCGATCTATTCTTCAGCCAAATTGAAAGATATTTGGTGTTCAAGTCAAAATCACATTACCACAATTCCAATCAACAAGTCTTGCAAGGAGATCGAATTAGAGGATCACTCTTTTATAATCATAGAGAATTATACCACATATTCATCAATACAAATTTGCATTTGTAAAACTATTTTACTTGTTTGATTTATTTCAAACTTAAAATTTAGTTATCCACAATCTTTATTTTCAATGTTTTTGTACTCCTAGTTGTAAAGTTGTGATTTACAACTATTTTGTGTTGGCTTCAATCTGTGCCAAATTTGATTGTAATTATATTCAATCTTATGTACCCTGTATTTTATGTGGGATTTATTTGTAAGGGTTGTGTGTGAGAGAGAGAGAGTGTGAAGACTCAAGGCAAAGTGCAGACCAAAGAAGATTTTGCGGGTAGCTCACAAGAAGCCTTCCTGTGAAGTGAAGCATGTGATTAACATATGACTGGAATGCGAAGAGTCATGACAGATGGTGACAACTGGTTTTCGCGAGTGTCTCGTGGGTAAGGCCTTCCCACGAGATACCTGCGAAACATTATATTTTGCCAATTTGTCATATTTGATATACCTTGTCCCTAACCACAATATATATTCCTACATTATCCACAGATGTTGAGGAGTGCTTTTTAGAGCGAAAACCCTAGCCACAACCCTTGAGAGTGAAAGATTGTTATACCCAAAATTCTCTACACAATCCATTGTGGTTTTCCTCAACGCCTACCTCTCCATTTCCATATCCTTGAAAGGTTGATAGCCCAAACACTTACCACATCCATTCTGAGTGTCAAGTGAGGTTTTGGTGCTGCTAGGAAGCATTGGAAGAAGCCAAGCTTTGGCGGATGCAATCGGGCGTATTGTGGGATCTGGAGAGTTAGACAAGACACGGTTCTGAGAAACCTTGTTGGAGTAGGAGCTTGGACGGCTTAGGTGCATTGGGTAGATTAGGCTTTAAAGGTCTCTTGCTATTCATGTATCCCAATTGATTGTCTAGTGGATCGATTTACCGCTTGGAGGGCGGAGGAGAGGTTTTACGTTGAGTACTTCGGTTTCCTCTTCGATAACACATCAGCGTGTTATCTTGTATTTGCATTCTTCTTCCCTACTCTTTTAGCTTTCATTTTACTACTGTGATTTGATGAATATGGCTTAGAGTAGTTTCATTGTTTGTTCGCTCGCATTTACTCTATTCCGCATTTAGTTTAAGTAAGAGTAAAATTAACCGAGCCGTAATCTTTAATTTGGGGGTCTAAACAGCTGTTGTGTTTTAACACAAATCCGAGCTTTCACTAGTTAATTAAATAAATGCATGTTTGTGTGATTAATGTATTGAGCATGTTTCAGATATTTATGAATGAGCATTGCCATGCATGATTGGGCTAGAATTTAATTGCAAACTTATGATTAGTTTGTTAATTCTAATATTTAGATGAACATGTTCATTTTCTCAACCAAAAAAAAAAAAAAAAATGAACATGTTCATGCATATTAATGTAGGTGCCATTTGATGTTTTATTTTACATAATATTTAGATTATGTGTCTAACCCATTTTATTTGAACGCACAAAAGCGCATGTCAACATTGTATTTTGTCTACCTTTGATTTACATCTCGGGCCCTAGAAATTCTCAAAAAATATGTTTCTATCCATGGAACGTGGGAATGTCAAGAATAAATAAATTTATCCCATTCAAACGTTGGATCACTTAAATTTCCAATGTACGAGTTGAAATGACTAAAATGCTCCTAGTTGACCAAACTTTGATTGGTTTGGCCAGTGGCCTGATAAGTGCAATGTTTCACCAAAATACTAGTTTTCTACCTTTTTGTTAGGACATATGTGAATCATGTTAGGAACATATGTCAACATTTTATGTAATTGACTAATCCTTTGACAAAACGAACTTTACTTGTAATTGGGTAGATCTAGGATGTGTTTAATACTTCAAGAAACAAGGTTTCAAGTTCAAGTGTTAAAGCCATGCAAGTTTGTCCAAGAATCAAGTGAGAAAGTACTGGATTTTAAAACTCGACAGCTAGCATCTATCGAGGTTTAAAAGCTGTTTCAGCTCGTGGCTCGATAGCTAGCTCAATAGATGGCTATCTATCAAGATTTATGAAGTTTAGTTTTTCAGAGCTGATTTTCATCCAATCCGTGAATGTATGTTTGTGCTTTCTTTTCTCATAACCCTAAACATATATAAGGATTATTTTAAGGTCCGTAAAAGGTGATGATGTTACACAAGAGCACAATTCAACAAGTGTGAAGAAAAGTGTGACCAGAAACCTTGTTTGCCCTAGTTCTTCTTTCTCTTGAAGAAGTTGTTGTGTTTGTACACCATAGGGTTTTATGACCAAACAACTTCATGATCTTCATCGTGTGATGAATAGAAGAACTTTGCACCAACATCATTCTCAAATTAGTGATCAAGTCGCGTACTAGGATCTGCACATCTATTGGTTAGTCACGTACTACGAGCCATGCATTGAAAAGGAGAGATTGTCACTACAGAACAAGTCCAATTGGGTATTGGGGTAAGTGTTCAACTGTAGGTTGGTATAAGGTACTGGGATTCCTTTACTTGTAATCGCTTGTTTTGATAATAGTGGATTTTTAGGAGTGGTGACCTTAAAATCACCCGGTAGGGTTTTTGCTATGTAGGTCTTCCCCATTTGTAAACAAATCATTGTGTCAATTTATTTTCCGCTGCATACTTTAGCTAATTGGTGATTTGTTTGTGCTACCACGCATATTGCATGTTAATTTGATTAATTAATAAACTTGGTTAATTAATCAATTAATTCATCACAAGGGGTCAATACATTCTTGGCCTATCAAGTGGCATCAAAGCTGGCACACTCTGATTAGGGTTAATCTTTGCTGTGTGATCCATTGACCCTCTGTTGTCATAGCTGTAACCGGCTTGAAGAGATCTTTGTTTTCAAATACATCTTGTTTTTCTAACGTCTACTTGTTTGAGTGTATTAGAAAATTCAAGTCTAAAAGTTATTTGAATTCCATTATGATGACTATCGTAAAAGATCTCAGCTTGACAAAGAAGAAACTAGACAGTCTCAGAATGAAAATGTGCAAAGGAGTTCGTTTGAGAAGAGTGAAAGTTAAAGGTTTAGTTCATAAAAGGCATATGAGAGAAAACACCATTCCTACTGATCTGTCATCTAAGCATGAAGTGTGCTTCATGATGAAGTCCTCATTTAAAGTTATGGACACGTGCTTGTGATACCTTGACAGCGACTGCTCAAGACACATGACTGGAGACCGATCTCTCTTCAAGGTTTTTGAGTATAAAATGGGTGGTAATGTCACTTTTGGTGATGGGAGTAAATCACAGATTAAAGGAAAGGGAATCATCTCTCTACTTGGACTGCCAGACATTGCAAATGTTCTATATGTAGAAGGTCTGAGAGTGAACTTGTTGAGCATAAGTCAAATATGTGATCAAGACTTCATGGTACTATTCTTAAAGGGAAAATGCCTTGTCGTGGATGAGTTTGAAAATAAGCTTATAAGTGGTGTTCGCACTTTAGACAATTGTTATGGCTTGGTTCCTAATGTTGATATTGTGTGCAATAGCATTTGTCTACCAAATGAAGATCTATGGCACCAAAGGATGAGACATGCTAGTTACAAATATCTTTCAATTTTATCTAAGCACGAGTCAGTGTTGGGGGTACCAAAACTCAGTAGAGTGAACAATGTGGTGTGTGGACTATGTCAGCTTGGGAAATAGACAAAAGCTAAAAATTCGGGCACTCAGACATCTGCTACATCCAGACCATTGGAGCTACTATATCTGGATCTTATGGGTCCAACCAGAACCAAGTCTTTTGGTGGAAAGACATACATCATGGTTATGGTAGACGATTTCACTAGATACACTTGGGTCATCCTCCTACGATCCAAGTCTGATGCTCCTGAGCACAATGAAGCTTTGTGCACAAGATTGCAGAATGAAAAAAGCCTGAAGATTGATCAAATTCAAAGTGATCATGGTAAAGAATTTGAGAACTCATATATGGAGTCTTTTTGTACAAGATCAGGTATATCTCAAGAATTCTCTACTCCTATTACTCCTCAACAGAATTGTGTATTGGAAAGGAAGAACAGGGTTATTCAAGAGATGGCAAGAGCAATGCTGCACAACAAGGATGTGGCTAGAAACTTGTGGGGAGAAGCCGTCAACACTACTTGTCATATGGTTAATAGGGTGTATTTTAGACCCGGTACCAAGAAGACTCCATATGAGTTATGGAAGGGAAGGAAGTCAAATGTGAAGTATTTCAGAATCTTTGGAAGTACTTGTTTCATTCTCAAGGATAGAGAGAATGTGGGAAAATTTGACTCCCAAAGTGATGAAGGAATATTTCTGGGATACTCCTCTACAAGCAAGGCTTATCAGGTATACAACAAAAGAACCATGAAGGTAATGGAAACAATAAATGTTGTTATTGATGAATCTTTAGATTCTAGTTCTGAGAAATTTAGTGAGGAAATCCCCAAAGAGATTCTTCCTCTCGAGCCCAGGGAAGTTCTAGAAATTGTTGAACAAGAGCCCGCATCTTCTAGTACTCCAAATACTCCAAGTGTTGTAGAAGATTCAGCGGACTTATCTACCTCACCTGATTTTGAAACCCATGAAAAGAAAGGACCTTCCTCCAGGATCAAATTGAATCATCCTTTTGAAGTTATTGTGGGAAACATGAATGAACTTACACTAAGAAAGCGTACAGTTGATAAATGTGTTGCTAACTTTGTGTCTTATTCTTGTTACTTATCGCAGGTTGAACCCACTAAAGTTGAGGAAGCTCTTCAGGATGAAAGCTGGGTTGAAGCTATACATGATGAACTGCTTCAGTTTCAGAAGAATGATGTCTGGACCTTGGTACCTAGACCGGAGGGTGAGCACATCATCGGCACAAAGTGAATATTCCACAATAAAACTGATGAGGAGGGTAATGTGATCCACAACAAGGCTTGTCTTGTAGCTCAAGGATACTCACAAATGGAAGGAGAAGACTATGATAAGACATTTGCTCTGGTAGCCCGTATGGAGTCCATCAGAATTCTCCTAGCTCTGGCATGTTACTTAAGGTTCAAGCTCTGTCAAACGGATGTGAAGACTGCATTCTTGAATGGGCTACTTAAAAAAGATGTCTATATGGCTCAACCAAAAGGATTCATTGATCCACACTTTCCGGATCATGTGTTGTACCTCAAGAAGGCATTTTATAGGTTAAAGCAAGGTCCTAGAGCTTGTTATGATCGACTCACACAATACTTGGTGTGACATGGGTTCACCAGAGGAAAAATTGATCAAACTCTCTTCATAAAGAGGGAAGACGGCGAGTTGATGGTTGCTTAAGTCTATGTTGATGCTATCATCTTTGGGTCAACTAAGGATGAACTTGCTCATAGCTTCTCAAAACTCATGCAGGCCGAGTTTGAGATGAGCATGATTGGAGAGCTAACTCAATTCCTTGGATTGCCGATTCGTCAACAAGATTCAGGTATATTCCTATCTCAATCTAAATATGCTAAAAATCTTGTGAAGAAGTTTGGTTTGGAATTTGCTAGTTCTGTTAGAACCACTATGAGCCCAAATGTCAAACTCACCATTGACTTTTTAAGTAAAAGTGTAGATTCATCTCTTTATAGAAGCATGATAGGTAGCTTTCTTTACCTTATTGCTAGTAGACTTGACATTAGTTACAGTGTAGGAGTGTGTGCTAGATATCAGGCTAATCCCAAAGAGTCTCATATGATTGCTTTGAAAAGAATCATAAAGTATGTCAAAACCATTGTTGACTTTGGTGTGTGGTACAGCAAGGACACAAATGATGTCTTAGCTTATGATAGAAAGAGTACATCGGGGGGTTGTTTCTATATGGGTAATAATCTTGTCTCTTGGATGAGCAAAAAGCAGAATTCCATCTCATTATCCACTACTGAAGCTGAGTACATCGTTGCTGGTAGTTGTTGCACCCAACTTTTATGAATGCAAAAACTCCTCCATGATTACAGTATCTGTCAAGAGCATCTTACTATCTACTGTGACAATACCAGTGCCATCAATATCTCTAAGAATTCGGTTTAACATTCTCGAACTAAATACATAGTGATCTGACATCACTTCATTAGGGAGCTTATTGAAGATGGTACTCTTACTCTTGAATTTATTCACACTGATGATCAGAAAGCCGATTTGTTTACCAAACCTCTTGACAGCAAACGGTTTGAATTCCTTTGCCAAAACATTGGTGTCATCTCCATGGATTGATCTCTCATTCTCCTCCTTCTTTCTCATGCATTTGCATCTAGTTTTATGCATTGCTTTGTTTAACTTGTTTTTGTTTGTTTTCTTTTCAATTTTGGTTTATTTTGTTTTTCATATAAAAATTTTAAAAAAATGAAAAATCAGAAAAATACAAAAACAGTGTGTGTTTGTGTACATTGGTACTTGTGTACCTTGGATGGCCATTGAAACAAAGTTTTCTAAACTTTGTATCCTTTGTAGCTTAGATGAGCATCTCTATGCATAACTAAGCAAGTGAGCTTAGCGGCTTGTGTTTGTGATGAGTAAGATTAAGTAATCTCTTATACTTAACACTCATATCACTCTTTTTGACGGGAAGGACTATAAAATCCTAAGAGAAAGGCATAAATAACCATCTCACCACTATTGTCCGCCAATCATGAATTGACATTTGTATGCTTCAGCACAGCAAAAGTGCAATGTCAAATGCTTAACATCTTTGGGTATTTCTTTTTCTCTCCTATATGCCCATGAATGATTTGCTTAAAAAGAAAAATATGCAAATAAAAATAAAAGCAAAAAGATCAAAATGCTTTATATATGATTGCAAGCGTGTATTCTAGGAGATGTGGGAGTTATAGGATGTATCTCAAAGGTGATAGTCCCCATCAAACAATTATGATTGTTTGTGAGTTATTTTCTCATATCTCAAATCGTCATAACATGTAGACACTTATGCAATCTTGCAATATTTTTTCACACACTACATGCAATATTCTTTACTACTTTTGTGTGTGTGTGTTTTGGGAGCTATGTGCTTAACATTTTTCTTGTTGAGAGATGATTTTGAGAGCTTAAATTTTTGCTTAGATCTTTGTTTGAGTAGCATGTTTGATTGCATTCATATCTGTGTTTTTCTCTTCTTTGAAAAATTACTTTTGAGCAATCTTGATAGCTATCTCGATACCTCTCGATAGCTATCCTACCTATCGAGCTCTTCAACTTTTTTTTATCGCATTCTCGATAGCTCTTGATAGCTACTTCGATCCATCGAGAAACTTTCTGGATGCTCGATAGCTGTCTCGATCCATCGAGCTTCTTTGTTGAGAAAACCTCTCGTTAGATCCTCGATAGTTGGTTCGACAGCTATAAAGCACGTTTTTAAACATTGATAGCTCTCGGTAGCTCTCGATTGATCGAGGTTTATGAACTTCCTATAAATACGCGCCTTGTGATTTTAGACTCAATTCTTTCGATCTCTCTCAATAGTTTCTCTCTTCTCTCACTCTCAAACACCCAAAACTTAAGCATTTCTTCTTCCTCACTTCTTTTTCGGTCTTAAGATCTTTGTTCTTCATCTGGTAAGATTCTTTCTTCCTCTTTATCATGCATTTCATATCTTTTGACCTAACTTTTGGGATTTTTGATAAACTTTGGGGTTTTTCAAATTAATGAACTTTTTGTGCAATTCTTGGGTTGGGTGTTGCTTCATTGAGTTTTAAACTTCATGCATTGCATCACATGTGCATTATAACAATGTTTCATGTATTTTAGATGTGTTTTTACTTTGTTGCTATGTTGTGTGCTGGTTGGTTTGGATTGGGATGAGCCCACGATGCACTTATATTTGCATGTCACATGTTCATGCATTTTCATGCATACATACCTTCAATTATTTATATTTTGATATATTGTCTTGTTGGTGCTTTTTTGATTGTCTCTCTCTTTCCCTCTATCTCTCTTTCTTGCATTAGTTGCTTCATGGCACCTAAACGCAAATCTACTCCGTCCTAGAACCCTCTACATTCTGGGGCATCTTCTTCCTCTGATCCTACACCTTCTTCTGTTCGGTTTCGTGATGAGAAAGCCCATAAGGACTTCTCGGAGAACTTCTCTCGACGAGGCATTCATTTGGAATGCCAAGTTATTTTGTTTGATTTCTCTGACACTGCACTTCCCACTGTCATCTACAGTAGGGGTTGGAAGTCGCTTTGTGGCACCCCGGTCACTTGTCCCTCCGTGATTATTCAAGAGTTCTACTCCAACATGCATGGATTTGATTCTTCAGTACCTCAGTTTTCTACTCGCATTCGAGGTATGCACATTGTGGTCACTCCGATATTGTATCTGAGGTACTTTATGTCTCGAGGGTAGTGCATCCTGACTACCCTGGTTATGATCGTTTGAGGACCGTGTCCAAAGACGAGCTTATGTCTTTGTTTTGTGAGACTCCTTCTGTTTGGGGTGATCGTCAGAACACCCATTTCTCGACCTTTGCTAAAGGTCCGAGATTTTTGAACATGGTAATGACTTTTATCCTTCATCCTTTGTCACATTATAACACTATCACAGAGCCTCGTGCTCACTTTTTGTTATCCCTCATTGAGGATCTTTCTATTGACTTCCCTTCTCACTTTATCTTTTCCCTCATAGATGTCTATAGGGACAGGGCGACCCGTGATAAGCTCATCTTTCCTTCAGCTATCATGAGGATTCTTTGCCATTTTTCTATCTCCTATCCTCCGTCTAATCCTTTCTTCGTCATGGGTGCCATTGACGTTGCTACCATTCAACGGAGCACAGAACAGTTGAGACCGAGGCAGCCCCACACACAGACGATAGTTCCTCCCACTTCTTCAACTCTATCCACCTCTGCTCCCTCTTCTTCTGCGGGTGGTGTGAGTCTTAATGAGATCATGGCATAGCTTTAACGCATGGATGCTCGCCTTCACACTCTCAGTGATGAGTTGTGTTAAGTGAACACCCATGTCGGCCGTATTGCTCGATGGCAGGCTCGCCTTAGTGGCTTCATTGAGTCTCCTTCTCCTTCTCCAAAGGCTTCTAAGGACGAGGACGACGATGGTGACTCTGATGATGATGGTGATGAGGATGATAGTGCTAGCTCTCCTAGTGATGATGAGATGTCTACTTGATTTACTTACCCTTTGTCAGTCGTGACAAAAAAGGGGGAGTAGTTTTGAGACAAGAGTAGTCATACTCATAGGGGGAGGGTTAGTATAGGAGATTTTGTTTAGGGGGAGTGTTCATATTTTGAGGGATGTAGTGAGGATTTTATGTATCTTTTTCTTTTCTCTCTATTTTAGATACATTGTTCGTGTACCTTGGATCTTGTGATCATGTTGTGATAGCAAACCTTGTACTTGTTAATATATATACATTTAAGGTTGTTATTATAGTTCTTTTACCGATCTTTACATGTGTTGTTTTACCGATCTATTATTTATGTTTCACACTAAGATGTCGTGATGAGATTTGTTTAAAGTGTTTCAAAAATATAGGTTGTCAAAGTTTACTTGCCATAAACTCTCTTCTTGCAAAGATTTTCAAGAGTTTGCGTTAGGATAGATTTTATTGTATTCAACAAGTGAATATGAGTTGAGTGATTTATGACTTCTCTCATATGTTCATTTGTTTGTTGTGGTTTTGTCATGGATTGCCAAAGGGGGAGATTATTAGGACATATGTGAATCATGTTAGGAACATATGTCTACATTTTATGTAATTGGCTAATCCTTTGACAAAATGCACTTTACTTGTAATTGGGTAGATTTAGGATGTGTTTAATGCTTCAAGAAACAAGGTTTCAAGTTCAAGTGCTAAAGACATGCAAGTCTGTTCAAGAAACAAGTGAGAAAGTGCTGGATTTTAAAACTCGACAGCTAGCATCTATCGAAGTTTAAAAGTTTTTGTTAGGAAATTTAGACCCCGGTTGATAGAATTAACAAGTTTTAAACCCAAGTTGTTAATTAGATTTATTATGAATAAAACTTGTTAAAACAAACAAACATCAATATCATGTCAAAATCATGCAGCAGAAAAATAAATAAGACAAGATATGATGACCCAGGAAAACCAATGAAACAAACTAGTTTCACAGTAAAAAACCTAGAAGGAAACCTTCCCGAAAAGCAATTCACTATAGTAAAGTGAAGTTTCAGATCTAGTACAAAACCTTTGTCCCTAGACTCTACAATCCCCGTAGATGAACTCACAGCAGAAATCTTCTACCGCTTCAAAACCTCTGAACTCTTCAATATATGAATGCCACCCTTTTTGCATGGATCCCAGTACGTGACTAACCAATGATGCATGACTCCCAGTACGTGACTAACACACCAACTAGAAGAAGATGTTGGCTGCAAAGTTTTTCACTTCATCAACAATGAAGATCAAGAAGCACTTGATTACAAAACCCTAAGGCGCAAAGACGTAGTAGCTTCTTTTAGAGAGAATAAGGCATTGGTCACCTTTTGCATATGTTCTCCTTGTATTCTCTTATGTGACAGCCTCTGAAATAAGTCTTATATATGTCTAGGGTTGTGAGAAAAGAAACCCTACACATACATCTCAGCATAGGCCGAAAATCAGATCTGGAAATCTGAATTTAGTAATTCTCAATAATTCTCGATCGATCGAGGAGGTGTCGAGCAGGTGTCGAGGGGACAGAAATTTTTTCGATCGATCGACCTAGCTATTAAGAGATGTCGAGATTGCGATAAGAAGCAACTGAAGAGCTTGATAGATAAGCCAGGTGTCGAGAGGTGTCGAGCAGCTATTGAGCTTTAAAATTCAGCACTTTCTCACTGAATGTTCAAATAGTGTGTAAAACAACTTGAACGTTTAAACCCCCAATTCACAAATTACCAATTCAAGCTTATTATCAAACAATATATGTGCGGAAAATGAACGTAAGCTTATAACTGAATTGATAAACAATATAAACCAAATAAAATCACATCCATAGTAGAAATTAAATGGCAATGATTAAGGGAAGAGAGATGCAAACACAAGGACAACACAATGATATGTTATCGAAGAGGAAACCGAAGCCCTCGATGTAAAACCTCTCCGTTGTCCTCCAAGCGGTCAATAATCCATTAAAGAATGAAGTTGGGATACATGAACAGCAGAAGACCCTCCAAGCCTAATCTACCTAGTGTACCTAAGCCCTCTAAGCTCCTACTCCAATGAGGTTACGCCGAACCTATTTATTCTTTAACTTACTGGATTTCGCTATAACCCATAGCATCAACCAATATCAATTGGTCCCTTCCTAACTACTTCCCAAGCACCAAATAGCCTTCTCACAGATATGGGTATGGTGAGAAACGGTTTTGGCTAATGTACCTCTCGAGGATGTAACAATGGAGAGGGTGAGAGTTGCGGAATTCGGAGAATCAATATGTAAAGATTGTGGATGAGTCAATCTTGTTTTTCTCGAGGGTTTTTCTCTCAAAATTCTCTCTGGGAGCTCTCTATATTTCGTGGGTATAAGGAGTATTTATACTAGAGTGAGAAAGGAATGCGAAGAGTCAGTTTTTCCATAACAGAGTGGACTGGCGACTTGGCCTCGCGACTTGACTGAGTCGCGAGTCCAAGCCGCGAGCTAACTGAATGGCTAGTCTGGACTTTTTGTCCTATAGTGCTACAACTAGCATGACGGTTCAACTTCTCTGCATGCTTCACTTGTGTGCATCTTCTGGCGGCTTGCCAGTCGCGAGCCACCCGCGAGATCCAGTCGCGAGTCCCTGCTTCAGTGCACTTTCTTGAGCATTTCTTCACACTCTCTTACACACTACTCTTACATGATTCCCACCTAAATACAGGGTTTCTAAGTGCTGAATTACAAGAAAATTGGCATGAAATAAAGTCAACAAGATGGTTTGTAAGGTTGAATTTATTCAACCATCTAATTGGCTTTATTCCGTGCCAAATTTGCTTGTAATTCAGCATTTAGTAACCCTGTATTTAGGTGGGATTGTTGTAAGGGTAGTGAGTGAGATAGTGTGAAGTTTGCTCAAGAATGTGCAAGAAAACAGAGTGTCGCGGCTGGGACTCGCGACTGGACTCGCGGCTTCAACCCGCCAGAATCTGCACACGTGCCAAGCATGCTAGAAGCTGAACAGTCATGCTAGCTGGAGCACTACAGGACAAAACAGGACAACTGGCCATACGATTAACTCGCGACTGGAACTCGCGACTTAGTCAAGCCGCGAGGTCAAGCCGCGAGCCACCCCTGTTTTGGAAAAACCTGACGTTTCGCATTCCACTCCTCTTCAGTATAAATACCCTTTTAACCCACGATTGAAAGAGAGCTTCCAGAGAGAATTTTGAGAGAGAAACCCTAAAGAAAAACCAGATTGTTTCACCCATAATCTCTACCTTAGAGTCTCATCAAAATCCCTCACTCTCTTCCTCTCCATTGTCAAATCCTTGAGAGGCATTATACCAAACCTGGTTCTCACTATTATCATCTCTGTGAGACAGTCGTTTGGAGTTCTGGGAAGCAGTTAGGAAGGAGCCAATCTTCATTGGTTGATGCTACGGTGTAGTAGCGGAATCCGGAAAGCTAGAAAAGAAAAAGGTTCGGCGCAACCTCGTTGGAGTAAGAAGCTTGGAGGGCTTAGGTGCACTGGGTAGATTAGGCTTGGAGGGTCTATTGCTGTCCTTGTATCCCAACTGTATTTTCTAGTGGATTGATTACCGCTTGGAGGGCGGCGGAGAGGTTTTTCGCCGAGGTCTTCGGTTTCCTCTTCGATAACACATCGGGTGTTATCTTTGTGTTTGCATTTTCCTTCCTCTCTATCTCTGCCTTTACATTATCTGCTGTGGTTTATTTTGTTATGGCTTAGATAGTTGTTTAACCAATTTCATATTATAGCATATGTTAAGTTTCCGCACACTTGTTGTTTGACATATTGCTTGTGTTGGTTAAGTTGGTTTTTGGGGGTCTAAACGTTCAAAAGTGTTTTTGTACACGTTATTGAACTTTCAATTGGTATCAGAGCGGGTACACTTGTTGTGGTTTAAATACCTAAGTGTGATCCTTGACCCCTTGTGTTTATTTGCCATGGATTGTGCTTTGTATGACTCTTTGCATGATTTGGTTGGTGATGAATGTAACATGCCACGTGTTTGTGAAAATGCCTCTATGAGTGGTAATCCTCATAAGTGTGATGACATGTTATTTGAATCTATGGGTGTTGTTGACAAACTCTTCAAGAAAAATGCTAAGAAGTTTCAAAAGAATTTGAGCAAGTTATTTTGTGAAAAGGATGATTTGATTGCTAAGCTCAATGAATCCAACAAATTGGTTGAGAAATATAAAAAACTTGCTGAAATTTCTCTTGAAAAGCTGAAAGAGTTTGAATGTTTGAATATGGACTTGGATGCTAAACTTGTTTTGTCTAACAAACTTGTTGATGATCTTAAATGTGAAAATGAATCTCTTAAGATGCATGCCAAGTGTTTGATTGCTGAACCTATTGTTAAAAAGGATGATAATGTTTGTTGCAATCATGTTGTGGTACCTGATTTTGTACCTAGTGTGTGTTCTACTTTAAAGGACAAATCGGTGTACATTCCTCCACATAAAAGAAATCAAAAGGTGGAGAGAAAGGCTGTTAAGTCAAAGCCTTCGTTTAGGTCTCAACCTAAGGCTTTGGATGGATCTAAGTTTGTTCCAACTTGCCACCATTGTGGTGTGATTGGTCATATAAGACCTCAATGTCATAAGTTGAAGAGGGAACAAAACCATGTTGCTAGATCCATTCCCAAAAAGCCTAGTGGACCTAAACACATTATTTGTCACCATTGTGGTGCCTTTGGTCATCTAAGACCTCATTGCTCTAAGTTTGAAGCTCTTAAGAGAATCAAAAGAAAAGAGAAACTTGAGCTTTTTGGAAGTTGTGCTAAAAAGAGTAAACTGGATTTGAGTGAAAATAGCATGTTGTTAAAGAAAATGTTTAATGCTCTTAACTCCTTGACTATGTGCATCTCCGGTTCTCATTCTTCCAACCCTCGTCTCACTTCTCATGAGACACTCATTCCAAACAATTGTTCTGTTTGGATGAGGAAGGGTTCCTATGGTTGAACTTTTGCTCCTTTGGTCCTTGATCTAATTCTTTCGATCTTTGTAGGACCCTTCATGCATTAGATGCTTCATTGTCATGCATTTGTGCATCATGCATATCTTTATATGCATTGTTTTGTTTTTGTTTTGATCTTACTTTTATGTCTTTGGTTTGTGTGTGTAAAAATCAAAAACTACATAAAAAGTAGAAAATCAAAAAGCTTGATCGACGTTGTTGAGTTTTGTCTCAAAACTTGTTTTGCCTTGTACCTTTGTGCTAATGGCTTTGTGCATTTTCGAGCATTGCTTGTTTCTTTGCACTCATATCACTGTGGAAGAAATCTTGAAATCTATGTGATTGTTGTAAATAGATCTTCAAACTTGTCATGAATGATTAGTGAATGGTTATGTTGATCTTGAAACTTGCATAGACTTGTGTCTATATATCTTCCCACTCTTTATTTTTGTTTTTGCTAAGAAGAGCTCACCAAATGTAAATCTCCAAATGAAAAGAGATATTGAGCTGCAAAAGCCTGTCGCACATTCTAGTATTCGACTAGGAAAAAGGGTAAGCGACCTTATATTAAAGAGAATGTTTATTCAAAAAGCCAAAGGCTTGTTCATTAAAATGAAATATCAAATATCACTCTCACAATGAGAGGCGATTGTCTCAAGAGATCAAAATGATCAAATGTTATGGAGTCAAATGTAAAGCTCCAAGATATGTTATCAAGTCTTGTGGGAGGTCATATATACATATTTCTATAATTGAGATGGATCACTTGATCTAGTGCTAATTGTGTATGCCTTGGTTGAATTGATCATTGAAGCTTCACATTAGACTAAGGATTATTTCATTGTTGATATCCACACACAACACACAAGTTTATGTTCAATAAATGCCATATTCATTTGTGTGATTGTACTTGATGAAATGTGTTTTCACATGCTCAATCTTTGTTAATTCAAGCCAAAAAGATTTTTGAGTGTTTTAGGTGTTTTTGGAAAGTATTTTTGTTAAAAAAATCTGAAAATTTTCAAGAAACCCAGTTTTGCCCTGTTTTGGCGACTCAGTCGCGGGTAAGTCAAGTCGTGAGACTCAGTCGCGTCTTCGCGGGTCATTTTTGGCAACTTGTTCGCGAGTGGAAGGTCCAGTCGCGAGGGTTACTCAGAGATTTTGGCAGCTCAGCTCGCGACTCCCTCGCGGGTAGACCCTCCAGTCGCGAAAAACACTTAGAAAATTTTTCAAAATTTTGTCTTTGAGCGTTTTGTCTTAGAAAATTTTGTCTATTCCTAACAAAAAGGGGGAGAGTATACTCTAGAGAATGTTTCGGAGTATTTTGTCTTTTCTATATGACTCTTGTGCACATCCTTAGGGGGAGAAATTCTATTTCTCATGCACATTTGTAGGGGGAGAGATATTCCATAGGGGAGATGCATATACCAAGGGGGAGAAGGCATTGTGTTAACTAGAAAACCTTGTTCTGTTTGTTTTCTTGTTGGCTTTATGGTGCTTTGTGTTATGCTTTGGTGTTCTCATTGCATCATGTTTGTGCTTTGGACATGCATATATCCCTATGCTATTGTGCTTCTTTGAATGCATGTTCAGATGATCTTTTGCTTTGCTATGAGATCATTGTAGTCATTTCTATATGACTATTTTGGTGTATGATCAAGTTGCTCACATGTTTCACATCATGTTTACTTGACCGCAATTTACTTGTTACATTATACTTGTCCTTTTATTACTTGCTTTACCTTGAGGGTCTAATGTGTTTTGTGCAAGTGTTTCAGGTTACAAGTATATATGTTCCAAGTGCATCACAGCTTCTCATCACTTTGAAGGGGAGAAACTTTAATCACTTTGAAGGGGAGAAACTTTATGCACTTTTAGTTTATATTGTTTAAGTTTTTATTCAATATAATGTGTTTGTACCCATATGCTTTTGTAAGCTTTGAGGGTTTATGTTTTATGCATAGTTTGTAGGCCTTGTGGTTTGTACCATGCTTAAGTGCAGCCTTTATGCTATGTGAAATCAGTATTTTAAATCTAAATGTTCTGCATTGTGGTTTATGTACTGTCACTCTTGTGCCCTTGTAGGATTGTTCCTAGATGCATATGTCATGTGTGCTATGCATTGGTTGAGTGTTGAGAATACAAGTGTCTTGCCTTGTGCTTGTTAACTTGTATGTCTTTGTGTTCATTCTAAGTGTGAATGAACACTGTGATCACTACTTTGTGGTGTTCACTTGGTTGATCAAGCCATGGTTTGTTCATTAACTCCATCTTATGCTTGATCTCTTTTTGCCTGTTTCATATGCATTTATAATTTTCTGCTTACAATAATCATGGTGTATTGTTGTGTTTCAGGAGTTTATGTTCATATGATTCAAGTGCTTCACAGCTTCTAGAATTAGGTGTGAGTGAGTTTTGATCAACTGTTCCCAACTCACATGTTAAGTCTAGAGTCTGTTTTAGGGTTTTGTCACGGAATAGCCAAAGGGGGAGATTGTAAGGTTGAATTTATTCAACCATCTAATTGGCTTTATTCCGTGCCAAATTTGCTTGTAATTCAGCATTTAGTAACCCTGTATTTAGGTGGGATTGTTGTAAGGGTAGTGAGTGAGATAGTGTGAAGTTTGCTCAAGAATGTGCAAGAAAACAGAGTGTCGCGGCTGGGACTCGCGACTGGACTCGCGGCTTCAACCCGCCAGAATCTGCACACGTGCCAAGCATGCTGGAAGCTGAACAGTCATGCTAGCTGGAGCACTACAGGACAAAACAGGACAACTGGCCATACGGTTAACTCGCGACTGGAACTCGCGACTTAGTCAAGCCGCGAGGTCAAGCCGCGAGCCACCCCTGTTTTGGAAAAACCTGACGTTTCGCATTCCACTCCTCTTCAGTATAAATACCCTTTTAACCCACGATTGAAAGAGAGCTTCCAGAGAGAATTTTGAGAGAGAAACCCTAAAGAAAAACCAGATTGTTTCACCCACAATCTCTACCTTAGAGTCTCATCAAAATCCCTCACTCTCTTCCTCTCCATTGTCAAATCCTTGAGAGGCATTATACCAAACCTGGTTCTCACCATTATCATCTCTGTGAGACAGTCGTTTGGAGTTCTGGGAAGCAGTTAGGAAGGAGCCAATCTTCATTGGTTGATGCTACGGTGTAGTAGCGGAATCCGGAAAGCTAGAAAAGAAAAAGGTTCGGCGCAACCTCGTTGGAGTAAGAAGCTTGGAGGGCTTAGGTGCACTGGGTAGATTAGGCTTGGAGGGTCTATTGCTGTCCTTGTATCCCAACTGTATTTTCTAGTGGATTGATTACCGCTTGGAGGGCGGCGGAGAGGTTTTTCGCCGAGGTCTTCGGTTTCCTCTTCGATAACACATCGGGTGTTATCTTTGTGTTTGCATTTTCCTTCCTCTCTATCTCTGCCTTTACATTATCTGCTGTGGTTTATTTTGTTATGGCTTAGATAGTTGTTTAACCAATTTCATATTATAGCATATGTTAAGTTTCCGCACACTTGTTGTTTGACATATTGCTTGTGTTGGTTAAGTTGGTTTTTGGGGGTCTAAACGTTCAAAAGTGTTTTTGTACACGTTATTGAACTTTCATGGTTGATTAAATTCAACCTTACACTCACTTGATTCTTAGACAGACTTGCATGGTTTTAACACTTGAGCTTGAAACAAGGTTTCTTGAAGTATTAAACACATCCTAAATCTACCCAAATACAAGTAAAGTGTGTTTTGTCAAAGGATTAGCCAATTACATAAAATAGTGACATATGTTCCTAACAAGTAAATCACATATGTCCTAACAGCTGTTTCAGCCTGTGGCTCAACAGCTAGCTCGATAGATAGCTATCTATCGAGATTTATGAAGTTTAGTTTTTTAGAGCTGATTTTCATTTTATCCGTAAATGTATGTTTGAGCTTTCTTTTCTCACAACCCTAAACATATATAAGGATTATTTTAAGGGCTGTAAAAGGTGATGATGTTACACAAGAGCACAATTCCACAAGTGTGAAGAATAGTGTGACTAGAAACCTTGTTTACCCTAGTTCTTCTTTCTCTTGAAGAAGCTACTGTGTTTGTACACCATAGGGTTTTGTAACCAAGCAACTTCATGATTTCATCATGTGATGAACATAAGAACTTTGCAGCCAACTTCATTCTCAAGTTGGTGATCAAGTCGCGTACTGGATCCGTGCATCTATTGGTTAGTCACGTACTAGGAGCCGTGCATTGAAAAGGAGAGATTGTCACTACAGAACAAGTCCAATTGTGTATTTGGGTAAGGTTCAACTGTAGGTTGGTATAAGGTACTGAGATTCCTTTACTTGTAACCACTTGTTTTGATAATAGTGGTTTCTCGGGAGTGGTGACCTTAAAATCACTCGGTGAGGTTTTTGTCGTGTAGGTTTTCCCCATTCGTAAACAAATCACCGTTTCAATTTATTTTCCACCGCATACTTTAATTAATTGGTGATTTGTTTGTGCTATCATGCATATTGCATGTTAATTTGATTAATTAATAAACTTGGCTAATTAATCAATTAATTCATCACAAGGGGTCAACACATTCTTGGCCTATCACTTTTTATATCAACTTATGAGTTAGCCGGTGGCTTGATAATATTTTCAAATGATTTTACTAACTTGTACCAAATTTGACCATCGCCAACCTAGGCTTGACTGCAATTTGACCAATATCTTATTGTTCCTTCGAAATAAATTCGAGCTTGGATTGAAGAAAATAGAATTTGCTTTAAAATGACTTAGTACTTTTCTCTCTCTCTTTTTTTTTTTTTTTTTTTTTTTTTTTTTTTTTTTTTTTTCAATTCTTCTTTTGGGTAGCAAATTTCTCGGTTTAAACTGTATTTTCACTACATTCCCCATTGTTAGGTTGTTTGAGGGGTAGCTCCTCATTGTGACCAGGGTTGTCACAAGACCACACTAACTTGGGAAAAAAATCATTATTATATATAAATTTTAAAAATTTATGATTTTTTTATCCTCAAAAAAATTTGTGACCACCCAAAATTTTTTTAGGCCCAACATTATTAAACTTTGGACAATACAAACTTGATCGTAGCCTTGTACACTAAAGTTACAACTCCACTCAATAATTTTTTTTTTAATTGGATATGAATTTTGACAAATCTACTATTGGATTGCATTTTTTTTCTTCTTAATCCTCCATACTTGAAAATTTTCAAGAAAATCAAAGCCCAATAGCTATGTCATTCATCAAATGTTTAAATTTTGCGTTTTTGACTTTTTGGAGTCTAAAATTATACATAAAAATAAGTTTATGAATTGAATAGTAAATAACATTCGATTGACATGATATTTGACATGTTCTTTAAGAATATAAATAACATGCAATTTAATGGTTAGATTTCAAAAAATGTAGTCATGTTAATTTGTTTAGTAAGAGTTGTAGTTGTAACAAAGTTAGATTTTCAAAATATATTGTTAAGGGGACCTCATATATTGTTAAGGGGACTTAAGTTGTAGCAAAACTTTGTCCTTAAAATTTTGGTCCCCTTAACAGCATATGACTATGAGGTCTTTACAAACAAAAAGAAAAGGCCCAAGAAAATTTTTATTTAACTAAAATTCTGAAAGAGATGTAGCTTGCAATATTGAGAATGAGACAATGATTTCAAAATAAGAAAATTCGTAAAAGGGAATTGTAAGATTTTATGTATTTGCGTGTTTTTTTTGTTTATATATAAAGTTATCTTTTTATTAGATTTTTATAATTTAAATTTCTTAATGACCACTTTGGAAAAAAAATTCTTAAAACCACCACTAGGTTGTCTAAAGCTTAAGAAGAGAAATTAGTGCTCAATCAGTGTCTATTTGGCATGATTAATTTTGCCAACTTATTTTACTATTCAGCTTATTTTTGCTGCTATTCATGGGTTCCATTACACTTTTTGGTACTATTTATGGGTCCAATTGTACTATTTTAGCTAACTTTTACCTTTATCTATAGTATTTTCAGCAAAAAAAATTCAATTTCAGCAAAATAAGCAGATCCCAAACAGACCCATAATATAAAGTTAGATTACAATATTACAGCTCTGGTTTTCATTTTTTTTTTTTTAATTTCATGTAGCAATTTCTTGTCAATATAACTAGAACTTTTTAAAGATGAAAAAATATATAATAAAAAAAAAATGGAATTTTACACACTCTCTCCGAACCTGCAGTTTACGCAAATCATTTTTGTCCCAATTAATTTGGAGAGTATATAAAGTATGGCACTGAGTCTAGTCCAAGGGGATTCGTTAAGACTAGGGGTGTGCATGGGTCAGGTTGAGGGGAGTTTTTGACTCAACCCACCATGGTGGGTCAAAAAAAATTCAACCCAACCCACATGGGTCGAGTTGAACCCATGGGTTTGACAAATTTTTATTGTTATTATTAAATTGAGTAGAAAAAAATATAAATATTAATATATTAAAAAAACCTAAAGATGAGTATCAATATAACTCCTTAAAGACAAACAACACTAATGACTAAACAACAATAGTAATTTATTAGGATTTGTGTGAACTAATTGGCTCTTATATAGGATAGGAAGAACTGGTTATTTAAAAAAATTTATTAATTATATAATATATTATATATATATATATATATATATTAAATTAGTATTATTAGGAGGAACCGAGGAAATTCTACTCTATAGCTGGTTTTTTAAAAAAATTATTAAATATATGTCAGTTTTTAGACCCCTTAAACAATTGATTAAACCTAGGTAATTAGCCAAGTTGTTACTTAGTCCAATTAAACAAGTCTAGATTATCACAATAATAAAGATCAAATCATGCAAAGCAGCGGAAAATAAATAACACACGATATGATCACCCAGGAAACCAAACCGGTAAAAACCTAGGGAGGATTTGACCTAGCTATCCTCAAGGTAAACTTGAATCCACTATCAGAAAAAATCGAAGTTCATACAAAAGGACTTACAATCACCCCCGCTCGACTTCCTAATGCTACCAACCAGTAGAACTTACTGACACGACCACGTGCAAGCTCCGAATCCACGGACTCCTTCTTTCTTGGATTCCCACCAGCTATAAGCACCCCCGCTTGTATATTCTTTAAGCTATAATGGCAGCAACTGTTTTGATCATCAAGGTGTAGAAAATATCTCCTCCTTGAAAACCCTAAGTTTGTGTAAAGGAAAGCTCCTCTAGATCTTTCAAGAGATTTACACAAACCGCAATATGAGCAACCTTTAGAGAGCCTTTGGGTACAAAACCCTAAATACAAAAAGAGGCACTCTAATCTCTCTAAAAACCACTTTAAAAAACGTTCTAGGGTTTTCCTTATATATAGGAGAGTTTTACTTGAACCCTAATACGTTTAAGTAGAGTTTGGGCTAAATTGGAACTTTGCAGAAAAATAAATCTGCACGTGGTTCGATCGATCGAGTCTAATTTTCGATCAATCGAGCCTTGCAGATTTAGTCCAATAAATTTTGCAATCACTCGATTCCAATTTCACAAATAAACATACTTTGAGCAAGCCTAAACCTAGACTCTATGTTTTGATCATGGTTTGCCAACATAATACAAATTGAAGTTCTAATACATTAGTTCCTAATTTCTTAGAACCTAACAATCTCCCCCTTTGGCAATCCGTGACAAAACACATCACAAACATGAAATGCTCAAAGTTACATATAGCCCAAAAATAATTCAACCTAACTACTATCTATCAGTTGCAAGAGTAGACAGCTGCATGACTGAATCAACCTGTATATTTCCTGAAACACTCAACAAACGCATAAACGCATGTGTGACAGAAAAACAAAAACAGTAAATCAACAAATATGCAATCTAACTCTCCCCCTAAGTTAGATACATCAAAAACAATGTTAACTCAATGTTAACTCCCCCTAAACAGAACATTCTTGTATTTTCCACACATTTCATCTAAATCTCTCCCCCTTTTTGTCACGCATTGACAAAGACAACTCAAACAAAGAGTTGACAGAAAACATACGCAACAGAGGAAGAGAAAATAGAGAAAGAAGGGAACACAAAACAATTCAACTCTATAAGAAATAGAGACAACTGCCCTTATGAGCAACAAAGGTTAAAAAAATTTCTTCCCCTATAAAAATAGGAAAAAACAAAACAAGTTTTGGGAAAAATAGTTTTGGGGAAAAATAAAGGGGTTGGGGATAAAGAAAAAGACACAAACCAAGTTTTAAAAAAACTAAGTTGAGGATACACATGAAGAAAAAATATTCTCTCTTTCAATAAAATGCAAACATGGCACTATGTAACCCATAAACAGTTGCATGAGTAGAGAAAATATTTGCACATTGATTATCCATCATATCTCTTAAGAAAAATATTTTCTACAGTTCACACATAAAAAAGGCATATACTAGAAAGTACATAGCTCAAAAATTAATCAATCAATTTTTGATCAAGTTAAGTACCTAATGTAGCAAAGTGTATGCATGTTATGTGTGAAAACAATGAGAGATATGACCGCAAAACTGCCAGATGGATACAAAAAACAATGCAATGCATGTGAATCCTAAGCATTAATGATGCATGGAAAAATCAAATTTTTGAAAAAAAAGAGCAATTTAATACAGAAACTCCTCAAAGCACAATATTTCATGAATAAAATGCATGAGTATGAGATTAAAAGTTTTTTTTTAAAAAACTTGAATTCAACATAGATCTTCCAAAAACAAGATTTTCAATCAATTTGTCCTCAAATCTCAAATATTAAAGACATTTTGCATCAAAATCCAGGAACATGTAATCTTGGATGGCCACAACAAGAACACACACAATATAATGTACCAAGTTTAACAAAGAGTAACTTGTGTAGTGTGTGCAACTAGCAAAAACTTGAGATACATGTGAGGTGATATGTAAATAGAAATCAATCACAAAGTCTACAAAATTCATCACATAGAATTTGAAAGAGACTATCACCTAAAGAGTTACATCATATAACTCCCATATCTCCTAGAACATAAATTTGCAATCATGTAAGTTTCTTGAATTTATGCCTCATAATATACACACCAATTTTAATTATGTGATTTTGGCATCAAGCCTAATAGTACACACCAATTTTAAGTATTAAGCAATTTAAACCGAGGCTTCACCTTATGTTTTTTTTTTTTTTTTTTTTTTTTTGTGCATGTGCTACACTTTCTCGAGCACAAAATCTTATGATATGCACTAAGGTGTTCATGATTGGCTAGTGAATAATGGTGAGATGGTTATTTATGCCTTTCTCAAAAGGATCAAGTCTGACTGTCAAATAACATGTGACTTCAAGATTAAGACAAAGTGATAAACACCATAAACATCTTTCCCACACAACATGCACTACAAAGCTCAAACTAGTCAAGTGCAATAAATAATCTCATCAAAGCTAAACAAGGTATATAAACTTGTTATGTAAAGATAATATGGCCAATCCTTGATTATAAATCCAAGATGTGAAATACAAAACACAAAAAACTTTTTGGTTTTAAAAACTACATGACCAAAACCAAAAAAAAAAAAACACATATTATGCTAAAAGAACAATGCAAATGCAATGCATGACAGTGCTTAACTAAGCTATAGAGAGTACACAAACAAGTAATATCAATTTCTTAATTAACCCTTGAGTACATGTACAAACTAGTACATACTCACACAAAATCAGAAATAGCTTAGCACTTATTTAACACATACTATTCAAGTTTCTCCACAATGTCAAGCATGTTCTAAATCAAGAGAGAGATATCAAAACTCATGTAATCCTCAAGAAAAAAAAAACTAGACACAAAATAAAATATTTTTGTCTTTTTGAAATTTTTTTCACTGTTTTTGGATTTTTTTTTTTAATAAAAAAACAACCTAAAAAAAAACACGACCAAAAAAAAAAAACAAAACATGTCCACAATTAATTGAAAGAATTAAATCAGGGACAAGTTAGCAACACTCACCTTAGAGAATCTTTTCTCACCCATATAGCACGAGTCTTCGGCTTTATAGGTGAAAATCCATGAGAAGCAGAGAGTATTTGAGGGATTACACCAATCTTCTGAGAAAGACTAAAATCCTGCAAATTCTTTTCACAAGCCAACAAGCTCAAATTTTTCAAAAGAATATGAAACAATTTATATGGACTTATGGCAGAAGAAATATCATCACAAATCCTAGACTGAAACATAAAATTCTTAAATTTCACTTTATGACAATTAGGACGAATGTGACCGGAGACACCACAAAAGTGACAAACAGGAACAAATTTAGGAATATCAGTATTCCTAACAACAAATCTAGTCACAGATTTTGGTTTTTGCCACAATAAAGAACAATTTGGTCTAATATGACCAACAACACCACAAAGGTGATAGGTGGGCACAAAAACAGATTTATTGTGCTCTCTAACAGTAGGTTTAGACTTAGGTTTAGAAACTTCAGTGTCTACATTAGAATTTTTACCTTTGTCTAACCTAGCAAAACAAGCCTTTTCTTTATTATTCCTCTTAAAAGGAGGGATATAAACTTTCTTAGTTTTAGGCTTAAGAGAAACAGAAACACTTCTGTTATCAACAGCAGACTTGGTATAAGTCAAATTTTGAATTTTAGCTTTAGATTCAACGAACTCTTGTTCCAAGCTTTTCATCTTCTCATCTTGAGAGGAAATTTGATTTCTCAAAAATTCATTCTTTTTATTAGATTCATCTAATCTAACAATCAATTCCTCTTTTTCAAGATTAACCAACTTTACCTCTTCCTTGAATTTCTTAGCAGTTTTCATAGATTTCAATAATTCCTTACGAAGAGTTTCACAGGCATTAATAAAATCAACAGAAGCATGAGCAGAAACATGATCAGAAAGACACTTCAAATTATCCATGACAACAGGGGTCAAGGATCAACTCTTAGATCAAAAGATCTAAAACAAAAGAGCAATCCACTCTGATACCACTTGACAGTTTTTTAGACCCCTTAAACAATTGATTAAACCTAGGTAATTAGCCAAGTTGTTACTTAGTCCAATTAAACAAGTCTAGGTTATCACAATAATAAAGATCAAATCATGCAAAGCAGCGGAAAATAAATAACACACGGTATGATCACCCAGGAAACCAAACCGGTAAAAACCTGGGGAGGATTTAACCTAGCTATCCTCAAGGTAAACTTGAATCCACTATCAGAAAGAATCGAAGTTCATACAAAAGGACTTACAAGCACCTCCGCTCGACTTCCTAATGCTACCAACCAGTAGAACTTACTGACACGACCACGTGCAAGCTCCGAATCCACGGACTCCTTCTTTCTTGGATTCCCACCAACTACAAGCACCCCCGCTTGTGTATTCTTTAAGTTTTAATGGCAGCAACTGTTTTGATCATCAAGGTGTAGAGAATATCTCCTCCTTGAAAACCCTAAGTTTGTGTAAAGGAAAACTCCTCTAGATCTCACAAGAGATTTACACAAACCGCAATATGAGCAACCTTTAGAGAGCCTTTGGTTACAAAACCCTAAATACAAAAAGAGGCACAAGAGGCACTCTAATCTCTCTAAAAACCACTTTAAAAAATGTTCTAGGGTTTTCCTTATATATAGGAGAGTTTTACTTGAACCCTAATACGTTTAAGTAGAGTTTGGGCTGAACTGGAACTCTGCAGAAAAATAAATCTGCACGTGGTTCGATCGATCGAGTGTAATTTTCGATCGATCGAGCCTTGCAGATTTAGTCCAATAAATTCTGCAATCACTCGATTCCAATTTCACAAATAAACATACTTTGAGCAAGCCTAAACCTAGACTCTATGTTTTGATCATGGTTTGCCAACATAATACAAATTGAAGTTCTAATACATTAGTTCCTAATTTCTTAGAACCTAACAATATATAATATATTTTAAATATATATTAAATATGGGTGGGTCGAGTCGGGTTTGGCGGGTTTGTAATTTTATGACCCAAACCCAACCCGATCTGCTATAAAAAAAATTTTTGTAACCCAACCCAACCCACCAAGCCTTAAAAACTGACCCAACCCGGTGAGTCGAGTTTGGCAGGTAGATGGGTTTTCTACACACCCTTAGTTAAGACCCAAATATTAGAGATTTGGTCTCCCTTTATAATTTTAATATAACGCTGATCAACTTATACTCTGACCAAAGAATTGGAAGTCTTTCAATCTTAAATTTTAGTCATACTAATTAATACAAGACTGACTTTGCAAAAGAAGAATCAACGTGCTTTCATATTATCACATACAGTTATAGATTCTACTTGATAATCTATAAATAGCAACCAAACTATAACATTTTTGCAACATCAATTTCTGGCTTAACTTCAAACTTTCTTAGTTACGGCTTATAATAAAGCTTTTTGTCTATTTTCATTCGCTCTCCTCCTCCTCCTCCTCCTTCCTTTCCATTCTCACGTGACAGTTTTTAGACCCCTTAAACAATTGATTAAACCTAGGTAATTAGCCAAGTTGTGACTTAGTCCAATTAAACAAGTCTAGGTTATCACAATAATAAATATCAAATCATTCAAAGTAGCGGAAAATAAATAACACACGATATGATCACCCAGGAAACCAAACCGGTAAAAACTTGGGGAGGATTTGACCTAGCTATCCTCAAGGTAAACCTAAATCCACTATCTTGAAAGAATCGAAGTTCATACAAAAGGACTTACAAGCACCCCCGCTTGACTTCCTAATGCTACCAACCAGTAGAACTTACTGACACGACCACGTGCAAGCTCCGAATCCACGGACTCTTTCTTTCTTGGATTCCCACCAGCTACAAGCACACCCGCTTGTGTAGTCTTTAAGCTTTAATGGCAGCAATTGAATTGATCATCAAGGTGTAAAAAATATCTCCTCCTTGAAAACCCTAAGTTTGTGTAAAGGAAAGCTCCTCTAGATCTCACAAGAGATTTACACAAACCGCAATATGAGCAACACTAAAACGTGGCTAGGGTTTGCCTTTTATACTTAGGACAAATAAGAAACCCTAAAAACGTTTTAAAACAACTAGGGCTGAGTTGGAAAATTCTGCAGAAAAGCAATCTGCCCGAGTTTCGATTGGTCGAGCCTAAGCGTCGATAGATCGAGCCAGGCCGAAAGCCACAGTGCTTTCTGCTTTACACTCGATTCCAACTTTACATTGACATACAACTTTGAGCTAGCTTTAAACACTTCTAAACACATTGTTTTGATCATGGTTTGCCAACAATACAAATTAGAGTTCTAAATACATAAAGTCCTACACTTTAGAACCTAACAAACTCCCCATTTGGCAATCCGTGACAAAACACAACATAGAAGCTCAAAGTTTACAAAATGAAAAGCCCTTTACAAAATAATGCTCATAAACCAAATTCAATCCTAACTACTATCCATCAGTTGCAAGTGTAGACAGCAGCTCAATTGAATCAACCTGTATATTTCCTGAAACACTAAACAAAATGCATAATCGCATGTGTGAAAATAATACAAGTAAACAAAATAACTTCTTAATTTCAAACAACACACAATTAAAGACATATGTCAATGAATAACTCATAAATATAAATCAATAAGCAGCTTGAAACAAGAAAGAAATAAAGTACCAACAAAAACATAAAACTCCCCCTAACATGAATATCCCATAAAAAACAAGGTAAGAGCTAAAAATGTTAAGTACACAGTGAAGCACCTAGATACAATCTAAAACTCAAGCTCCAACCAAAATCAAAAAGTCTCCCCCTAAAAACAAAAACCTACAAGTACTCTCCCTTTTTTGTGACAGAATGCCAAAGGGCAAACAAGATATCCATCATCAAAAGGGAGGTGGTCTAAACTGCGCCAACTCCACACGCAAGGCACGGATCTCATCAAGCACGTCCACCAAAATCTGTCCTTGAGCCGCCTGAATGATCAAGACATGATCCAATGTGCGACGAATGTCTGAATCATCCGCAGCAGTCGATGGAGGACCAGCAGCATCAGCATCAGCAGCAGCACCTGAAGTCTCAACAGCAGCTGTACCTGTAGAAGAGGGAGGAGGGGGAACACTACTAGATGACGCACCTCTAGGACGAGAAGGAGGAACTCTCAACTGAGCAGCCCTCTGAAGAAGAAAGGTGGCACCTATAGGAGCTATCACATGAATAGGCTCACCTAACGGAAAACCATCTAGACCTAAATGGAGCAGAATCCTATGAATGAAAATAGGATGAATCAGCGCATGCCCTACGACAAAACTCCTATGAACCTCGTTCAAAGAACGAAAGAACAAGTGAGGAAAACTGATGGACGCTCTAGAAGCAAAGGCGTACAAAAACACACATCGCTCTAAAGGGATGGTGTGGAAGTGAGAGATAGGCCACAAGGAATGACACGCAATCCTAAAGAAGAGATAGGCAGTCTTGGTAAGCTCAGCGGACATGATCTGAGGATCAGAACCCCATTGGATAGATGACCCAGTGATGTAAGACATGACAACGTCTAAAGAGGGTGACTCATCATAGGGATAGTCAGCATCCCGAACAACCGGCACCCCAAGAGCCTCAGCCACCACCCGAGGGGTAATGGTGAACTCTACACCTCGTATCCAACTCCTAACTAGGGTGTTGGAATCATAGATGTGGCAAGAGAGGTTCGAGTAGAACTCTCTAATCAGGGCGGTCGGAGGTGGATGATCTATCTCTACGAGAGGCAACCAATCCCTAGACTCAAAATTGGCCCTAATGGCCGGATCAAGCACATCTAACACAACAGCTCGCTCAGACCAGATCTTACGCCTACGGTTCAAGGTGTCATAGGCTTCTCTACACTTATCATTCTTAAACAGCTCTACTCTAGGTGGAGACTCAGAGGAAGTGGAAGTGGTCCTATGAGCTCTAGTTTTCGTAGGCATGGTGCTAAGATAAGGATCAAAACACAGAGCGAAAGAACAAAAATCACAAAACCAAAACCAAGGGCAAACTGCAAGTTAGCACAAAAACAAAAAATAGAATCAAAATCTATATGATGCATGAACAAGTTTAAATGTCATGATGCATGTGCTAATGCAATGAATTGAGTCAAAAAGATTCAAATTACAAAATTGGCTTGCACATAAACGTTTTTAACACAAAAACCCCAAAATATAGAAACCATTTGATCAATTTTTAAAAAATTGACGAATTGATCATTACTCATGATATAATAACAAAAATAATGACCAATTACATCAATTGGAGAAGCCAATTTCATCAATTTAAGCCAATTTGACAAAATCCCCAATTCGGATCAAATTCAAAAACCTAGAATTTTCAATTTTTCAAAAACCACAAAATTGATCAAATTAAACTATAGGAAACATCAATATAACATCATGGCACAAAAACCCATTGATCAATTACACAAGAATAGTCTTGAATCATCAAAAACCCCAAAAAGATTGAAGATGCCGAAAATCCCCATGAGAATGCATGAAAAATGCATGAAAACAAGAAATAAATTTGAAAAAGAAGGGCAAAAGGGTCTTACCGGCTTCTAAGGACAAAAACCTTGCAAAAATCTTGAAGGAAAACGACAAAAATTTGATGGTGGAACCAAGAGCCAACGCAGAGAGAGAGAAAAGCTTGAAAAAGTTTAAATAGTGACTTTGAAAAAGTCCAATTCAGCTTTTTTTAAAAACTTGATATACGAGTTTCGATCTGTCGAAAATCAGCCTCGACCGGTCGAAACAGACAGAGACTCCTTCTCTCAAAAATTTTAAAATTTTAAAAATTTCGATCGGTCGAAAAAACAGAATGGACCGATCGAATCAGGCAGAGGCTCCCCATATTTTTCAAGAAAAACACAATTTTTGAAAAACAAGTTGATTTAACTCAAAGCTTTAAAATTTAAGACCAAAAATGCATGAGTATGAGATGATATGATTTTCCAAACAAGAATTTTAAGCCCAATATTCCCAAAAATAAAATTTTGCATTCTCCACAAATTTTCAAGTAACAAATTTAGTTTGCACATAATTCAAAGTGATTGCAAAAACTTGGTTGGTCAGACCATAAATACACACAATAACATGTACAATGTTTAGCAAAGAGTAACTCGTGTAGTGTGTGCGACTAGCAAAGACATGAGATACATGTGAGGTGATATGTGAATAACAATCAATCACAAAGTCTACAAAATTCATCACAAAGAATTTAAAAGAGACTATCACCTAAAGAGTTACATCATATAACTCCCACACCTCCTAGATCATAAGCTTGCAATCATGTAAGTTTCTTGAATTTATGCCTCATAATATACATTCCAATTTTAAGTTTATGTGAGTTTGGCATCAAGCCTAATAGTACACACCAATTAGATTTTAAGAATTAAGCACTTTAACCGAGGCTTCACCTTATGTTCTTTTTGTGCATGTGCTACACTTTCTCGAGCACAAAATCTTATGATATGCACTAAGGTGTTCATGATTGGCTAGTGAACAGTGGTGAGATGGTTATTTATGCCTTTCTCTAAAAGTTCAAGTCCAACATTTAAAAATATGTGACTTCAAGATTAAGACATAGTAATCAAAAAACTATACACATCTTTCCCACACAACATGCACTACAAATCTTCAACTAATCAAGTGCAATAAATAAGCTCATCAAAGCTAAACAAGGTACATAAACTTGTTATGTAAAAATAATATGGACAATCCTTGATTATAAATCCAAGATGTGAAATACAAAACACAAAAATCTTTTTGGTTTTAAAAAATTTATGACCAAAAACAAAAAGCACACATTATGCTAAATGAACAATGCAAATGCAATGCATGACAGTGCTTAACTAAGCTATAGAGGGTACACAAACAAGAAATATCAATTTCTTAATTAACCCTAGAGTACATGTACAAACTAGTACATACTCACATAAAATCAAAAATAGCTTAGCACTTATATAACACATACTATCCAAGTTTCTCCATAATGTTAAGCATGTTCTAAATCAAGAGAGAGATATCATAATTCATGTAATCCTCAAGAAAAATAAAACAAGACTCAAAATAAAATATTTTTGTCTTTTTGAAAATTTTTCAATGTTTTTGGATTTTTTTTTATTTAAAAAAAAAATATTCTAAAAGAAACAAAACAACCAAAAACAGAAACAAGGCATGTCCACAAACAATTGAAAGAGTTAAATTAGGGACAAGTCAGCAACACTCACCTTGGAGAATCTTTTCTCACCCATCTAGAACGAGTCTTCAGCTTTGTAGGTGAAAATCCATGAGAAGCAAAGTGTATTTGAGGAATTACACCAATCTTCTGAGAAAGACTAAAATCCTGCAAATTCCTTTCACAAGCCAACAAGCTCAAATTTTTCAAAAGAATATGAAACAATTTATATGGACTTATAGCAGGAGAAATATCATCACAAATCCTAGATTGAAACACAGAATGCTTAAATTTCAGTTTATGACAATTAGGACGAATGTGACCACGAACACCACAAAAGTGGCAAATAGGAACAAATTTAGGAACATCAGTATTCCTAGTGGGGTTTCCGGTCACAAGCTTTGGTTCATGCCTCAACAAAGAATAATTTGGTCTAATATGACCAACAACACCACAAAGGTGACAGGTAGGTACAAAAACAGATTTATTATGCTCTCTAAAAGTAGGTTTAGACTTAGGTTTAGAAACTCCAGCGTCAACATCAGAACTTTTACCTTTGTCTAACCTAGCAAAATAAGCCTTTTCTTTATTATTCCTCTTAAAAGGAGGGATATAAACTTTCTCAGTTTTAGGCTTAAGAGAAACAGAAACACTTCTGTTATCAACAACAGGCTTGGTACTAGTCAAATTTTCAATTTTAACTTTAGATTCAACTAACTCTTGTTCCAAGCTTTTCATCTTCTCATCTTGAGAGGAAATTTGATTTCTCAAAAATTCATTCCTTTTATTAGATTCATCTAATCTAACAATCAATTCCTCTTTTTCAAGATTAGCCAATTTTAACTCTTCCTTGAATTTCTTAGCAATTTTCATAGATTTCAATAATTCTTACGAAGAGTTTCACAGGCATCAATAAAATCAACAGAAGCATGAGCAGAAACATGATCAGAAAGACACTTCAAATTATCCATGACAATAGGAGTCAAGGATCAGCTCTTAGATCAAAAGATCTAAAACAAAAGAGCAACCCGCTCTGATACCACTTGACAGTTTTTAGACCCCTTAAACAATTGATTAAACCTAGGTAATTAGCCAAGTTGTTACTTAGTCCAATTAAACAAGTCTAGGTTATTACAATAATAAAGATCAAATCATGCAAAGTAGCGGATAATAAATAACACACGATATGATCATCCAGGAATCCAAACCGGTAAAAACCTGGGGAGGATTTGACCTAGCTATCCTCAAGGTAAACTTGAATCCACTATCTTGAAAGAATCGAAGTTCATACAAAAGGACTTACAAGCACCCCCGCTTGACTTCCTAATGCTACCAACCAGTAGAACTTACTGACACGACCACGTGCAAGCTCCGAATCCACGGACTCCTTCTTTCTTGGATTCCCACCAGCTACAAGCACACCCGCTTGTGTAGTCTTTAAGCTTTAATGGCAGCAACTGAATTGATCATCAAGGTGTATAAAATATCTCCTCCTTGAAAACCCTAAGTTTGTGTAAAGGAAAGCTCCTCTAGATCTCACAAGAGATTTACACAAACCGCAATATGAGCAACACTAAAACGTGGCTAGGGTTTGCTTTTTATACTTAGGACAAATAAGAAACCCTAAAAACGTTTTAAAACAACTAGGGATGAGTTGGAAAATTCTGCAGAAAAGCAATCTGCCCGAGCTTCGATCGGTCGAGCCTAAGCTTCAATCAATCGAGCCAGGCCGAAAGCCACAGTGTTTTCTACTTTACACTCGATTCCAACTTTACATTGACATACAACTTTGAGCTAGCTTTAAACACTTCTAAACACATTGTTTTGATCATGGTTTGCCAACAATACAAATTAGAGTTCTAAATACATAAAGTCCTACACTTTAGAACCTAACATCATGCAACTTCACGAAACTCCCACGGCAAGAAATCGTCACCTTTGAGTTTCTCAAACATCTTCAAGGATATCACAAGGGAGAAAAGGTCAAAGGCACCCCTAACCTCAAAGCCTACCTTGAAAATTTTGGTTACTTGAGCTCTTGGAATCTGCCATTAAAACATACCAGCTAAACTACCATCTCAATGCCACTCGAACTTTGGATGCCAAAATGGTATCAACAATGATGATGCCTTGTTGTGGGGTGGCGGATATCACCAATGGTACGAATTGGATGCGCTCAAGCAAGAAGAAACATCATCACAGCCATGACTCTTTACATACCATCTCTCACTATACTTTTTTCCAAGGAAATCCCAAGTGGCCATCTTCTAAGTACCATTTCATCTATGGATTTCTCCCTGGCACCCCAACTGAAGCAATGAGTCCCGTTGCAAAAGCTTTCTAAACATGGGCTGCCAACACACACTTCAGGTTCTCAAGAGCACAAGATCACACAAATGCAAATATCAAAGTTAGTTTCCACAGGAGGGATCATGGAGATGGGCACGCTTTTGATGGAGCTAGTGGAATCTTAGCACATGCTTGGGCACCAACGGATGGGAGATTCCATTATGATGCAGATGAGCAATGGAGTGTTAGAGCTTCTCCAGGTGCATTTGACTTGGAGACTGTTGCATTGTGTTTGTTTTTAGACCCTTTAAACACAACTGAATTAACCTAGTAAATTAACCAAGTGATTACTTAGTCCAAATTACAGATCTAGGTTAACACAATCATATAATCATATCAATGTAAAGTGCTGAATATAAAGAACACAAAGATATGATGACCCAGGAAAATAAACCGGTAAAAACTTAAGGAGGATTTAACCTAACTATCCTCAAGGTAAACCTGAATCCCCTATGAAAGAATCGAAGTTTTACAATAGGACTTAGACCACTAACATCCTATTGCTACCCACCAGTAGAAACTTATTGACACAACTATGTGCAAGCTCCGAGACCACGAACTCCTTCTTTCTTGGATTCTCCAGCAAATACAAGCACACCTGCTTGTGTTTCTTTAAGCTCTTTAATGCAGTAACTGAATCGATTACCAAGTTCTTGACATAGTCTTGAATCTTGGAAACCCTAAGTATGTATGAAGGCAACCACCTCTTGATCTCACAAAAGATTCACACATACAGCATAATGGACAACCAAAAACGTGGCTAGGGTTTTCCCTTTTATACTTAAGACAAAACATAAAACCCTACACATCAAATGGGCTTAGGCTGAGTTGGAAAATTCTGCAGAAAAACATTTTTTCTCGATTGATCAAGCCAGACAGAATTACACGGTAAATTCTGCAGTAACTCGATTCCAACTTTACATAAAACGTATATACTTTGAGCAAGTCTAAATAAGACTAAAACCTGTTTTGATCATGGTTTGCCAACAATACAAATTAGAGTTCTAATACATTAGTTCCTAATCCTTAGAACCTAACACATTGCATGAAATTGGGCACCTTCTTGGACTTGATCATAGCTCAGTTGAAGGGGCCATCACGTGGCCTAGCATACATCCAAGAGTGACCCAAGGTTTGCATAGGGACGATATTGACGGCATTAAAGCCTTGTATAATTTTTAAGTGTTCAAGGATTTGCAGATTGCAATATGCAAGTATTAGCAGGGTATAGAATAAAGCATAGTGCAAAACTGCAAATGCATGGCACTAGGACTATTCGACCATATACATAGAAAAAGGAAGAGAGATTAGTACAAGAGACAAAATAAAGATTTGAAAGTTCAAAAACGTGTACAAAAACACTTTTGAACGATTAGACCCCCAAAAACCAACTTAACCAACACAAGCAATATGTCAAACAACAAGTGTGCGGAAACTTAACATATGCTATAATATGAAATTGGTTAAACAACTATCTAAGCCATAACAAAATAAACCACAGCAGATAATGTAAAGGCAGAGATAGAGAGGAAGGAAGATGCAAACACAGAGATAACACCCGATGTGTTATCGAAGAGGAAACCGAAGACCTCGGCGAAAAACCTCTCCGCCGCCCTCCAAGCGGTAATCAATCCACTAGAAAATACAGTTGGGATACAAGGACAGCAATAGACCCTCCAAGCCTAATCTACCCAATGCACCTAAGCCCTCCAAGCTTCTTGCTCCAACGAGGTTGCGCCAAACCTTTTTCTTTTCTAGCTTCTCGGATTCCGCTACTACACCGTAGCATCAACCAATGAAGATTGGCTCCTTCCTAACTGCTTCCCAGAACTCCAAACGTCTGTCTCACAGCGATGATAATGGTGAGAACCAGGTTTGGTATAATGCCTCTCAAGGATTTGACAATGGAGAGGAAGAGAGTGAGGGAATTTGATGAGACTCTAAGGTATAGATTGTGGGTGAAACAATCTGGTTTTTCTTTAGGGTTTCTCTCTCAAAATTCTCTCTGGAAGCTCTCTTTCAATCGTGGGTTAAAAGGGTATTTATACTGGAGTGGAAAGGAATGCGAAACGTCAGGTTTTTCCAAAACAGGGGTGGCTCGCGGCTTAACCTCGCGGCTTGACAAAGTCGCGAGATCCAGTTGTGAGTTAACCGTATGGCCAGTTGTCCTGTTTTGTCCTGTAGTGCTCCAGCTAGCATGACTGTTCATCTTCCAGCATGCTTGGCACGTGTGCAGCTTCTGGCGACTTGCAGCCGCGAGTCCACCCACGAGTCCCAGCCACGACACTCTGTTTTCTTGCACACTCTTGAGCAATCTTCACTCTATCTCACTCACTACCCTTACAACAATCCCACCTAAATACAGGGTTACTAAATGCTGAATTACAAGCAAATTTGGCACGGAATAAAGCCAATTAGATGGTTGAATAAATTCAACCTTACAAGATTTTACCTACTCATGGTAGAAAGTGATGCTTGATTGTATTTTACTTCATGTTGTAATAGTATTACTTCATTTTTTTCAAGAGTCTTGTAGTTCGATTAAGATCTCTTGGTGTTTTCAACATAGATTTCTAGTGTTCAAATTCTTCCACCTCCAATTTTCAAATTGTAGAAAATAAAATAAAATAATAATGCTTCATTTTTACTACCAATTTCATGGAATCATACTATCTTAAAAATTTGTATGATGAGAAAAAAAAAAGAAAACATTTAAAATTTTTGTTTTAACAATAATAACTAAGACCAAAAATTATATATATTTTTAAGATTTTTATTGATTAGCTTTCATCACAAATATTTTTAAATTTTTGGTACATTCAAAAATAGAATACTAGTTAAAACAAGTCATCTGACTATTAAGGTTTATAAAAGTTGAGCAAAATTATATATTTAGTCGTGTTTTTAACAAAGGTGGGTTAAGGAAATTTAACCAAGGTAACCTCAGGTGGGTAAAATGTCAAATTTCAAATCACAGGTAGGCAATTTAAATTTTAACCAAACCACGGTTGGTTAAGTTGTAATAAAGGCAAATTATAACTTATGCAACTGTGGTTTAGCTAAAATTTAATTTGCCTACTCATGGTTTAAAACTTGATACTTTACCTACCTGAAGTTTAACTGAAATTTAAGTTGTTTACCTGTGGTTTGAAATCCCATGTTGCAAATGTTCCGTTGGATTATTTTAAATCTTATTTGATCTTGTATTTTTATTTTTTTTGTGTTTTGGAGGAAAGAGACATGAAAGTGGAGCAAAATTATATATTTAGCCATGTTTTTAACAAATGTGGATTAAGGTGTTAGGACATATGTGTTTCACCTGTTAGGAACATATATCACTACTTTATGTAATTGGCTTATCATTTGACAAAACGCACTTTACTTGTATTTGGATAGATTTAGGATGTGTTTAAATACTTCAAGAAACCATGTTTCAAGATCAAGTGTTGAAGCCTTCAAGTCTGTCCAAGAAAACAAGTTAATAGTGCAAATTCATTAAAGCTCGATAGCTGCATCTATTGAGCTTAAGAAAGCTGTTCAAAGACTGGTGTGCTCGACACTTACTTGACAGCTTCTCGACACCTCCTATCTGTCGAAGTTTAAGAAGTTCAGAATTCAAATATGATTTTCTTGGGATCCGTGAATATGTCTTTGGGCCATATTTTCTCCTAACCGTAGACATATAAAAGGATTGTTTTAAGGGCCGTCAAACAGTTCACAAGTTGCACAAGCATTGAGCAAACTCTGTTCAAGCAAATTGTAACCGAAGACGAAGTTCTTGCCCTAGTTCATCTCTTTCTCTTGAAGAAGTTGCTGTGTATGTGCACCGTAGGGTTTTGTGACCAAGCATCTTTCCTGATCTTCATCGTGTGGATGAACTGAAAAACTTTGCAACCAACAACCTTCTTAGTTGGTGATTGAAGTCACGTACTGGGATCCGCGCAATTGGTTAGTCATGTACTTGGGAGTCGTGCATCAGAAAGGGGAACTGTCACTACAGAACAAGTCCAATTAGGTATTGGGGTAAGGGTTCAACTGTAGGTTGGTAAGGTACTTGGGATTCATTTACTTGTAACCGCTTGTTGTGATAATAATGAAGTTTCGGGAGTGGTGACTTGAAAATCACCCGGTGGGGTTTTTGCCGTTAGGTTTTCCCCATTCGTAAACAAATCACCGTATTATTTATTTTCCGCTGCATAATTAGTTTATTGGTGATTTGTTTGTGCTACCACACGTTTGCATGATAAATTGATTAATTAATAACTTGACTAATTAATTAATTAATTTCTATCACAAGGGGTCATTCAGTTTGTGGCCTATTAAGTGGTATCAGAGATGGCACACTCTGATTAGGGTTTAATCTTTGTTGTGTTGATCCATTGACCCATTTTTGTCATGGATAGAGGACAATCATTAATCATACCTCCTTTATTTGATGGCACTAACTATGCATACTGGAAAGTACGCATGAGAGCTTTCTTGTAGTCTTTAGATGAGAAAGTGTGGCAAGCTGTGGAGATAGGCTGGACTAAGCCTACAGAAGCGCCAGCCGACTGGGATGATGCCAAGATTAAGGTGGAAAACTTCAACAGCAAAGCATTGAATGCGTTGTTTAGTGCAGTCACCAATGAGGAGTTCAAGAAGATATCCTTAACTGAAACTGCTAAGGAGGCTTGGACCATCCTCCCAGACAACCTATGAGGGTACAAAGGCTGTAAAAGATTCAAAGATTCAGAGGCTCACTATAAGCTTTAAAGAGATAAAAATGGAGGAGGATGAGTCATTCGATGAGTTCTATGCCAAGCTAAAGGACATAGTGAACTCAGCCTTCAATCCTGGGGAAACCATTCCTGAACCCAAGATTGTAAGGAAGGTGCTCAGATCTCTACCTGAGAGATTTCATGCCAAGATCACGGCAATAGAGGAATCAAAGGATATTGATAAGATTCCTTTGACTAAGCTAGTTGGAAACTTGCAGACCTACGAGCTAGGGTTGACAAGGATTGGCAAGACAGGTAAAGGCAAGAGCATGGCACTGAAGGCCAAGAGCAGTGAGACAGATGAATCTTCTGATGATGAAGATTCCAAGATGAAGTCCTACATCACCAGGCAGTTCAAGAAGTTTATGAAGAACACAAATGGAAAGGGTTTCGACAAGGATCGCAGGCAATCCAGTTCTTCTCAGTTTAAAGGCCAAGACAAAGGGAAGAAGGATGCTGTGAGAGTGCCTTTTTCTTTAGCACACAGACCCAAGGATCCTGGGCCAAATAATTGTAGTTTTGGTGGACTGAGCTTGGTTCACCACAGTTAAATGGACTGTTTAAGAACCAAGTGGTGCACAAGGCAAACTTCCTACAATACACATAAACTAGCAAACGAGAATATTTGTATTGAATAACAATGAAAACAGCAAAAGGAATGCAAAGTAATTAGGAAATACACAAAACAATTGTTAGGGATCCTTAAATTAATAAGAAATACTTCATTAGTTTTTCTTAATTGTGGATTACAAATGTGCTCACTAAGACGTGATACAAGGTTCAAATAAGCTAAAAAATTACAGACTTTGATGGCTATCCAAGTCTCTAAAACTTGCAAAGTTTGAATCATTTTGAATCCAAGTCTGTGCTATAGTGGCTGTTTCTGGGATACCGGGAGATATTTCACTACTTTCTTTGAGTTTTTGACAGAGTTTTCTCAACGATTCTATTGTGATTTTCTATTACTGGATTTCCCCCTTTCAATGTTGGCTGCCTTCCTCTTTTTATATTGTCATTCTAGGGTTCGGATACCACTGATTCTCCCCCCTTGGCTCCGTGGGTACCAAAACCACTGTTATGTCAACCACTTTAATGGCTGGTTCTTTCCCTATTTCTGATAGTTTTCATCTTTTAATGCTGTTTCTCTAAAAATCACTTGCTGACTTTCCATTCTGGAGCGTCCTTGGGCAGCTAACCTTCAATCTCTCTTCTTTCAAGGTTTCTTACTTTTCAGACTCAGCTTTTGGTTGTCTTTCCTTGCTGTCATTTTTCCCAGGTGAGTGGAATCCATTTCTGCTGGGTTGAAGGTTTTCCTAGCCACTTCCCCTTATAGTTCTTCATTCTGGGTTCCCCGAGGTACCAGCTTTTTGTTCATGAATTGTCACTCTCCAAGCTCTCTAGTTCTTTGTTGCTCCACTAGGTGCTTGAGAATGACATATCTGTTCTTCGTTTCTTGTATTTCGTGGTACCCCTCTTGAGCTGTCTCAATCCCACACTGTGCTGCACGTCTAAGGATCCCGAGCCTTTGGCAGCCTCTAGATATCGGCCCAATTCTTTCACTGGACTTTGCTGGATTTTTTAATGGCATTTTTGCTGGAAATCTGAACATAAATAGGGCCTTAATGTTGATTCTTCTTGCTGCTTGAATTGGGCCTCCTTTACTTTTCATGGAATGGGCTTTCTTGTGAAATTTTAGACCTCAACAGATGCTAAGAAAGGTGGTCAGTACACTGTTCCAGCAGGACCTAAGTGCTTTGGCTGTCAAGGCTTCAGTCACATGAAGAATGAGTGTCCTACATATCTCAAGAGCATTGGGAAGAGCAAGGCACTTACTGTTACCCTGAGTGACACCGAGCTTGAGGATGATTCTGACAATGAGGATAACGGAATCTTAAATGCCTTCACGGCCACTGTTAATCCTACTGATGAGATTGTTAAAGATGTGATTGAAGAAGAGGAATTGGTGGAATCTAAGTTTGAGAATATGGATGATCAAGATGACATTCATACAGCCTATGAAAAACTGTACAAGCTTTCTAAGAAGCATGAGAAACTGTATAGGCCAACAACCAAGAAGCTCAGTGATGTGGAACTTGACCGCGAGGAGCTTTCCACAAAGTTTGATGAGGCTAATCAGACCATTGGAGCACTGAGGTTTGAGAACAATTTCTTGGCTGAGAAGACCAAGAAGCTTGAAGCAGAGCTGTGTCAAGTCAGAGCTCAACTGGAAAGGACTTCAAGCGCAAAGCTGGATGAGATGCTAAGCATTCAAAAATCTGCTTCAGATTGAACAGGCTTAGGGTATGATCTCTTTTCCTCTAATGTTGCTTCTTCTAGTACTACTATTTTTGTTCCTCTTGCTAATAATGTTAAAATTGAGAACAATGAGATTAAAACTGAATTAGCTAGTGAGAACATAGACAAGGGTAAATCTATCCTAGGAGCACCCTCTAAACTTGAGAAGAAAGATGTCAAAAACCATAGGGCTAAGAAGGCTAACTCTTAAAAGCCTAAACAAAAGAAACAGCATCTTTGTCATCATTGTGGAGCTGCCGGTCATACTCGACCAAATTGCTACAAGTGGCTTGCCACTCAACAGAGCAACGACATGATAGCATCTGGGAACCAGAATCAACTTCAATCCTTTCTTGCTCCCCTTGGAGATCTTCTTAAAGCCCTCATGTTCCTTTTGAACTTGAACGGTTTTTCTCCCTCACCGCCGGTTCAAGGGTTTAATCAAAGGAAAGGTTCTTCCAAGTTGTGGAAGGAAAAGGACTCCAAATGATTCTGTCACTTTTCTCTCTCTCTTCTTGTTTTTGTGTGTGCATTACTTATGTGTTTTGCTTTCAAGTTTTGAGTTAGTCTAGTTTTTATGCTTTGGATTGTTTAACATGTTTTTGTTTGGTTATTTTTCAGTTTTGCTTTGTTTTGTTTTTCATATAAAAATAAAAATAAAAAATTGAAAAATCAGAAAAATACAAAAACAGTGTGTGTTTTGTGTACATTGGTACTTGTGTACCTTGGATGGCCATTGAAACAAAGTCTTCTAAACTTTGTATCTTTTGTAGCTTAGATGAGCATCTTTATGCACAACTAAGCAAGTGAGATTTGTGGCTCTTGTTTGTGATGAGTAAGATTAAGTTATCTCTTGTACTTAACACTCTTATCACTCTTTTTGACGGGAAGGACTAAAAAATCCTAAGAGAGAGGCATAAATAACCATCTCACCACTATTGCCCGCCAATCATAATATGACACCTGTATGCTTTGGCATAGCAAAAGTGTAGTGTCAATGACATTTGTGTGCTTAGGCATAGAAAAATTGGAATGTCAAATATCATTGGGTATTTCTTTTCTCTCTCTAATATGCCCATGCATGATATGCTTAAAAGAAAAATATGCAAAAGAAAAATCAAAAGCAAAAAAATCAAAAATGCTTTAAAAATGATTGCAAGCGTATATTCTAGGAGATATGGGAGTTATAGGCTGTACCTCGAAGGTGATAGTCCTTATCAAGCAGTTATGATTGTGTGTGAGTTAAAGTGATTTTCTCATATCTCAAATCCTCATAACTTGTATACACATATGCAATCTTGCGATATTTTCCACACACAACACGCAATATTCTTTGCTATTCTTGATACATGTGCAGGTACAATGTGATTTGGCCATCACAAGGTTTTACATGTATTAATGTATGCTCACTAAACTGTCTTGACTTGTTTTTGAAATATAAAATTGGTTAGACTTGTTTAGTGTGCGTGTGTGTGTTTTTGAGGATCCATGTGCTTAAAATTTTTATTGAGAGATGATTTTGAGAGCTTAATATGTTGATTGGATCATTGGTTGAGTTGCATGTTGGATTGCATTCATGTCTGTGTTTTTCACATCTCGAAAAACTGGTTTTAAAAGCTAGCTCGACACCTCCTCGATACCTCCTCGATACCTTGCTGTCTGTCAAGCTTCTTCAGCCTTTTCTTATCGCAATCCTGACAGCTCCTCGACACCTGGTGGATCGATCGAGAATGCTTCTGCCTCCTCGATAGCTTCTCGACACCTGCTGGATCGATTGAGATTCTAATCTGGTATCTGATGTTGTGTTCCTTGACACCTCCTCGATACCTGTATCTGTTGATGACCATTTTCTCGACACCTTCCTCGACAGATGTCTCGACACCTCTCGACACCTTCATCTGTCAAGATTTACTAGTACATTATTTAAGCTCCCTGTGCAATCCGGAACCCATTTCGTTCGATCTCTCTCTTGATACTTCTCTGATCTCTCTCCCAAGCTCTCTTATCTTGCTCCAACAATTGTTCCTCAAGGTTTCTTCAAGCTTTCTCAAGATTTTCTTCACTTGGTAAGCTTCTAATCCTTTCACATTCATGCATTTCATGTTTTGAAACCTAAGTTTTGGGGTTTTTGAAAATTTTTTGGGGTTTTTCAAAATTGATGAGTTCTTATTGAAATTTTAGGATGAGTTTTCACTTAAATGAGTTTAAAATCTCATACATTGCACCACATTAGCATTATAATGGTATTGACATGCATTTAGATGTGTGCTATCTGTTTGTGTGCTGATAGGTTTGGATTGGGCTGAGCCCATGATGAAATTTCTTTTGCATGTCACATGTTCATGCATTTCCCATGCATATGTACTCTCTTTTTAATATAATTTTTATATTTGAAATTGCTTGGGACTTTTCTGATTGTCTTTCTTATTCTCCCTCTCTTTCTGTTTACGTTAGTCATGTCTATGGCACATAGGCGTAAATCCACTCCAGCCCAGAACCTTCTTCGTTCCGGAGCTTCCTCATCCTCTGATCCTACTCTATCTCATATTCGGTTTCGTGATGATGATGCCTTTAAGGCATTTTTGGAGAAATTTTCTAGACGAGGCATTCATTCGGAACGCCAAGTCATTCTGTCAGACTTTGCCGACACCAACCTTCCCTCTGTCATTCACAGTAGAGGATGGGAGTCATTGTGTGACGTCCTGGTCACCTGTCCTCTCGTGCTTATCCAGGAGTTTTACTCCAACATGCACGAGATTGATCGTTCAGTACCTCTTTTCTTCACTAGCGTTCGAGGTACTCGCATTCCTATCACACCGCAACTTGTTGTGGATGTGCTTCGGGTCCCTAGGATAGAGTTTCCTAACTATCCTAGTTGTGAGCGTCTGAGGACTGTGTCCAGGGATGAGCTCATGTCTGCTTTTTGTGAACGCCCTTCCGTTTGGGGTGAGCGTTAGTTTACACCATGTAGACCTTTTGCTAAAGGTCCTAGATTCATGAACATGGTGATGACTTTTGTTTTGCATCCACTCTTTCACTATAACTCTATTACAGAGTCTCGTGCTTGATTTTTGTTATCTCTTCTTGAGCATCTTACTATAGATTTCCCTTCTCATTTTATTCTCTCTATTATAGATGTTCATCTTGATTCGGCGTCCCATAATAAGCTCATCTTTCCTTCCGCTATCACGAGGATCTTATACCATTTTTCTGTTCCTTTTCCTTCTTCTGACCATTTCATCGTCATATGTACCATAGATTACGCTACCGTTAAATGTAGTGAGGCGCAGCTTCGGTCGAGGCAGTCGGATTCAGCAGCTCCTCCCTCCCGTTCAGCTCCATCCCGTTCTGCTCCATCCACATCCACTCCTTCCTCTTTTTTGGGCGATGTGACTTTAGGAGACATCATGGCACAGCTGCAGCGCATGGATCCTCGCCTAGATACACTCTCTACAGAGTTGTATCAGGTGAACGTTTGTGTCGGTCATATTGCACGGCGATAGGTGTCTATAGGTGGTTTTGCTCCTAAGGCTACTCCTTCACCACCTTCACCCGTGGCTTCTGATTCTGAGGATGAGGATGATGATGATGATGGTGATGTCGATGATGCTTCGGATGATGTTGATGGAGATGCTAGCTCTACTAATGAGATGTCTACTTGACACTCTTACCCTTTGTCACTCGTGACAAAAAGGGGAAGTAGTTTTGGATATGAGAGTAGTCATTCTTAGGGGGAGAGTTAGTATAGGACCATTTTGTTAGGGGGAGTGTTGATATGTTTTGAGGGATGTAGTAAGGATAGTATGTATCTTTTCTTTTCTTTCTTTTTGGATACATTATTCGTGTATATGAGGTCTTGTGACCATCTATAGACATACATTGTACATATCTCATTCTTTATATTGATGTATGTTTTTCTTTCACCTACACTTTCATGTGTTGTTTATTTTCTCCCTTTATACACATGCTTCTTATTTCTTGTATACAATTTATTATTTCTGTTTCACACAAAGATGCCTTGATGAGTTTTTTTTTTTTTTAAAGTGTTTTAGAAATACAGGTTGTCAAAGTCTACTTGCTATAAACTCTCTTCTTGCAAATTTTTTCAAGAGTTTGTGTTAGGATAGATTTTATTGTATTCAACAAGTGAATATGAGTTGAGTGATTTATGACTTCTCTCATATGTTCATTTGTTTGTCGTGGTTTTGTCACGGATTGCCAAAGGGGGAGATTGTTAGGACATATGTGTTTCACCTGTTAGGAATATATGTCACTACTTTATGTAATTGGCTTATCCTTTGACAAAACGCACTTTACTTGTATTTGGGTAGATTTAGGATGTGTTTAAATACTTCAAGAAACCATGTTTCAAGATCAAGTGTTGAAGCCTTCAAGTCTGTCCAAGAAAACAAGTTAATAGCGCAAATTCACTAAAGCTCGGCAGCTGCATCTATCGAGCTTAAGAAAGCTGTTCAAAGACCGGTGTGCTCAACAGCTTCTCGACACCTCCTATTTGTCGAGGTTTAAGAAGTTCAGAATTCAAATAAGATTTTCTTGGGATCTATGAATATGTCTTTGGGCCATCTTTTCTCCTAACCCTAGACATATAAAAGGATTGTTTTAAGGGCCGTCAAACAGTTCACAAGTTACACAAGCATTGAGCAAACTCTGTTCAAGCAAATTGTGACCGGAGACGAAGTTCTTGCCCTAGTTCATCTCTTTCTCTTGAAGAAGTTGATGTGTATGTGCACTGTAGGGTTTGTGACCAAGCATCTTCTTGATCTTCATTGTGTGGATGAACTGAAGAACTTTGCAACCAGCAACCTTCTTAGTTGGTGATTGAAGTCGCTTACTGGGATCCGCGCAATTGGTTAGTCACGTACTTGGGAGTTGTGCATCAGAAAGGGGAACTGTCACTACAGAACAAGTCCAATTGGGTATTGAGGTAAGGGTTCAACTGTAGGTTGGTAAGGTACTTGGGATTCCTTTACTTGTAACCGCTTGTTGTGATAATAGTAAAGTTTCGGAAGTGGTGACCTGAAAATCACCCGGTGGGGTTTTTGCTGTTAGATTTTCCCCATTCGTAAACAAATCACCGTGTTATTTATTTTCTGCTGCATAATTAGTTTATTGGTGATTTGTTTGTGCTACCAGGCGTTTGCATGATAAATTAATTAATTAACAACTTGACTAATTAATTAATTAATTTCTATCACAAGGGGTCATTCAGTTTGTGGCCTATCATAAGGAAATCTAACGAGGTAACCTTAGGTAAGTAAAATGTCAAATTTTAAATCACAAATAGGCAATTTAAATTTTAATCAAATCATAGTTGGGTAAGTTGTAATTTAACTTAAAAATAATATGGATAAAGATTGGTAACCTTGTTCTAGTAACGTTGTTTGTATTTTTTAGAAATACGTGTGGGTGGAAAAGTGTATGAAAATACATGTAATGTTGTTTAAAAACCGAAAACACGTGTTTAAACACATGTACCAAACAGGCCCTTATATTTCTAGGATCCTTGAGCCATTGTGAATGGAATGCCACACATAGAGCTCAACGATTAAGGAAAAAAAAGTCCAAAGATGGAATATGTGGAATGGACTACCCTCAAGGCTAAGGAAGGCATCTTGATAGTGAAATATGATTCTCGAAATATGTGACCTAAATTTATAGGAGTAGTGATCGTAAACCTAGAATCTAGGCCACTAATAAAAACAAGCCCTAAAATCTCACCCTTTAGTGCACAAGTGTCCTCTATCATGTCATATTTTGTTTGTCTTATAGGTTCAGTGGTGGCTCTACATGCAAGCCAGGGGTCACAGAACCACCCTGACTTGCAAAAAAATATATTTACACTCTTGCGAAAAAAAATATTATGTGTTAAACTAACTTGTTGTGACTACCCTAATAAATATTTTGAACACCCTAACTTGAGAATTACAAAAAATTGGGTTCAACAAAAATAATAATAGTGCTACTACATTCACAACATTTTCACTACAAACCTAATGTGGTAAGCTCTTATTGATTCTAATTTGGGCCAAATACTAATATTACTTTTTTACCTACCAATAACACCTTTTTGCATAAGATTTATTGTAAAAGTGTTGTGGACATAGCATTACTCCAAAGTCCAAAATTAATTCTGCCCCCAAACATAATTCTTAATCCCTTTCTTAAAGCTTAAATAACAACAATAAATATTAGCTCAAATAACAACAAACATAAACAAAAACAAAAAACAAAAAAAATATAAAACCAAACAACAAGTGAAAAATTATTCAACAAAAAACCTATTATAAAACCAAAAAAATAAAATTTGTAGTTCGTTCAACCAAATAATTTCTAATTTCATTTTTCCTTAAAAAATGGTACCAAGAAAAATATTGTAGTAATTAAAATTTTTAGTAACCACCCTAAATGAAATTCCTAGAGCCGCCACTAAATAGGTTTGCGTACAAACTCACAATTAAGTCTAAAAAATTTCAAACTCTTTTTTAAACCCTGGGATCAAGGGAATTACAAAAATTAATTTAATTTGTCCCAATTGAGTGTCTTGTTAACCAATATCAGGAATTAAGTGCCAAAATGACCAAAATGCCCTCTGTTGAGCATCCCTTAACCAACGGTTAAACGAACAAGAACACATCATCCAACCACCAAATTCTATCATATCACTCCCAATACATCTCCCAAAACACGTTTACCAACATTAACCAACACTACAAGAAATCTGTACTATTGCAGTAGTTTTTTGCGGCGGGTGCAAAAATTGCCGCTATATGTCGCATATTGTGGTGTTTTTTGGGACCGCTGCTGTACATAAGGCCTATTGTAGCGTTTTTTTGAACCATCGCTATAGGTATAGTCTTTTGCGGCATCCTATAGCAGCAGGACATAAAACTGCCACAATATATATGTTTTAGCAGTGGTAACTTAGATATAGCGGCAGGACATGAACCCGCCACAATAAATATATCATTTTGCGTACATACTATAGCGGTGGTAGAGAAAAATGCCGCAATATGCGAGTTGTAGCGGCATTTGTATGACCGCCGCAATAGGGACTCCTTTTTGCGGCATTTTTTCTTAGTTATAGCGGTGGGTTGGACCACTGTAATAGACCTCTAAATTCCCCAGCCCCAAAATTTCCCTAAATCTTTTCAGCTTCCCCCTTATTAGGTTTTCACTTTTCCCACTTATCTAGAATTTCACTCTCAAATCTGAAACTCTCACTTTCTCCAAACTCACTCTCTCTCAATCCGAAACTTTCACTCTCTCCAAACTCTCACTCTCTCTAAATTCGAAACTCTCACTCTCTCCAAACTCTCAATCCGAAATCGAATTCCAAATCCTCAAACTCTCCATCCTCGCTGACAACAGCTTCTGCTTCACCCGCTCCGCCACGAACCACCATCTATGTCCCCGAGCTCGACCGTATCATCCTCAAAGACAAAACCACCCTTTGCCTGCATCATCCACCTCGTCCACCTGCTTTGCGTCAAGAACATCATTCCGATCTGTAAGTTTTTTTTTTTTTTTTTTTTTTTTTTTTTTTTTTTTGATTAATCTGTACTCATTTTGCAAGGAATGTTCCATCTCCATCTCCATCTCCCAATCCAAAGGTACTCTCCCTCTCTCTCGGATGCATCCCACTCAAGGTTCGGGTTTTTTTTTTTTTTTTTTCCCGGTTTTGTGATTTTATGAATCTAGTTAATTCATTTGGTATTTGAATTGGTATTAATTTATTGTGTTTTTGGTTAATTTATTTGGTTAATTTTTTGAGATCTATTTGGTTAATTATTTATTGTGTTTTTTTTTTTTTTTTTTTTTTTGAATGTTTGAATTGGTAGTGTTTGAACAACCAGCGTTCAGTTCAGCAAGGAGCCTAACTATCTGTACAACCTCAACTCCTACAAGCACTCTAGTCTCACCCTCTTTTCCTCTCTCCCTATTATTCTGTTTGGTTCCTAAGAAATTTTTGCAAGTTATCTGGTTCTGATTAGTGTTGGAATTAGTTTTGTTTTAAGTTGTTGTTGCTGTGTGTTTGTTTGGGTATTGAGGAAATGGATGGGGAATAGTGGGATCATTCGTCAGGAGCTATGGGGAATAGTTGTTGTTGCTGTGTGTTTGTTTGGGCATTGCTTGCATAAACCGAGTGAGCAGGTGACAACATATTGAGAAATAAACAGATCTTGAAAGTAATTTTGCTTTGTAGTCCTTTCTTTTCAGGAGCTTTTTCTCTTTTAAAGAAAGCTTACACGTGCTTTTTGAAGGTCGGTTAATATTATGGTTATGCTAGTTTTGGAAGAAGATCATATTATCCTAATTGCTTCATAGATAGTTTAATATGTTTGTAGCTTGGTTAGAAAATTTCTTGTGTGATTCCAGTTAGAGATCTTTGTGAAGATTTTGTCACTGGAGCTAGTGTCATTAAAGCGGCTCAAGAAACCGGAAATGTTCTTGGAGATACTTTCATAAATAATGTGTATTTAAGTGATTAGGGAGAAGCCTATGTCTTTGAATATATTATCCTGTTTATGAGATAGGGCAAAATCTAGAAAGTAATTATAGGTCAAATTGTGTGCCAAATGGCTTTTTAGTATTAGTTTAAGAAGTTTGGCATGATTAGTCCACAACCTTTTGTATAATATTTTATTCTGAAAGTTTTCTTCCAATTTAATAAAATTTGCTTATTAACTTGTCAATATATATATATATATATATATACATATTACAATTAAGTTCCACCAAAGTTTTGATTCATTCTTCTGAGTGATGGAATTTCAATGTCTTAGTGAGGTATTGGTGAGTTGGTATCATTTATTATCTCGGCAATAGCTATCAATACTGTAAGAAATTGATTGAGAATAACAATATTTTTGCCATGATGTTGTCTTCTCATTAAGAATTCCCGCGTATGATATTGTCCTCAAAGGAGTGCAAGTTGTATATTTTAGAAGCCATGATATCAAATTATGTGAACTATCTTTCTTGTGAAACTGACTATATACCATTTTACTTCTTGTTAAGGTAAGGAGGTAGAGAATTTTAGACAGCAGCTTTCAGCTGCCAAGAGGCATGCAGAATCAATTGCTACGTACGATCATTCCTGAACCTGAAAAGGAATTTCTTGAGGTTTGTATATGGCTTAAAGTTGAAACATATCAAAACATTATTTTCAGTTTGCATGAGTTATCAAGAATTTTGTATTATTGAAGCTTGTGTCGTAGCAATTGTCTTGAGATGTATTGCTCGGGATTTTGCAAGCAATTCCAAAAGTTAATGCTTCCAGGACATGCCGGTTTTCTATCAATGATAATTTGATAGATATAATAATAATAGTAATTGTAGTAGTAATAATAATAATAATAGTAATTTGATAAATATAAAAAGATTATATAAAATAGAAAGAGGTGTTAATGAATTAAAGATTATGGGATCGATTTATACGGAACAACAAGCCCAATTATTGCACTAGAGTGAACGGGTTGCACGTAGATGAAAGCTACTAACTGTGTGTACTAATCATGCCATCCTGTGGCTGGTCTACTGTGTGGTTCTCGGTTGAATGTTGACATGGGCTTGAAACTATGGAACTTTCTCCTCTTTCTTTACTTCACTTTTTCAAAACAAATGAAGACAATCTTATCAAAATCTTCTATGGATCATAATCTTTCTAACTTAAATGTTAATGTTGATATTAATAGTGTAATTAGTAGTAACTTAATATATGAAGTGGATTATCATATAGATTTGTGATACTCTACCTTCTAAGTTCATGCATGATATATCAATCTCATACTCAATTAAGTTGATGTAGAAGATTTCTAATATGTCCTGTTGTTGACACTTTGCAGCATTTGGACCGTTGATCTCGCATAGATACAACTAATAGTCAGCAAAGTAAGTAAAGTTGGTGAAATAATTAAGGTACTCTCTCTCTCTCTCTCTCTGTGGTTGTGGTGGGTTGTTGAATAACTTGAATTGGGACAAGCAGGTGGCTTGCATGGAGTAATAAGGTGGTTTTATTTGATATTGGGAGTGTTGACTATTTTGTGTAATATTGGATGATTCTTGTTGAGTTGTTTTTATTTGATTAATTCATTTTAGACTATTGCTAGTAATGATGTTATAGTTACCAAATGTATTGATAACTTCTCTATGTGTTTAAATTCATTGTTTTGTTAGGTACATACCTGAAAGTGAATGATTAAAGATGATTTTTTTCTTAAATTAAAGTGAAATTGTGTAAATGAAATGTGTGTTAACTCTTGCTTTGTGCTTTCATGAAATGACATTATAGGTATTTCTTGTAAACCACTTTATAGCAATGGATAGGAGTTGGATGAAACTTACGAATAGAAAGTCGAAAGAATATATATATATATGGAGTCCAACAGTTTTTGAATTTTGCATCTAACCATGCACACTCGGATGGAACGATTTCATGTCCGTGTAAACAATGTGTGCATACAAATTCGTGGCCTATAGATGTCATATAGGCTCACTTAGTGTCAAAAGGGATTTGTAGGGGTTATAACCCTTGGGTTTTTAATGGGGAATCATCATCTGCACAAACTTCTTTTGAAATTCCTAATAGTCATGTCCAAGAAAACCCAATAGAGTATGCCGATCTTCCTGACATGTTGCATGACATGTTCCCCATACAAGATATGACGTTTGGGCCAATGGAAGAAGTCCCTATTGTGCAACAACCCACAGAAGGTCCTAATGAAAATGCACTTTGATTTATGAAATTGCTTGAAGATGATAATCAACCTTGTTATGAAGGTTGTAAGTATTTTAGCAAATTGTCAGCCATTGTGCATTTGTACCACATAAAGTGTCTTAATAGTTGGACCAACAAATCATTTACCATGTTACTGCAATTTTTGCTTGATTTTCTTCCTTTAGGCTGTGTTTGGTTCGTGTAAAAGCATTTCTGGAAAATATTCCATTTTCCGGAAATGCTATTTTCCGGAAAGGAAAAAGTTTACATGTGTTTGGTTGCATTTCAAAATATTTTCCGGAAAATATTTTCTGATGTTTGGAAAAGAAGAAGCAAAAGACAAACCCAGGAAAAAAATCATCAACGATCGCGATCCGAGATCACGATCTCGCTGGCGCGATCTCGCGAAGGCGAGATCGCGATCGACGCTTCGCGAGATCGCGCCGTCGATCGCGATCTCGATCCGGCACGATCTCACGAAGGCGAGATCACGATCAACGGCGCTATCTCGCGACAACGCGATCTCGCGAAGGCGAGATCGCCATTAACGGTGCGATCTCACGAATGCGAGATCGCAATCGACGCTTCGCGAGATCGCGCCGTCGATCGCGATCTCGATCTCGCCTTCGCAAGATCGCAATCGACGGCGCGATCTCGCGACGGCACAATCTCGATCTTTGCGGCGATCGTCGGACTGGAGCTCGCGAGATCGGTGTGGACTGGAGCTCTGAGTTCGCCGGCGATCGTCGAACTGACTGGAATGTTTCTTCTCCTCTCGCGCGCGCGCGCTTTCTCTCTCTCTCTCTCTCTCTCTCTTTTTCTGGAAATACTTTGAAGTGAAAATGGAAGTGTAAAATGATTTCTGTGGTCAAAGGAATTTTTTTTCGGTCAACGGATTTCAATTTCCAGAAAATAGAATTTTCCGGACCAACCAAACAGCCTCATTTCTGGAAAAGCATTTCCGGAAGTGATTTTCACCCAAAACAAACACACCCTTAAATGCTAAGTTGTCAAGGGATTGTTATGGGGCTAGGAAGATTATTAAGGATTTGGGCTTAAGTTATGAGAAGATTCATGCTTGTCCTAAAGATTGTATTTTATATTGGAAGGAGAATGCCAATCTTGAATCTTGTCCGAATTGTAACCATTCAAGATGGGAAAGTAATGAGTCTAAAGGTCAACAAAGTACTAATGCTTCCTTCAAGAAAAGAAAGAAGAAATCTGTAAAGATCCTTCGGTGGTTCCCCTTAAAGCCAAGATTGCAACGACTATTTATTTCTCTTGAAATAGCCAATCATATGAAGTGGCATGCCAATGGTAGTGTGAATGACGGGTTACTGAGGCATCTTGCTGATTCTGAAGCTTGGAAATCATTTGACTCTAAGTACATAGAGTTCTCATCCGAGCCTTGTAATGTGAGGCTTGGATTAGCAGTTGATGGATTCAACCCGTATGGAAATATGAGTAGTACTCATAATACATGGCCTGTCATTTTGATCTCATACAATCTCCCTCCATGGATGTGCATGAAAAGGTCTTCTTTCATGCTATCATTATTGATTCCCAGTCCAACCTCGCCCGGGAATGATATAGATGTGTACTTATAACCCTTAGTAGAAGATCTGAAGGAGTTATGGAATGTTGGAGTAAAAATGTTTGATGTGTCTTCCAAAAAATCAATCCAAATGCATGCTGCATTATTGTGGACCATAAATGATTTTCCTGCATATGGTGATATCTCAGGTTGGAGTATCAAATGTGCTCTTTCATGTCCCCCTTGTAATTATGATAGTTAGTCTCGTTGGTTGAAATATGGAAGGAAATTTAGTTACATTAGACATAGGCGATTCTTGGATAGTGATCATAAATTCCGTAAGCAAAAACAATCATTTGATGGGCATGTTGATATGAGATCAGCTCCTATTATGGTATTCATAGGGGAAGTCATGTTACAAATGGATGCTGTAGTCGATCATGTGTTTGGAAAGAAAACAGTTAATTTGCCTAATAAAAGAAAAAGAGAGGAGGAAGCCTTAACTATGTGGAAGAAGAGAAGTATATTTTTCACCTTGCCTTATTAGGAGGACCATGTGTTGTGTCACAATCTCGACATGATGCATATTGAAAAGAATGTAGTCGATAATATAATTGACACATTGTTGAACTTGGATGGCAAGACAAAGGATAACTTGAAGGCATGTCAAGACTTAAGGGATATGGGTATAAGAAGTGAACTTCAATTGGAAAAGGTTGGGAATGATAAGACACATATGCCACATGCCTGCTACCATATGAATGCTAGTGAAAATGATGGTTTTCTGCAAGTTTTAAAGGATGTAAGAATGCCAGATGGATATTCTTCAAACATCTCACATTGCGTAAAACTCAAAGAATGCAAGATTAGTGGGATGAAGAGCCATGATAATCACATCTTAATGCAACAACTTTTTCCCATAGCAATACGCGGATCATTGCCCCTTGAAGTGAGTAGGCCTTTAATTGGCTTATCTTGTTTCTTTAGGGAGATATGTTCCAAAGTACTAAATGTGGATGAACTTGGAGCTCTTGAGAAGAGAATTGCAATGACATTGTGTGAGTTGGAAAGGATATTCCCTCCCTCTTTCTTTATAGTAATGGTACATCTAGTCATGCATTTGGCTAGCGAAGCCAAAGTTACTGGCCCAGTTCATTATCGTTGGATGTATCCCATAGAGAGGTAACATGTGTAGTAACTTTGTCTATCTAATTAATTGTTTTTCACACCAATTTCCTGTTGATGATCTTGGGTTTTCAAATAGGTACTTGTCAAGACTTAAGTCTTACGTGCATGATAAAACTTATCCAGAAGGCTCCATTGCAGAAGGGTATATAGCAAAGGAATACTTAGCATTCTGCTCACGCTATTTTAAATTTGTTGAAACTGCATTCAATCGGCCTATACGGAATGTTGAGAAATCCATGGGTGCGGTGATGAGCATTACACTAGATTTAAATTCATGGATCCAAGCACATCGTTATGTGCTATTCAATTGTGAAGATATCACCCCATTTCGCAAGTAAGTATTATGTCATTGCGTATCCTTTCATGGCATTCAAGTACAATATTCTAACTTAACACTAACACGTTTGTCTACATAATGTACACATAGTAGAGATCAAAGCTGATTTCTCTTTTCATATAACAGATGATGTTATTCAAAAGCAGCATATGGAGAAATTCTGCAGTTGGTTTAGGAACTATTTAAGTAAAGCATATATATAAAACTTTGTCATTAATAATAGGTGATGTTAATGTCTATATATAAAACTTAGTTTTAACACTTTAGATAGCATACTTATAATAAATGTCATTGTCTATATTAGGTGATGTTAATGGATGCATCTGAGAAAAAGAAACTCTCTGATAAAGTCATATGGCTTGCTCGATATCCAGATAATGAAGAAAAACAGTTCAACTGTTATGTTACAAATGGTGTGAAGTTTCACACCAAATACTCTGAGGCAACTAGGAAAACTCAAAACAGTGGAGTTTGTGTTGTTACTGAAGGTGGTGCTACTTATTATGGTGTACTAATCGATATTATTGAGTTGAACTATTCTAACAAGTATCGATATGTACTATTCAAATGTCAATGGGTTGATGTTATTAGTGGGAAAGGATGCAAAAAAGATGAGTTTGGATTTCCCCTTATCAATTTTTCATGATTGATACACACGAGTGGTCGATTGATTGACGAGTCTTATGTATTCACATCTCAAGCTTCACAAGTATTTTATGTGGAAGATGTGAGACATAAAGATTAGGCAGTGGTGGTCAAAATAAAACCTAGGGAGATGTTTAATATTGGTATTAATGCTTCACATGATAATGATGATGAAGTGGGTACCTATCTTGAGAATTTCCCTTACAATATAACTACTGATGATGCATGTGATGATGCAAATGACAACCATGCTTGGGCTCGAGTTAATGAAGAAGGAACCATTTATGATACACCGTTGATCAGTGAGGATGAATTGCTTGAACAAGACTTTATCGATGATGAAGAGCTTAGCGATGATGTTTATGAGTCTAATGATGATGAGTCTTAGAGTTTCAAAATCTCTCTCTGGTTAGTTTCTTCTCCTTAAAATTGTTTGAAACTGGTTAGTAGATTTAAAAGCCATTTGTAGTTTTTCTATTTCTAGAAATCTTTCTAGTTGAAGTGGAGCTTTGCTTGATTTTTGGTCTCTCTAATTGGTTTTCATGTATGGTTCTCTTTGTTGAAATTGTTTAGTCACTTGATAATCTCTCTCTCTCTCTCTCTCTCTTTTTGCTTTTGTTTTTGTTTTAAATGAATATTGTCTAATGTTGATTCATGTTTGTAGATTTAGCTCACTAGCCTATTCTTAAATCTATTTGGTACTTTATTCATAGTTTCATACATTGTATTAGATATAAGCTAATGTGATAATCTCATAGTTTCATACAATTGAACTACAAGAACTTTACTTTTTAAAAGAAGCATATCATTGAACAGCCATAAGGATGCTACAGTACCCTCCTTTAAGTCTGGTTCAGATTGATATCATCACTCCTAAGCAACCATTTAACTTTCATTATCTCCCTAGTACCAAACTTTTGAAGCTAGCCATTAGTTTCTTATGAGATACTATTTTGTAAAGACTTACTAACTATTCAGTTGCTCAAACCTTCACATACTTTATTTTTGTATCAAACATGATTTTTTGTTGATTCTTATTATTGAAATTTGAACTCAAGAATGTTTCCACTAGCTGAATTAGTGCTCCTTTTCACTCCTCTAGAGAATTGAATGGAATTTAATTAACTAAAACCCCCTGCCCTTAAAAAATGGAACAATGCAGAAATTTGATCATACTAAGAAGTCCAATTCTTTGTCCACAATGATGACTTATTTGGTGAGTTGGGTCCTCCAAAAGTTTCTCCACATCTAATCCAATTGCATGTATTAATCTGCAAGCTTAATTTTTTTAAATGAACAAGCAAAACATGGTCCATTATGCAATTAGTTGAATTTTACAATATAGCAAAGAGAACAGTTTGAAATTAGTAGGTGAGCTTCGAATAAGTACAAGTAGTAGTCTTACTTGAGAAGCAAAACTAACCATTGGATCAAGAGCATTGGTTTGCTTGCACATGACCCATGGTACTCCTGTTTGGAGATCAATTGCCATTTTAGCTGTCCAACGAACATAAGAGGGCCCTTTCATACATTCTGGCATATTGGCGTGTTAGATGCTAGTACATTTTGCACAAATTTCTAGAATTTTGTTATTATATTACGCCTTGGATCTAAGTTCTTCTAGAACAGGTACAGAGTGGTGCAAAGTTAAGATATTCGAGGTTTGTGATAGATAAGTTCTCTTAATACATTAGTGTTTTAATTTGTTACAATTTAAGCATCTGGCTTATTTTTCAATTTGACCTTTCTTAGTATTTCTTTGAAGAAAAGTAATTGTAGCATCAATGATGACATAAGTAACTATTATTTTTATTTTTTGCGTGTTTTTAACACACAAGCACTTATATGTTGAAGCCATATCGACCTTGCCTGTTTTCATGTGGAGCATATTTAATACCATAGATTAATTGCACCTTCTACTTCGTTTGTATCTTCTAACTTTTAAATGACTATAGGTTTTAAGATTGCAAGAGCAATTGCAAGTTGAAAGAGATCTTAGAGCTGCACTTGAAGTCGGTTTGAGCATGTCTTCTGGACAATTTTCCAATTCACGTGGCATGGATTCTAAAGTTTGTATAAATCTTAAGGTAGTTTTCTTTTCCCATTCATGTTAAATGCTTGTATAACACATGCTTATGACTTCAAACTGATGTGAAGACAAGGGCTGAGCTAGAGGAGATTGCACTTGCCGAAGCAGATGTGGCCAGGTTGAAGCAGAAAGTTGCAAAATGAGTGACCACTACTAAGTATATTGAAAGTTCAAATATGTGTATAAACACCCTTCAACGTTTAGACCCCCAAATTACAACTTAACCAATTCAAGCATTATGTCAAACAACTAGTGTGCGGAAAATTAACATAAGCTATAATATGGAATTGGAAAAACTATCTAAGCCAAATTAAAATCACAACCCACAGCAGAAAAAAAGGCAAAGATAAAAGGGAAGGAAGATGCAAACACAAAGACAACACGCGATGTGTTATCGAAGAGGAAACCGAAGCCCTCGGCGTAAAACCTCTCCGCCGCCCTCCAAGCGGTAAAGAATCCACTAGAAAATATAGTTGGGATACATGGACAGCAATAGACCCTCCAAGCCTAATCTACCCAGTGCACCTAAGCCCTCCAAGCTTCTTGCTCCAATGAGGTTGCGCCGAACCTTTTTCTTTTCTAGCTTTCCGGATTCCGCTACTAGACCGTAGCATCAACCAATGTAGATTGGTTCCTTCCTAACTGCTTCCCAGAAATCCAAACAGCCCTCTCACAGTGATGAATATGGTGAGAACAAGGTTTGGTAAAATGCCTCTCAAGGATTTGACAATGGAGAGGAAGAGAGTTGAGGAATTTGAAGAGACTCTAATGTATAGATTGTGGGTGAATCAATCTTGTTTTTCTTTAAGGTTTCTCTCTTAAAATTCTCTCTGGAAGCTCTCTTTCTTTTGTGGGTATAAGTGGTATATATACTAGGGTGAGAGAGGAATGTGAAACGTCAGGTTTTTCAAAATAGGGCTGGCTCGCGGCTTGGCCTCGCGACTTGACTGAGTCACGAGATCCAGTCGCGAGATAACCGAATGGCCAGTTGTCCTGTTTTGTCCTGTAGTGCTCCAGCTAGCATGACTGTTCACCTTCTGGCATGCTTGGCACGTGTGTTGTGTCTGGCGGCTTCCAGCCGCGAGTCACCCGCGAGGCCAAGCCACAAGTCTCTATTTTCTTGCACACTCTTGAGCAAACTTCACTCTATCTCACTCACTACCCTTACAACAAGCCCACCTAAATACAGAATGCTGAAATACAAGCAAATTTGGCACGGAATAAAGCCAATTAGATGGTTGAATAAATTCAACCTTACATATACTATTACCAGCAGGCGTGGAGTTGGGACTACTGGTTCTTCTTGCAAAAGTGTACCAAGGGCATCTTCTTGCAAAAGTGTTGAAGGATTTGTTTAAATACTTTGGAACTTTGATAACGGTATAGACAATGTTATATGTATTTGATAATATATTTCTATGTTAATATTACATTAGTTTGGAGACATTTGTGGTGTTGTTAATTAGTTGCATTTGTGGTATTGTGTTAGTAGAGCTAAAACTATTACAGGTTCTTTGTAACAGGTTTGTAAAAAAAAAAAAAAAAAAAAAAAAAAAACCGTATAGCGGGAGTCAAAAAGCGCTGCTAAAGGTGCATATATTATGATTTAAATGATGCCCTGTAGTGGCATTTTTGTCCACCGCTAAAGGGTTTACACATATGGCATTTCCTCCTGCCGCTAAAAGTTCAACGAGTCCGTTTTAATTAGCTCCCTATAGCAGCGCCTTTTGCCCGCCGCTAAAGGTGGACACCAATAGCAGTGGGCATAACCTGCCGCTAAAAGTCAATTGACACGAATTTTGACCTCATATGGTGGCGATTTTCTAACTGTTGCAAAAAACCAAAAACGCCAATAACAAGTGCATTTATAGTGGCTTTTTTGTTATTGCCGCAATAGAGCTATTGTGGCTGCACAATGCTAGTGGGTAGAATTGTCGCAGTAGCCCTCGTTGCAATAGGCCAAATGGACCTTTAGCGGCGGTTTTTGGGGCTTTTGCGGCGGTTTTGGCCCTCCACAATAGTCCAGTTTTTTTTGTAGTGCGAGTGTAACAACAGGCAACCATAATTTGTCTGAAAGTTAACAAAAACTTAGACCATATAATTAGGATAAATTCAAATTCGTATAAATATTATGTTATTTCCTTTAAAATGATTACTTGCAGACCCATATCAAACATAAAAGGAGAAAGATACCGCAAAAAATTGAAAACTAGCTAGATACATTACTATTTTTGGATAAAGGGACGATTGTCATTTTTTCGTTATCATCTTGTCCACAGTGCTCTCTAGTTGTTCTCAGTTTCCTCTAAAGATCAACTTGCAAATATCTTCATCAAGTCACATCCTAAAGGACGCCTTCATGCTTTGGTTGACAACCTCCAGTTAGTCTCACACCCACCTTGAGTTTGAAGAGGGCTGTTAACGTGTACTAGGCTGTGGGCCTTAGGCCCATCTTGTTTACTTGTATAACACACATATTTGTACTGCACACTCTATTTCTTATATAAAGGCACTCATGTATATTTTATTACTTGAGAAATACAATACATTCATTCAGTATTTCTAACATATATATATATATATATATATATATAAAAGTGCAAATGGGTTAGCCTAATATCACTTAATTAATTAAGTCGGTTAGGGATTAGAAATTTTTTTTTTAAATTTTTTGAGAAGAGGCTAGGTACGTATTAGAATTTGAAAGCAAACCGAAAACGAGAGTCTTAATAAAAGGGAACATTTGATTGCAAGTTATTAACACAACTTTAATAAAGGTTACACAAAGTGGATCCTCAATCCGATCAGATAATTATGGCGTAAGCCTTGTAGCACCATCACGATTTATTTTGACAGTAGATGGCAAATGTTTTATTCTCTTTATATATATTAGTACGTACGTAACTGAAGATTCCACCATCTTGGACACTTAAAAATTATATAAGGCTTTAATTCCATTGATATCATCTCTGTCCAAACCTTTGGTCACTCCTGGAGAAATGTTAGGCCACATAATAGCCCCCTGAACATTGCTATGTTCGAGCCCAAGAAGGTGCCCAATTTCATGCAAAGCAACAGTCTGCAAGTCAAATTGACCTGGAACAGCTCCCACACTCCATTGTTCATCAGCATCATAATGGAATCTGCCATCAGTTGGAGGAAAAGCATGGGCAAGGACTCCACCAGCTCCATCAAAAGGGGACCCATCTCCATGATTCCTACTTTGGAAACTAATTTTGATATCTGCCTTCGTGTAGTCTTGAGCTCGCGAGAATTTGAAGTGTGTGTTGGCAGCCCATGTTTGAAAAGCTTGTGCAACTGGGCTCATGGCTCCAGTTGGGGTGCCAGGGAGAAATCCATAGGTAAGGCTGTACTTGGAAGCTGGCCATTTCGGATTTCCAGGGAAGAAAGCATAGTGACTAACAGTGTGTAAAGAGCCATGGTTGTGTACATGTTTTTTGTTTTCTGAACGCATCCAATTTGTACCATTGATGATATCAGCCACACCACAACGAGGCATCATCATGTTGGATACTGTTTTGGCATCCAAAGTCCCAGTGGTGTTGAGGTGGAAATTTAGCTGGTAAGTTTTTAGGGCCGACTCTAGGAGTTCATCGAAATCATCATCATTGGTATGGTTTTGCTTTATGGAATGGCTATAATTCAAGTAACCAAATTGTTCAAGGTAACTTTTCAGGACTTTGATGCCTGAGACATTGTCACCCTTGTGACATCCTTGTAGATGCTTGAGAAAATCAAAGGGTGATGATTTCTTGTTATTGGTGTTTCTTGAAGTTCCATGAGAAAGAAGAGGAAGAAGGAGAAGAGTGAATAAAACGAGTGAAAATGCTTTAGAAGCCATAGCTGCAAACGTTTGAAACTTAAGCACTTTGTTTAAGTTATGTAGAAGTGTTTTAGTTTCATTGCTATTTATAGATATTATTAACGGGAGGCTTCTTGTGAGATATTCTCATTATTCTCATGTGAATGCAAGGTTGATTATTCTTCTACCATGATGGTATGACTTTTACTAGCAAGATATGAGATTGAGAAGTGGCCTAGTGCTAGAAGTGGGCGGCCACTTGTAGACTCGAGGTCTAGGGGCCGAGATTGAGAAGTGGCCTAGAGCTAGAAGTGGGCGGCCACTTGTAGACTCGAGGTCTAGGGGCCCTTTTTTGCCGAATTTCTACAACTTTTAAATTAATGCCACATACCTAACTGTAGAATTTGAGATTTATAATTTGTTGTGATGATAAATTGTGATTTGTGAATCATCATTTTTATGTAAGCTCACTGATCACTATAGAAGTCATAATTCATTATACCTAATCACAAATTATCAATTAAATATTTTAAAATTTTATTATGTAGAGTGACTTTTGGAAAACTTTTTCAGAGCCATCAACAATTCAATAACTTTAAAGTTTCCTTCAATAAAAATATATATGCCCCTTCTTCCCCGAGCGAATTTACTAATAATAGTAGGTCTTTTATTGAAAACATTATTGCATGATTTCCTATTTTGCCAAAATGTTAAATGGTAACTGGGTTCAAATAAAATTATTTAAGACCATAATAAAAAGAAAGCCAAATTATTAAATATTCGTTTAGGGAAAAAGCTTAGCTACAAACTTGACTGTAACCAATAACTACAACTCCAATACTCCACTCAATATTTTTTTTTTTGGAAATGAATTTTGAGAAATTCATCATTGGATTGCATTTTTTTTTTAATATATACTCTATACTTATAAAATTTTTAGAAAAAATAAAAATCAATAGCTATTTCTCAATTAAATATTTAAATTTCAATTTTTTATAGTTTAAAATTATGAATAAAAAGTAAGTTTATGGATTGAATATTAAATTTAGAGAGGTGCTACGTCCGCAACATTTTTACAACAAATTATAGGTGATTAGTTGTTATTGGTTCAAATTTAAACCTAACACTAAGATTACTTTTTTGCCCCAACAATAACAACTAATAACAACCTGTCACTTAGAATTTGTTATAAAAATATTGCAGACATATCATTCCTCTTAAATTTATTTTATAGAAAAGATTGAATAGTAAATAACAAGAGTCAAATGCGTATCATGTATGTTATACTTAAGGGCAAAAATTAGGTACAGTACTTAGATGCTATTTCTTAGGTTCCCCTCTTAAGATTCTGTCATGCGGATTTTTTCTCATGGGAATGAAGTGTATTTTTTAGTTAAGTAGCCAAATGACTAAATCTTAAGAAGGGAATCTAAGAAATAATACCTAAGTTTTATCCTATACTTAATTATGGTTATTGGTCATAATTAACTTTGACCGGAATAATTTCCACTAAAATATGACTTTTGGGTTGTGTAGTGTAAAGTTGTAATTTACAACTAGTTTATGTTGGCTTTAATTTCGTGTCAAATTTGATTGTAATTTTGTTCAATCTTATGTACCCTATATTTTATGTGAGATTTATTTGTAAGGGTTGTGTGTGTGAGAGAGAGAGTGTGTGAAGATTCAAGGCAATTGAAGACTAAAACTGTTTTCGCAGGTATCTCGCGAGTAAGCTTCCCACGAAGTGAAGCATATTCCTTGCACATGACTAGAATGCGAAAAGTCAGGACAGGATGGAGACAGCTGGTTTTTACGGATGTCTAGCGGGTAAGGCCTTCCCGCGAGATACTCGCGAAACATTCTGTTTTGCTAAATTGTTATATCTAATACACACTTTCTATACCCACACTATATATATCCCCATTACTCATATATGTTGAGGAATGCTTCTGAGAGAAAACTCTAGCCACTATCCTTGAGAGTTAGAGATTGTTATACCTACATTTCTCTACACAATCTATTGTGGTTTTTCCTCAACTCCTACCTCTCCATTTTCATATCCTTGAGAGGTTAATAGTCCAAACACTTACCACACCCTTTCAAAGTGTCAAGTGAGGTTTTGGTGCTGCTGAAAAGCATTAGAAGAAGCCAAACTTTGGCAGATGTAATCGGGCGTATTGTGGGATCTGGAGAGCTAGACAAGACATGATTCCGAGAAACCTTGTTGGAGTAGGAGCTTGGAGGGCTTAGGTACATTGGGTAGATTCGGTTTAGAGGATCTCTTGCTACTCGTGTATCCCAACTGATTGTCTAGTGGATCAATTTACCACTTAGAGGGCGGCGGAGAGGTTTTACGCCGAGTACTTCGATTTCCTTTTTGATAACACATCAGCGTGTTATCTTGTGTTGACATTCTTCTTCCATACTCTTTTAGCTTTCTTTTTACTGCTGTATTTTAATGATTATGGCTTAGAGTAGTTATATTATTTATCCGCTTGCATTTACTCTATTCTGCACTTAGTATAAGTTAGAGTAAAATCAATCAAGCCGTAATTTATAATTTGAGGGTCTAAATAGCTCTTATATTTTAACACATTTTCGAGCTTTCACGTAGGAAGTAGAAGAATGTAAATTCACCACTGTATTTATTTTGGCTGGTAGTCACCGGGGATAAAGTCATGACAAAAATATTATTAAAATAGAAAACCTAGACAAGTGACCACTGTAATTTTTAAATAGTTAATTATATCTCATGTATTGAAAACTAAGCTCGTACCAACGGTTTGGCAAACATAATCTGAAGCATAAGTATAGAATGTACATGCTGAGATGATAGTTGATAAATAAAACTAGCTTTATCACACGCTCTACAAATGTGTCAAGAGGGCTTTTTTTTTTTTTTTCAAGAAAACATATAGTATCAAAATTTTTTATTCATACCAATTCAAGGTTTATGTGTTAGCCAAGTAACATTTATGAATGCTCCAATCACCAAAATTGTCCAGAGTGAGATGAGACCAAGCCACAAATGGGTATGAAGAAAAATGTGAACGTTATAATTTGGTTTTTGAAAAAAATAGAGTTTGCGCATGGCATGTGCAATGACTTTAGTACTTAATACTTAATTATGATAATTGGTCATAATTAATTATGATTGGAATGTTTTCCACTAAAATATGTCTTTTGGGTTGTGTAGAAGCATAATTATTGGTATTATATGATACATGCTACATATTGTATCGTGCACAAAACATTTTGTATCATAACATGTCCATTTGTTTTTTTGGTTAAAATTTGTATTTTTATTTGAATCTAACATGTTGTTATACTTGTTTTTGACACTAAATTATTAGTTTACTTAATTTATCCCAATGAATAACATGTCCATATGGGTTTGTTTTTCCTCTTATTCTCCTACAAAATTTGGAACTCTTACACTTCATTTTCATATTTGCATATTTCTTTTCTATACTATAAATAAGGTATTAACTAACAATATAATTCTTCTAAAAGAAACTAACAATATAATTACTTTTTATTTTTATCATTATTGTTATAATTCTAAGAAGCAATAATGCCAAGGAAAAAAATAGCCTTTATAATGAATTACCTTTATATATGGAATTTTTTATGTATCTTACAATATACGATACAAAAAAAATAATAATAAAATAAAATAATAATTCTATTCAGGATAGGATTCACATTCTAATCTCATGTATTGAAAACTAAGCTCATACCACCAGTTTGTCAAACATTATCTAAAGCATGAGTTTCAAATGTAGGTAATTGAATAATTGATAAATAAAACTAACTTTATTACACGCATTACAAATGTGTCAAAAGGGCCATTTTTTTTCCCTCTTACTTTTAAGAAAAAACATAGTATTTAAAATTTTCATTCATACCAATTCAATGTTTATGTGTTAGCCAAGTAACATTTATGCATATTCCAATCACTGAAATAGTCCGGAGTGAGATGAGGCCAAGCCCCCAAATATGAACATATATATATATATATATATAATTAAGATAAAATTCAATTAAATTTCAAATTAGAATTAAATTAGAGTTAATTTTGTGCCATGTGTCCCATCTAATATAATTTTTTTATAATTTTTGTGCTAAGTGAGTTAATTCAGTGTAGAATACGAGAAGTCCAATAAAATAAACCTAGGTAATATATATATATATATATATATATGAGTTAGGTTCAAGTTACACTTGGTGTAACTCTAAGCAATGTTACCCCACCCAATAACTTGTTATTAAATTAATATTTTGAAAATTCGACTGTTGAATTACATGTTCTATATGTTCTTAACATGCATGCCAATTTTCATATCAATCAGATGCTATTTATCATTTGATCCATAAACTCATATTTTATGCATTATTATAAACTACAAAAATTTGAATTTTAACAATTGATTGATGACATGGATATTAATTTTTGATCATTTTGAAATTTTGCAAATATAAAGAATATATAAAGATAATGTAATCTAACGGTGGATTTGTTAATATTCGCATCCAATTAAAAAATATCGAGTGGCGTAACATTGCTTAGAGTTACACCAAGTGTAACTTGATTAGAATCAAAACTAGATTTTGCCTTTGTTAGCTTTACGTACAAATTAAATTGTTTTGATTTTTGCTATTTTTTTTTTTTTTTGAATTAATGAGTATATTTTTTGCACTGTTTCTATTTAGATATTTTAATTGTATGTGAAGATCTTGAACATAACAAACTTTAATTGAGCTAAATGATTCCATGCACTTACCCCCATTCAATTTATATAGGAAATACGATTGAACCAATTTATTCTTTTATTTAGTAGGATTTCATGGACAGTGATAGTGAATTGATATTGTATATTTAGTGTCAAATAGTGATTTTTAAAATTATATACATACAATAGTGTAATGAGAAACTTGGCGTAACTAATATCATTAAGCGTGAGTTTGGATACCAACGTTTCCAGCGTCTGCGTTTTTGGGTAGGTCCCACAGCACTATTCACGACCCAGCCAAAAACACAAAAACACGCATAGCAATCCATTTTTGGGTCCCACAATACTATTCACACAATTAAAAATTATTTTGCTACAGTATTTTTAGTAATAAGTTTTCAGTTTTCAGCAAATAAGCAGTATCCAAACACACCCTAAAATTGCAAGGAAAAATAATTTTTGTAACTCCAAATGTCCTGATCAAACTAAATTCATATATATTTAATAACTCAAACTAACATCAATAGCATCACTACAATTCATTATTCATGTGGATAAACACATGTTGCAAGGAAAAATAAACACATGTTACAAACTAATTGAAATAATATGGAAGTCATTATTCAGTGAGTGGGTGTAAGTGGGTTCAATTTTTCAGCCTAGAATTTATCTAATTACCACTATTTTTGTGATTCACAAATGAATAAATCTCACTTGGCTAACGCTAAATCTTAAACGGGTAAGAAGAAAAATGTGGGCGCATAGCAATGAAGTTATTACTTAGTTATGACAATTGGTCATAATTAACTCTGACCAGATTATTTTCCACTAAAATATGACTTTTGGGTCGAGTAGAAGTAGAATAATATAAAGAGGAAGTAAGTAGTTTGTTTTCGCTGTTAATTTTTTAAGATTATTTTTGGCAATTGGAAAATGAAATAATAGCAATACCACTAAGAAAAGGACTAAAAGTCTGAAACAATAGAAAAATGATTATTAACTTCTCTAGGTCCACAACGTTTTCAGAACATTTTCATAATAAATTATAAGTGCTAAGTTATTATTGGTTCTAATTTAAACATGTCATTGAAATTACTTTTTTGTCCACCAATAAGAACCCATAACAACTTGCAACATATGATTTGTTGTAAAATTGTTATGCATATAGCATTTCTCTATTATATTGACATGGTTGCTCACTTCCTCTTATTGTTTGTTCTCTTTCTCTCCTTTCTCTTTTTTTTTTCTTTTTTTTCTTTTTTTGCTAATTTTTTTAGATATTATATTTACGATTATAAATAAAGATAAGAGGAAGAGAATTTCCGATGTCATAACTATTTTTGACTAGATTAATTTTCCATTCAAATAGCACTTTTGGGTTGTGCAGAATCTAGAATATAGAGAGAAAGGGAATCTCCACTAAAATTGGACTTTTTATTAAGTTGTGTAGAAATAGAATGCAGAGAAGAGTGGAAGAGTCTTTTTGAAATAAAGTAAATTGTCACACACGGATATAGAGACCAAGAGTTTATTTTTTTCTGTGAGAAGCTACTGTGTTTGTACGCCATAGGGTTTTGTAACCAAGTGCTTCTTGATCTTCATCATTTATGAAGTAAAGAATTTTGCAGCCAACAACAATCATTCAAGTTGCTGGAGTTAGTCACGTACTAGGATCCGTGCAAAGGAGTTAGTCACAAATTGAAGATTTGTGCATCAAAGGAAAGAAGGCTACTATAAGATCAAGTCCAATTGGGTATTGGAGCAAAGGTTCAACTGTAGGTTGGGATTTTGGGATAAGCCAAGGTAGTGGTAAGATTTCTCATACTTGTAATTGTTTGATTATTGATTAGTGGATTCTTAGGAGTGGTGACCTTAAATTCATCTATGGGGTTTTGCCTTGCGAAAGGTTTTCCCCATTTGTCAAAAAATCACTGTGTCAATTGAATTTCCACTGCATTTAGTTTATTTGGTGATTTGTTGGTACCTCCACGATTTGCATGTAATTTGATCTAATTTAATTTCCCTTTTTTTTCCCTTCTCTGCTCACGTACCCATCTTCTTTTTTTCTTCCCCTTTGTAAGGAAAGTGAATCTTTCACCACCTTTTTTCTGCGGAAACATTTCTTGGTTTTCTCTGCTAATTCTTTTTCTTTCATTCGAAAGGTTTGCCACCCAATGCAATGAATATTTTATAGAAGACCATTCTTAGTCTTTTTATATTTCCAACCTTATTCGAAGGGATTGTTAGCTCATGAGATCATTTTTGATCTCCTTTTTTACGTCCATCCCTATTTAAAGGGAATATTTTCCCCATTCGAGGGCTTTCTTTACAAAATACCATTCTTAATCTCTTTTTCTACTTCTACCCTTCTTCAAATGGATTATTGCCCCATTCAAGGGTCTTTTTGCAATAGGCCATTCTTATCTTCTTTTTCTACCTCAACCCTTATTTGAAGGGATTATTGCCCTATTCAAGGGTCTTTTGCATAACTCTACCCTCATTCGAAGGGATTGTTGCCCCATTCAAGGGTCTTTTTGTAATAGGCCATTCTTAACCTCTTTTTCTACCTCTACCCTCGTTCAAAGGGATTGTTGCCCCCTTCAAGGGTCTATTTGCAATAAGCCATTCTTAACATCTTTTTCTACCTCTACCCTCATTCAAAGGGATTGTTGCCCCATTCAAGGGTCTTTTTGCAATAGGCCATTCTTAGCCTTTTTTTCTACCTCTACCCTCATTCAAAGGGATTGTTGCCCCCATTCAAGGGTCGTTTTGCAATAGGCCATTCTTAGCCTCTTTTTCTACCTCTACCCTTGTTCAAAGGGATTATCGCCCCATTTAATGGTCTTTTTGCAATAGGCCATTCTTATCCTCTTTTTCTACTTCTACCCTCACTCAAAGGGATTGTTGATTGATAGGCCAAAAATGTATTGACCCATTTCGTAAATTAATCAATTAATTATCCAAGTGAATTAAGTAGATTCAATTACATGCAATAAGCATGGTAGTACAAACAAATCACCAACTAAGTTAAATACAAAGGAAAATAAATTTGACATAGGTGATTTTTTTACAAATGGGGAAAACTACCAAGGCAAAACCTCACCGGGTGAATTTAAGGGCACCATTCCCGAGAATCCACTATTATCAAAACAAGCAGTTACAAGTAAAAGGAATCCTCGTACCTAATACCAACCTACAGTTGAATCCTTACCCCAATACCCAATTGGACTTGTAATGTAGTGGCAATCTCTCCTTTCAATGCACGAATCCTAGTACATGACTAACCAATGATGCACAGATTCCAGTACGTGACTAACACACCAACTTGAGGAAGATGTTAGCTGCAAAGTTCTTCAGTTCATCCAACAATGAAGATCAAGAAGCTCCTTGGATACAAAACCCTTGGCGCAAAGATGCAGTAGCTTCTAGAGAGAATATGATGAATTAGGGCAAATTGTCTCCGGTCACAATATGCATGTATTATCACTTTGTTTCACTTAAGACAGCCTTTAAAATAATCCTTATATATGTCTAGGATTGTGAGAAAAGAAACCCTACACAAATATCCATGGATGTGCATGAAATAAGATTTGGAAATTCTAATTTCGTAATTCTTGACAAATATAGCTTCTATTGAGCTTCTGTCGAGCTTTAACATTAATCCTTGATAGAAACGCTTCTGTCGAGACATCTATCGAGATTTAATGAACACTTCTTCACTTGTTTCTTGGTCAGACTTGCATGGCTTCAATACTAAACTTGAACACTTGTTTCTTAAAGTACTAAGCCCATCCTAGATCTACCCAATTACAAGTAAAGTGCGTTTTGTCAAAGGATTAGCCAATTACATCAAATATGTCCCTAACATCGATGATGATGATGTGAGCATCCATCTCTTCTTCATCATTCCTTTGTTTGTTTCTTTATACCTTTACTTTCTACGATAATACGTACTCATTTCTTTGCTTCTATAGGGATAAATACTAAATTTCCTACTTCCATAGAATATGCAAACACTTCTCGCTACTGGTTTTCCCCCCTTCTGCTACAATATATGTACTTATTTCTTTGCGTTAATACACCTCTTACTCTATTTCTACTAGAGCAACATCTATACTGCAGGAAGTGAAGGTTGTAGCAGATTCTGTGGCTGAAGAATTAGGCTTGATTGCTTCAGCTAACTTACTTTTTTGCTTTCTTACTTTCCCAACGTATTCCTTAGTATCATCTCTTCATTCTTCCATAAGTGTAGTTGCTTTTTGAGAATGGTCAAGAGACACAAATGCCGTGGAATCCTTCCTTGTTGAGTTCTTCTTCATTATGATGTTCTACATTTTCTCATATTTGTAGAATGCTTAAAATTGGCTCTTTGGATTCTTTGACTCTTCTTTCTCTTGCCAACTTCACGAATAGCACTTTGCGGAGCAAGGATCCTTCTTACAATCATTGTATTTCTTTTATTTTAGCCACTTAAGGTTGCTTCGCTTCGGGTTTCATTCATTCTCTAAAAATAGAGAAAGTGTTGTCTTCTACTACCTTTGCATCTAAGCCAATGACTGAAAAGAGTTTCGTCAAAGTAGTTCTGCCACGTTACTTTCTTCAAGTAGAGTTCTTTCATAAGAGGAAAGCTTCCTCTAAGTGTGTAGATCAAAGGGTGGCTTCGCTCCCTTTTCTTGTGCCTTCTTCTTCTCTTTGCATTCATGTATCTTCATTCTTTTTGCTCACTTTAAACAAAGCATAGAGCTAACATTGCTAGCCATCCTCATAACAAAGTACTCTTTCATTTGCTACTAATGCTTTTTGCTGTGTTGAAGAACATAAGTATTCTTCGCCAAGATCAAGTTTCTGTGGAGAAGGATGCTGGGTTTTGTAGAAAGGAAAGCTTCTTTCACTGATGATGTATTTAAGGAGGAACCCATTATTCAGAGCTATTACTAACATGGGCAAATGTATTGTTGCAATAGTAGAGGACCTTCTAGCCCCTAAGATCATCAATACTCTTGTACTTTTGTCGTTTGCATTGTGGGCTGTTTTTTATTATGCCATAAATTTTGGCTTTGCTGAAAAATTGATTTTTCTGCAAAAGTGACTGAGTCTACCACTCATTTTAAGGCCCCTACAAGTGGTGCCACTATAGATGTTTTTCAAGGGGCAATAAGAATGCTTTCATGAGAAATCCTCACTTTCTTTTCATTCTAAATATTTTCTTTATCATTCTGCCACAATAGCTATTGATTCCTTTTTCTTCTTTAACATATTTGAAAGTTCAAAAACGTGTACAAAAACACTTTTGAACGTTCAGACCCCCAAATTCCAACTTAACCAATACAAGCAATATGTCAAACAACTAGTGTGCGGAAACTTAACATATGCTATAATATGAAATTGGTTATAAACTATCTAAGCCATAACAAAATAAAATCCACAGCAGATAATATAAAGGCAAAGATAGAGAGGAAGGAAGATGCAAACACAAAGACAACACGCGATGTGTTATCGAAGAGGAAACCGAAGTCCTCGGTGAAAAACCTCTCCGCCGCCCTCCAAGCGGTAATCAATCCACTAGAAAATACAGTTGGGATACAAGGACAGCAATAGACCCTCCAAGCCTAATCTACCCAGTGCACCTAAGCCCTCCAAGCTTCTTGCTCCAACGAGGTTGCGCCGAACCTTTTTCTTTTCTAGCTTCCCGGATTCCGCTACTAGACCGTAGCATCAACCAATGAAGATTGGCTCCTTCCTAACTGCTTCCCAGAACTCCAAACAACTGTCTCACAAAGATGATGATGGTGAGAACCAGGTTTGGTATAATGCCTCTCAAGGATTTGACAATGGAGAGGAAGAGAGTAAGGGAATTTGAAGAGACTTTAAGGTATAGATTGTGGGTGAAGCAATCTGGTTTTTCTTTAGGGTTTCTCTCTCAAAATTCTCTCTAGAAGCTCTCTTTCAATCGTGGGTTAAAGGGGTATTTATACTGGAGTGGGAGAGGAAAGTGAAACGTCAGGTTTTGGCAAAACAGGGGTGGCTCGCGGCTTGACCAAGTCGCGAGATCCAGCCGCGAGTTAACCGTATGGCCAGTTGTCCTGTTTTGTCCTGTAGTGCTCCAGCTAGTATGACTGTTCATCTTCCAGCATGCTTGGCACGTGTGCAGCTTCTGGCGGCTTGCAGCCGCGAGTCCACCCGCGAGTCCCAGCCGCGAGTCTCTGTTTTCTTGCACACTCTTGAGCAAACTTCACTCTATCTCACTCACTACCCTTACAACAAACCCACCTAAATACAGGGTAACTAAATGCTGAATTACAAGCAAATTTGGCACGGAATAAAGCCAATTAGATGGTTGAATAAATTCAACCTTACAATCTCCCCCTTTGGCTATTCCGTGACAAAACCCTAAAACAGACTCTAGACTTAACATGTGAGTTGGGAACAGTTGAACAAAACTCACTCACACCTAACTCTAGAAGCTGTGAAGCACTTGAATCATATGAACATAAAACTCCTGAAACACAACAATACACCATGATCATTGTAAGCAGAAAATTATAAATGCATATGAAACAGGCAATATGAGATCAAGCAAAGATGGAATTAATAAACAAACCATGGCTTGATCAACCAAGTGAACACCACAAGGTAGTGATCACAGTGCTCATTCACACTTGGAATGAACACAAGGACATACAAGTTAACAAGCACAAGGCAAGACACTTGTATGCTCAACACTCAACCAATGCATAGCACACAAGGCATATGCATCTAGGAACAATCCTACAAGGGCACAAGAGTGACAGTACATAAACCAAAATGCAGAACATTTAGATTAAAGTACTGATTTCAACATAGCATAAAGGCTGCACAAAGCAAGGTACATACCATAAAGCCTACAAACTATGCATAAAACATTAACCCTAAAAACTTACAAAAGCACATGGGTACAAACCAATAACTTCCTGAAAAACATCATCAAAATATATTAAAGTTTAAACCAAGAGTATATGAAATGAGTTAGAAACAGTTATACACCAAACACAGTGTATCAAAACCATAAAAACACTAAAAATACCCAACAAACATATATAAACAAAGTTTCTGTTTTTGGCAACTAACTCCCCCTCAACTAATTACTCCCCCTTAAGAGCTGCTTTTCTGCTTCTCAATCATCAATGAACTTCTCCCCCTTTTTGACAGGAATGGCCAAAGGGTCACTGGTCATGCTGAGTTGTGAAGCTGTCAAGTTTAGCAGCCAAGACATCAATCTGGTCTTGCATGGCTCTCATCCTGTCAGAGTGCTCAGTTTGGACTGCCCTGATCCCATCAAGCCTTTCCAGAATGATCTGGAAAGCATCTGGAGGTGTGCCTGCGTCTGCTAGGTGTTGAGGTTGATGCAAGCCCTGCTGCCTCTGCTTCAGTCTCCATTGGGACAGCCTCTCCTTCATCACCTTCATCTTCTTCTCCTGGAAGCCTAACACTTATCCTTTTGCAGGTAAGCTTGTTGATTGCAGAGGGTGTGGACATGGGACTGATGTCTTGAGGGATTGGAACACCCTTACTTCTAAAAATCCTCATTAGCAAACTGGGAAAGATCAATTTAGGCCTAGAGGTTGTTCTAGTCTCATCCACAATGGTGTCATAAATGTGGGAACTTATGTCTATGAAGTTCTTTTCTTTGAGATCCATCGGAAAGACTGCTCTAGCACAATTGATTGTAGTCAATTTCTTAATGGGATAGAGGTTAAACATCATAATTATTGTTAGGCACCTCATGTCCACTGGAAAGGCAGTGGTATTCAAACATTTCCCTTCTCTCTGCCCACCTATCCTTTGTTGAACTGTTTCAATAGAAACACTCCTATCCTTGTAATTGATAAATTCTTCATCATCTAATCCTTCAAGCCCTAATGCATCATCTATGACATGAGCATCCAAGACAAATTCTTTACCCCTCACCCAGCAACTTAATTCATTATCCTTTATCACAGCATTTGAGTAAAATTCCCTAATTAAGGGTTCACACACAACAGGGAAAATTGGGAATAAAAGTTTGCCTTAAGTCCTCCAAATCTACAAATCTCTCTTAAATGATTCCTGCATTCAAGAAGTTATCCTTGTATCTCTCAAAGTGGTGAACTGACCTAAACAATTTAGAATCCATCTTTAATCTTTTGTCAGCCTTCTTTGCAGTAGATTTCTTCTTCTGAGGTGAGGGAGCCATCTGTGAACAATCAGAAAAGGCCACAACAACATAGAGCAATATATGTGCATAACCAGTTAGTACCATGTAATTAACAAAGAGATATCAACCATACAAATGAACTTTAAAAACTAAAACAACAAGCTACTTAGTTCAAACACATGGATAAACCAAGCCTAGGATAGGAAACACATGAACAACATGGTGAAACTATCCTAAAGGCAGATAAATGACATGGAGACAGATAATGGAAAAATGATATGACACACAAACAGTATATTGAGCCTAACAGAAGCTTCCCACAGATTAACACACTAAAACATGCAAATTTAGCACGGTAAAACTCACAACCTCAAAAAGAACCAATAGAAACAACTCAACAGCTCAAAGTTCAGATTGAAATAAAAGAAACACTTAGCTAAGCACAAGATGAAGAGCAATAAGAATATGACTATCATCAACACAAACTATAGCAACAGCATCCACAAGCTAAGCAAGAACAAGGAGCAGAAACCGAAACATAAACCCATTTCAAAAACACAACCATATGCGAAAAATCAAAGGGAAAAAAACACAAAATCAAGTAGAAAAGAGTGTAAAACTGAAAACCCATACCTGTAACTTGACGATTTTGAGCTACAAGAATGCAACACTGGAGATTGGAAATGGGAGCACGGAGTGTTTGGGAGGGAGAAATTTTAGAGAGAAGATGAACAGTCACAAAAGTTCGAGGGAAAACTGAAAAAGTTTAAAAACTGCTCCTGTTTCTGCAAAACACGCGATTTTCGCGACTTGATTAAGTCGCCACACAGTCGCCAGATCAAGCCGCCAAAGCACTCAAGAACAAAATTTTGAAAAATTTTTCTAAGTGTTTTTCGCGACTGGAAGGTCTACCCGCGAGTGAGTCGCGAGCTGAGCCGCAAAAATCTCTGAGTGAACCTCGCGACTGGACCTTCCACTCGCGAACAAGTCGCCACAAATGACCAGCGAAGATGCGACTAAGGCTCGCTACTTGACATACCCGCGACTGAGCCGCCAAAACAGGGCAAAACTGTATTTTTGAAATTTTCAGATTTTTCAAACAAAATACTTTCCAAAAACACCTAAAACACTCAAAAATCTTTTTGTGCTTGAATTAACAAAGATTGAGCATGTGAAAACACATTTTATCAAGTACAATCACACAAATGAATATGGCATTTATTGAACATAAACTTGTGTGTTGTGTGTGGATACCAACAATGAGATAGTCCTTCGTCTAATGTGAAGCTTCAATGATCAATTCAACCAAGGCATACACAATTAGCACTAGATCATGTGACCAATCTCAATTATAGAAATATGTATATATGACCTCCCACACATCTTGATAACATAACTTGGAGCTTTTCATTTGACTCCACTTTCAATCATAACATTTGATCTTTTGAGGCAATCATCTCTCATTGTGAGAGAGATATATAGCAATTCTTTTTGAAGAACAGGCCTTTGGCCTTTTTTTGAATGAACATTCACTTTTAATATAAGGTCGCTTACCCTTTTTCCTAGTCAAATACTAGAATGTGCGACAGGCTTTTGCAGCTCAATATTTCTTTTCATTTGGAGATTTACATTTGGTGAGCTCTTTTTAGCAAAACAAAAATAAAAAGTGGGAAGATATATAGACACAAGTCTATGCATATCTCAAGATCAACATAACCATTCACTAAACATTCATGACAAGTTTGAAGATCTATTTACAACAATCTCATAGATTTCAAGATTTTCCCACAGTGATATGAGTGCATGAAAACAAGCAATGCTCGAAAATGCACAAAGCCATTAGCACAAAGGTACAAGGCAAAACAAGTTTTGAGACAAAACTCAACAAAGTCAATCAAGCTTTTTGATTTTCTAATTTTTATGTGATTTTTGGATTTTTGACACAAGAAACAAAAAGATTGATAAAACAAAATTAAGAAATATTCACAAGAAGACAAGCAAACAACCAACATCAAAAACAGCAAGCTTACCAAACAAACATAGTCACAAAGCATAGGAAGTATTAATGCATGGACATGTTGTAATGCTTATGCATGAGTACCCTTATTCACCCACACGTCACTTTCGTTTGGGGTGATTTCCTTATAGGATTGGGTACGAGAGTTAGGGCTTTCAAACCTTCGTGAGAAGCTTTCCAAGCAGTTGGTGAATGCATCAATCATCTTCATCACGTTCATCATTCCGGGATCTCCATTTTGATCTCTAGATTGATCATCTGCCCAAATTCTCCTATCATTTCTGGGTCCTCCTGACCTTTGAGGAGTTGCACTGTTCTTTGCTCTCAGCTTTTGGCAATTTGGTCGAGTGTGCCCTTGAAGTCCGTAATAATGGCACACATAAGTTCCTCTAGGACCTCTTTGTGGTCGTGGACGTGACTTGGCACGAGATTCAGACCTGCCCACAGACTGATTACGATGATTCAGCATCCGTTGGTCCACCACATTCTTCTTCTCCTCCACCTCGAGCTTCACACCAGTAAGGTCAGCTACAACTGGATCTTTGGCCTTTACAAACTTCACTTCTTTAGTGACATTTCCAGATGAACTACTTCCTCCGGTATATCCCAGTCCGGATTTGTCTGAAAAGCTCTTTTGAGATGATATAACATCATCTAGCTTCTTGGTGGTGACCCTCTCTATTTTAGCATTTGCTTGCACAACCTCATTCTCAAGAAATCTCACTTTTGTGTAAGCTTCGGACAACTCACCATTCAGTGTTTCTATCTCACATTTGGCCTCCCTATATCGAATTAGGAGACTTTTGTAGTCCTCCTCAGCCTTCTTCATTTTTCTCACAGCAGCCTTGGCCACCCTTGTGTATTCACCCGACTTCTCCAAGAGTGAGTTATAATTCTCTTGAAGATTTGCTGTGCTTTCTTCTTCTTCAGCTTCTGATTCTTCAACAATTCCTAGTGATTCATCATCACTATGTTCTCCAAGGTCTCGTACAAGGAGATTCAACTCATCCGAAGACTCAACATGAGCAATAGTCATAAAAGCTGAATAGTTCCCCTCTCCATCACAGCTCTCTTCAGATTCTGAGTCACTCAAGGTCGTGGCATACACTTTGCCTTTCGATTTCAAATAATTCGGACATTCCTTCTTAAAGTGTCCATGCCCGTTACATTCAAAACAAGTGACACCTTGTGTGGGTTGGGATTCTTTTCCATCTTTCTTTTTGAAATCCCTCTTCTCCCTTCCAGAACTTTGGAATTTTCTCTTATCATCAAATTTGCCATTATTTTTTAATTTCAAAAACTTTCTGAAATTTTTAACAAGATAGGCTACATCTTTGTCAACCACATCTTCTCCCGATGAGTCTTGATCTTCCACCTTCTCATTAATGGTCTTTAGAGCAAGGGATTTACTCTTCCGTTGATTGGGCAGCGACATCTCATAAGTCTGCAGAGAACCAACCAGCTCCTGTACTTTGATGTCGTCAAGATCCTTGCTCTCTTCAATGGCTGTCACTTTAGCACGAAAACTTTCCGGCAATGATCGAAGGATCTTCCTTACAATCTTTGAGTCCTCCGTTTTCTCCCCCAAGTTAAACTTACTGACAAACACCTCATTTAGCTTCCCATAGAAAGAGTCAAAAGACTCATCCTCACTCATTTTAAGCTCCTCAAACCGAGTGGTCAGCATTTGTAACTTGGTGTCTTTCACTTTCTTCGTGCCTTCATAAGTGGTTTCCAGAATCTCCTATGCTTCTTTGGCAATGGTAATGTGAGAAATCCTGTGAAATTCATCTGGAGACACACCACAGAAAATAGCATTGAGTGCTTTACTGTTAGCATTAGATGCAGCAAGTGCTGCCTTATCCCATGTGGATTTGGCTGCCTCAGGTTTGGTCCAACCAATCTCAACAGCATCCCAAACGGATTCATCAATAGAACACAGAAAAGCTCTCATACGAACCTTCCAAAAAGCATAATTACTACCATCAAAATATGGAGGTGCATTTAGGGATTGAGACCTATCCATCTCAAAAGGGAGTCAAGGATCACACAATGGTAATGAAACCAACAGCAGTGTACCCGCTCTGATACCAATTGAAAGTTCAAAAATGTGTACAAAAACACTTTTGAACGTTTAGACCCCCAAATTCCAACTTAACCAATACAAGCAATATGTCAAACAACTAGTGTGCGGAAACTTAACATATGCTATAATATGAAATTGGTTATAAACTATCTAAGCCATAACAAAATAAAATCCACAGCAGATAATATAAAGGCAAAGATAGAGAGGAAGGAAGATGCAAACACAAAGACAACACGCGATGTGTTATCGAAGAGGAAACCGAAGTCCTCGGTGAAAAACCTCTCCGCCGCCCTCTAAGCAGTAATCAATCCACTAGAAAATACAGTTGGGATACAAGGACAGCAATAGACCCTCCAAGCCTAATCTACCCAGTGCACCTAAGCCCTCCAAGCTTCTTGCTCCAACGAGGTTGCGCCGAACCTTTTTCTTTTCTAGCTTCCCGGATTCCGCTACTAGACCGTAGCATCAACCAATGAAGATTGGCTCCTTCCTAACTGCTTCCCAGAACTCCAAACAACTGTCTCACAAAGATGATGATGGTGAGAACCAGGTTTGGTATAATGCCTCTCAAGGATTTGACAATGGAGAGGAAGAGAGTAAGGGAATTTGAAGAGACTCTAAGGTATAGATTGTGGGTGAACCAATCTGGTTTTTCTTTAGGGTTTCTCTCTCAAAATTCTCTCTGGAAGCTCTCTTTCAATCGTGGGTTAAAGGGGTATTTATACTGGAGTGGGAGAGGAATGTGAAACGTCAGGTTTTGGCAAAACAGGGGTGGCTCGCGGCTTGACCTCGCGGCTTGACCAAGTCGCGAGATCCAGCCGCGAGTTAACCGTATGGCCAGTTGTCCTGTTTTGTCCTGTAGTGCTCTAGCTAGCATGACTGTTCATCTTCCAGCATGCTTGGCACGTGTGCAGCTTCTGCCGGCTTGCAGCCGGGAGTCCAGCCACGAGTCTCTGTTTTCTTGCACACTCTTGAGCAAACTTCACTCTATCTCACTCACTACCCTTACAACAAACCCACCTAAATACAGGGTAACTAAATGCTGAATTACAAGCAAATTTGGCACGGAATAAAGCCAATTAGAGGGTTGAATAAATTCAACCTTACAATATTCTTGTTATTCTACCTCAGCCACTGTTGGTGAGGATATCACTACTTCTCTGATGAAAAGGCGTAGATGTTGTTGTAAACTAAGTCTCTTAATTTTGTTGAAGTCTTCTTCCTAGGTGAGTAGGATACCCCAATCTTTTAAGAAGATTAAATGCTGCTCAAGAAAAAATTCCTTGAAAGTACCTCAGATCTTATTTTTCCCAATTCTTCTTTCTCATGTTGCTATGCTAGGCAGTGACTTTGACAAGCTTCATTTGCTTTCCAATTCTTGTGGAAGGTGGTCTGCCATTGAATGTGTTGCTAGAAAAATGTTTGGACTTCATCGTTGATTCCCATATTTTGTTTCTACTGTGAGTTCCTTTGTTACTTAACTTTTCTACAGAGCACTCTTGAAGCCTTAAAGTCTCGCAAAGAGCATTTATTTTCTGTTGTAGTGCTTGTTGGTTCACCTTTACATATGTTTCTGCTAGAGTGCTTGTAGGCCTCCTCTTCTTGCTTCCTCTCTTTGCGTCTGTGGTAGAATTTCTTCACCGATTCACTATTGCGTAGACTTTGTATTGTGTCAGAACTTATTCTCCAATTGCTAGTTGATGCTTCTGCAAAAGATAGATGATGTTGCTGCTTTATCACAGACTAGGATGTTACTTGACCATGGTAGGTTGCAACAAATTGCATGGTTGTTGCACTATGCCATATCATAAAGTTTGAAGTTGCTGCAGATTAGTGACAGATGGGTGTATAATTGCTAAAATGCCACAATTAATACTTATTTCGCAGTGGGTAATGTTATTGCAGCATATTGATACTCTAAGCGCTTTACGGAAGGCTTTCTAAATTTGTTGCCGAATGGGCTATAGCCCCCCAACATGTGAGACAACTGGATGAGTCTTTAGCTTTTTGAAGAAGGCTTTTCGTATTTTCTGTAGAATGAGATAGCCCCCGGTATGTAAGAATGAGACAGCCCCAAGTGTATGAGAATAAACCCTTAGCTTTCAGCAGAAGGCTTCCCATATTTGCTGCAGAATGAGCTTTAGCCCCCAGCATGTGAGACAATTGGATGGGCTTGATATCACCTTCTCTTAGTTTTGATGCTACCAGTAAAACTTTTCAAGATAATAAGAGATCTTCTTTTGCCAAAATAGGCAGTTTTATAATAAAATCACCTCTGTCATGTGGTTCATGCATTCTTTAGTAAACATTTTTGGATGCCATGGATCTACAAGTTGCCATACTACTGAAAGTCTTTGTTGCTAGAAATTTTGGGAAAGAGCTACTTCCCAGGCATGCTTTGGCTTCATTCTACTATGAACACACTTGCTTCCCATGTATTTTCTACCACATATGATTGTGGCTATAGCTCCTTTGTATATTTTTCCAAAAACTCATGATCATGGTTCCTTTGCAGGTTTGATTGAGTGTAGCCCCCATTGTGAGCTTTTGCCAAGAACTCGCAATCATGGTTCCTTTGTCGACTTTTAGCCAAGAATTCATGACCATGACCCTTTTGCTGGCTTTCACTACTAAGACCCATATTTCTTGGGTTTCTTCTTTGCTTGCTTTGAGTATAGGCGTATTTAAATGGAGTTTGCTATGTCTCTTGCTTCATGGTTGGCTGATAATAGCCAAGAGTCAATGGCTTCTAATATAGAATTTTCCCATGACGTACCAACATCTTCTGGGACATCATGCTTCTTTATTCCTGTGGCAGAATGCCCTTGCAGCAGAATGCCTTCAATAAAAACCACGTAATAGTTTTCTGCAGCAATAAGATGAGCAAGTCTATTCATGGCTGAATGTGTGTCAGTAATTGATTCTGCTATTTCCCTCTTGCACACAAGCCAAAAGAAGGAGCTTTGAGTTTGTCATTGTTGCAGAGTTCTTCTAGGATGAGACATGGGCATCAATGAGCTTCATGACCTGAAAAGTGATGGTGGAGTTGCGTACTTTGTAGTACAAGTGATCTGATACATTCTTTCTTAGAAATATCATAAAGATCATAATCATTGATGCCACTCTATGCATAAATCCTCTAAGGTGCTTCAAAGAAAGCTTCTCAACTCTTCAAGGTTGTTGAATTGGTTTGCTAGACCCGATAATGGACAAAGAGCAGTTTGCAAGCAACTTGTAGATTTGGGCTTCTTTATGGAGAGTACGCAATAACTAAGTGATTGGCCTCATTCCAAGGTTAGTATTTAATTTGGACACTTCACCACCCTATCACATGCCTTCAATGTATTCTTTGGTTGAAAGCAGATGTTTCAATATCACCGAATTGATTACTTCTCCCTCCTCCCTTCATTGATATTGATATATTTGCTGATGTAGTAGCAAGAGATTGATTCAACAAAAGTGAACATAAAAGGCTTTGTATGCACCTCTCTTGCTTTGAGAACAAGTCTCAAATTTGTTAAATAAGCTCTAGACTCATGCTTTTTGCTGTAGCGGAATCGTCCATTATCCTTTTATACATCTTCAAACTGTTGTTGTTCCCATCAATTCTTAATGGGGCAATGATAACTTTTGTTGTAGAAGATAATCACATTGGATTTGTGATTACACTTAGAAAGTTCAAGAATTCAATACTGAATTTTGTGATAGGATATTCTGCGAAAAGACCTGTTGGAATTTAATACAAAATTCTGTTACAGAATATTCTACTGTGAATAGTCTACTAACATGTCTGCACTTTGACTTCTAAAATTTTCCCCTACCAAATGTTCTACAAATGAACATTCTACATTTCTGGGATTCTGCTACGAAATATTATGCCGATGAACACTCTACATTTCTGGGATTTTGTTGCGAAATATTCTGCAGATGAACATTCTAGAATTCAGTAGATTTTGTTGTAAATAATCTGCAGAGAGATCTACATTCTAACTTTTGAAATTTTCTACTATAAAATATTCTACGGACGAACATTCTTCACTTCTGAAATTCAGCAAATTCTACTATAAATAATTTGTAGAGAGATCTACATTCTGGCTTCTAAAATTTTCTGTAATAAAATATTCTGCAGATGAACATTCTACACTTCTAAAATTCGGCAGATTTTACTGTGAACAATCTGCCAAAGGATCTGTACTTTCTGCCACAACATTTCGGTAGAGGGATATTTTGCACTTCTGGAAAGGTTTATTAAAGAATACTTTGCAGAGGAAATTGTGATTCACAGTAGTATAGTAATGATGAAAGTTTTCCTTTGTGAAAGTTCAAATAGTGTAAAAACACCCTTGAACGTTTAGACCCCCAATTTACAAATTAACCAATTCAAGCTTTATGTCAAACAACTAGTGTGCGGAAAATGAACAAAAGCTATAAAATAGAATTGGAAAACTATCTAAGCCAAATTAAAATCACAACCCACAACAGATAATAAAAGGTAAAGATAAAAGGGAAGGAAGATGCAAACACAAGGACAACACGAGATGTGTTATCGAAGAGGAAATCGAAGCCCTCGGCGTAAAACCTCTCTGCCGCCCTCCAAGCAGTAAACAATCCACTAGAAAATGTAGTTGGGATACATGGACAGCAATAGACCCTCCAAGCCTAATCTACCCAGTGCACCTAAGCCCTCCAAGCTTCTTGCTCCAATGAGGTTGCGCCAAACCTTTTTTCTTTTCTAGCTTCCCGGATTCCACTACTTAACCATAGCATCAACCAATGTAGATTGGTTCCTTCCTAATTGCTTCCCAGAACACCAAACAGCCCTCTCACAGTAATGAATATGGTGAGAACAAGGTTTTGGTAAAATGCCTCTCAAGGGTTTGACAATGGAGAGGAAGAGAGTTGAGGAATTTGAAGAGACTTTTATGTAAAGATTGTAGATGAATCAATCTTGTTTTACTCTAGGGTTTCTCTCTCAAAATTCTCTCTGGAAGCTCTCCTTCATTTGTGGGTATAAGGGATATATATATACTAAGGTGAGAGAGGAATGTGAAATGTCAGGTTTTTCAAAACAGGGCTAGCTCGCGGCTTGGCCTCGCGACTTGACTGAGTCGCGAGATCCAATCGCGAGATAACCGAATGGCCAGTAGTCCTATTTTGTCCTGTAGTGCTCCAACTAGCATGACGGTTCAACTTCTGGCATGCTTGGCACGTGTGCTGCATCTGGCGGCTTGCAGCCGCGAGTCTCTGTTTTCTTGCACACTCTTGAGCATTTAACACTCTATCTCACTCACTACCCTTACAACAAACCCACTTAAATACAGGGTTACTAAATGCTAAAATACAAGCAAATTTGGCACGGAATAAAGCCAACAAAATGGTTGATTAAATTCAACCTTACAATCTCCCCCTTTGGCTATTCCGAGACAAAACCCTAAAACAGACTCTAGACTTAACATGTGAGTTGGGAACAGTTGAGCAAAACTCACTCACACCTAACTTTAGAAGCTGTGAAGCACTTGAATCATATGAACATGAAACTCCTGAAACACAACAATACACCATGATCATTGTATGCAGAAAAGCATGAAATGCATATGAAACAGGCAATATGTGATCAAGCAAAGATGGAGTTAAGAGACAAACCATGGCTTGATCAACCAAGTAATCACTACAAGGTAGTGAACACAATGCTCATTCACACTTGGAATGAACACTTGAACATACAAGCAAACAAGAACAATGCAAGTTACTTGTATGCCCAACACTCAACCAATGCATAATACACTAAGTATATGCATCTAGGAACAATCCTACAAAGGCACAAGAGTGACAATACTTAAAAGAAAATGCATGACATTTAGATAGAAGTATTGATTTAAACAAAGCATAAAAAGGTTGCATAAAGCTTGGTACAGACTATAAAGCCTACAGATATGCATAAAACATAACCTTAAAAGCTTACATAAGCAACATGGGTACAAAACACAATATAACAACTTAGTCTGAAAAAAATACAGAAACACTCCCCCTTAGGTAATATCCTCCCCCTCTGATCAAGCTATCACTCCCCCTTTCATCCTTTATGACATCATCTCCCCCTTTTTGTCATGGAATAGCTACACATTCTCTTCTAGCCTCCTTTGAATCTGATTCAATTGAGTTTGGAGTGAGGTAAACTTCATATCCCATCGAGTGCTATGATGGTGTAGAGTAGATGTGAGTCCGGACATCTTGGTATTCAATTCGTGTACAGAGGATACAATGTGATCAAGTTTTTCGTCAAGGGAGAGAGTGCTGAAATGCGAACCACTGTGAGATGTGGAAGTTTCCAGTTTGGCTCTCTTCCGACTATGTCCAATGCTTGCGTTGAATGTACGCATGTTGATTGGACTCGGTTTTAAGTAAGGAGATCCATCTGCCATTGGATAAATTCCTTTGAGCTTCAAGATCCTTGAAATGAGACAGCAGAAAGGAACACATGTTCGGGACTCAGTTCGTAGAACCGTTTTGCGCAGAACATGAAAGATATGAACACAGATGTCAATTTCTACATCAGAGATTAGGTCATGAAGAAACAAGGCATGTCCGAGGTTCATATACCTAGTGCTTGATAATGGGTACAAATTGTGAAACATCACAATTGTAAGCACTCTCAGTTTTGGAGGAAGAGAGGAAACACTGACGGAGTTTCCTTTGTATGAGAATTCCAAGTCTTGTCCAAGACCCTCCTTAAGAAGTTCCTCATCAGGACAAAGATCATCATAAACCGGTGAGTGTCGAAGCATTGGTCGGTTGATGTGAAGGATCTCTACCAAATATGCAGGAGAGACTGAAAAACTCTTTTTCCTAACCCAGCACTTAAGTTCATCTTCTTCCATAATCGTGTTGGCATAAAATTCCTTTACCAAATTCTCATATGCGTCATCCAAATCAGAGAGAAGGTAATTCCAATCCTTGTTAGCAAACCATTTCGGAATGTCAGTGTCATGAAGTGATGATTGGTCAACAGGTCTTTCCAGTAATGGTATAGCATTTCGGAAATAATTCTCATGAGACTGAAAGGAAACATAGGATCTGAACTTGTTAGGATCGAACCCTTTTGATGAAGAACAAGTCCCTTTTGTTTGAGGAGAGTAGTCATCGACATCAATGACAGGTTCCTTTCCTTTGGAACTACCTCCTTTCACAGCTGCCTTCTTGAATGGAGACATTTCCAGTCTATATCATGAATAGAGGAAAAGAAAGAACACAATCCAACAGACATTATTAGCAGTGGGTTAGTGTCAAATTAGGGATAATGAAGAAAACCCTAAGAGCTAGATGGAAATGACCAGAAAATAACAATGAGGGACAATAATGACCCAAATGTAGCTACAAAATAGAGTGGATCAGATTAAAACCGCACAAAAATGAGAACATTATACACTCAAGTAACCAAACACGGGTAAGAGAAATATGAATACCAAGTAGAACACAAAAACCATGATGAAAAGGCAATAACTGAGAAAAACAAAGAGTAGTGGACAAAACCCATACCTTTCCTTGAAGATAGATTGAGTGGTAACAAATTGGTGAAAGAATTTGAAGATTACCACAGTGATGTTGAATAAGTGAAATTAAGACCAAAAAGTGAACAGACACAGAGTGCAAGACAAGCAAATGAGAACCCCTTTTTGAGAACAAGACGCCAACAAGACGCCAAGACAAGCCGCCAAAACACTCAAAGACAAAGTTTTGAAAAATTTTCTAAGTGTTTTTCGCGACTAGAGGGTCTACCTGTCAAGGAGTCGCGAGCTGAGTTGCGAAAATCTCTGTGTAACCCTCGCGACTGGACCTTCCACAAGTCGCCAAAATTGACACGCGAGCTCGCGACTGTGGCATGCGACTTGACTTACCCGCGACTAAGTCGCCAAAACAGGGCAAAAATGATTTTTGAAATTTTCAATTTTTGAAGAACAAAATACTTTCCAAAAACACCTAAAAAACTCAAAAATCTTTTTGTGCTTGAATCAACAAAGATTGAGCATGTGAAAACACATTTTATCAAGTACAATCACACAAATGAATATGGCATTTATTTGAACATAAACTTTTGTGTTGTGTGTGGATATCAACAATGAGATAGTCCTTAGTCTAATGTGAAGTTTCAATGATCAATTCAACCAAGGCATACACAATTAGCACTAGATCATGAGACCCATCTCAATTAAAGAAGTATGCATATATGACTTCCCACAAAACTTGATAACATAAGTTGGAGCTTTACATTTGACTCCACTTTCAATCATAACATTTGATCTTTTTGATCCTTTTGAGAAAATTACCTCTCATTGTGAGAGTGATATTTGATATTTCACTTTGTAAGGTTGAATTTATTCAACCATCTAATTGGCTTTATTCCGTGCCAAATTTGCTTGTAATTCAGCATTTAGTAACCCTGTATTTAGGTGGGATTGTTGTAAGGGTAGTGAGTGAGATAGAGTGAAGATTGCTCAAGAGTGTGCAAGAAAACAGAGTGTCGCGGCTGGGACTCGCGGGTGGACTCGCGGCTGCAAGTCGCCAGAAGCTGCACACGTGCCAAGCATGCTGGAAGATGAACAGTCATGCTAGCTGGAGCACTACAGGACAAAACAGGACAACTGGCCATACGGTTAACTCGCGACTGGATCTCGCGACTTTGTCAAGCCGCGAGCCACCCCTGTTTTGGAAAAACCTAACGTTTCGCATTCCTCTCCACTCCAGTATAAATACCCTTTTAACCCACGATTGAAAGGGAGCTTCCAGAGAGAATTTTGAGAGAGAAACCCTAAAGAAAAACCAGATTGTTTCACCCACAATCTCTACCTTAGAGTCTCATCAAATTCCCTCACTCTCTTCCTCTCCATTGTCAAATCCTTGAGAGGCATTATACCAAACCTGGTTCTCACCATTATCATCGCTGTGAGACAGACGTTTGGAGTTCTTGGAAGCAGTTAGGAAGGAGCCAATCTTCATTGGTTGATGCTACGGTGTAGTAGCGGAATCCAGGAAGCTAGAAAAGAAAAAGGTTCGGCGCAACCTCGTTGGAGCAAAAAGCTTGGAGGGCTTAGGTGCATTGGGTAGATTAGGCTTGGAGGGTCTATTGCTGTCCTTGTATCCCAACTGTATTTTCTAGTGGATTGATTACCGCTTGGAGGGCGGCGGAGAGGTTTTTCGCCGAGGTCTTCGGTTTCCTCTTCGATAACACATTGGGTGTTATCTTTGTGTTTGCATCTTCCTTCCTCTCTATCTCTGCCTTTACATTATCTGCTGTGGTTTATTTTGTTATGGCTTAGATAGTTGTTTAACCAATTTCATATTATAGCATATGTTAAGTTTCCGCACACTTGTTGTTTGACATATTGCTTGTGTTGGTTAAGTTGGTTTTTGGGGGTCTAATCGTTCAAAAGTGTTTTTGTACACGTTTTTGAACTTTCAATTGGTATCAGAGTGGGTACACAGCTGTTTGGTTTCATTACCATTGTGTGATCCTTGACTCCCTTTTTGAGATGGATAGGTCTCAATCCCTTAATGCACCTCCATATTTTGATGGAAGTAATTATGCGTTTTGGAAGGTTCGTATGAGAGCTTTTCTATGCTCTATTGATGAATCCGTGTGGGATGCTGTTGAGATTGGTTGGACCAAACCTGAGGCAGCCAAATCCACATGGGATAAGGCAGCACTTGCTGCATCTAATGCTAACAGTAAAGCACTAAATGCTATTTTCGGTGGTGTGTCTCCAGATGAATTTCACAGGATTTCTCACATTACCATTGCCAAAGATGCATGGGAGATTCTGGAAACAACTTATGAAGGCACGAAGAAAGTGAAAGACACCAAGTTACAAATGCTGACCACTCGGTTTGAGGAGCTTAAAATGAGTGAGGATGAGTCTTTTGACTCTTTCTATGGGAAGCTAAATGAGGTGGTTGTCAGTAAGTTTAACTTGGGGGAGAAAATGGAGGACTCAAAGATTGTAAGGAAGATCCTTCGATCATTGCTGGAAAGTTTTCGTGCTAAAGTGACAGCCATTGAAGAGAGCAAGGATCTTGACGACATCAGAGTACAGGAGCTGGTTGGTTCTCTGCAGACTTATGAGATGTCGCTGCCCAATCAACGGAAGAGCAAATCCCTTGCTCTAAAGACCATTAATGAGAAGGTGGAAGATCAAGGCTCATCGGGAGAAGATGTGGTTGACAAAGATGTAGCCTATCTTGTTAAAAATTTCAGAAAGTTTTTGAAATTCAAAAACAATGGAAAATTTGATGATAAGAGAAAATTCCAAAATTCTGGAAGGGAGAAGAGGGATTTCAAAAGGAAAGATGGAAAAGAATCCCAATCCACACAAGGTGTCACTTGTTTTGAATGTAACGGGCATGGACACTTTAAGAAGGAATGTCCTAATTATTTGAAATCGAAAGGCAAGGTGTATGCCACGACCTTGAGTGACTCAGATTCGTCAGACTCAGAATCTGAAGAGAGCTGTGATGGAGAAGGGAACTATTCAGCTTTCATGACTATTGCTCATGTTGAGTCTTCGGATGAGTTGAGTTTGCTTGTTCAAGACCTTAGAGAACATAGTGATGATGACTCACTAGGAATTGTTGAAGAATCGGAAGCTGAAGAAGAAGAAAGCACAGCAACTCTTCAAGAAAATTACAACTCACTCTTGGAGAAGTCGGGTGAATACACAAGGGTAGCCAAGGCTGCTGTAAGAAAAATGAAGAAGGCTGAGGAGGACTACAAAAGTCTCCTAATCCGGTATAGGGAGGCCAAATGCGAGATTGAAACACTGAATGGTGAGCTGTCCGAAGCTTACACTAAAGTGAGATTTCTTGAGAATGAGGTTGTGCAAGCAAATGCAAAAATAGAGAGGGTCACCACCAAGAAGCTAGATGATGTTATATCTTCTCAAAAGAGCTTTTCAGACAAATCCGGACTGGGATATACCGGAGGAAGTAGTTCAACTGGAAATGTCACTAAAGAAGTGAAGTTTGTAAAAGCCAAAGATCCAGTTGTAGCTGACCCTACTGGTGTGAAGCTCGAGGTGGAGGAGAAGAAGAATGTGGTGGACCAACGGATGCTGAATTATCGTAATCAGTCTGTGGACAGGTCTGAATCTCGTGCCAAGTCACGTCCACGACCACAAAGAGGTCCTAGAGGAATGTATCTGTGCCATTATTGCGGACTTCAAGGGCACACTCGACCAAATTGCCAAAAGCTGAGAGCAAAGAACAGTGCAACTCCTCAAAGGTCAGGAGGACCAAGAATTGATAGGAGAACTTGGGCAGGTGATCAACCTAGAGAGCAAAATGGAGATCCCGGAATGTTGAACGTGATGAAGATGATTGGTGCATTCACCAACTGCTTGGAAAGCTTCTCACGAAGGTTTGAAAGCCCTAACTCCCGTACCCAATCCTTTAAGGAAATCACCCCAAACGCAAGTGACGTGTGGGTGAAAAGGGGTACTCATGCATAAGCATTACAACATGTCCATGCATTAATACTTCCTATGCTCTGTGACTTTGTTTGTGTGGTATGCTTGTTGTTTTTGATTTTGGTTGTTTGTTTGTCTTCTTGTGAATATTTCTTAATTGTGTTTTATCAATCTTTTTGTTTCTTGAGTCAAAAATCCAAAAATTACATAAAAAAAAATTTTGAAAATCAAAAAGCTTGATTGACTTTGTTGAGTTTTGTCTTAAAACTCGTTTTGCCTTGTACCTTTGTGCTAATGGCTTTGTGCATTTTCGAGCATTGCTTGTTTTCATGCACTCATATCACTGTGGGAAAAATCTTGAAATCTACGTGATTGTTGCAAATAGATCTTCAAACTTGTCATGAATGATTAGTGAATGGTTATGTTGATCTTGAAACATGCATAGACTTGTGTCTATATATCTTCCCACTTTTTATTTATGTTTTGCTAAAAAGAGCTCTCCAAATGTAAATCTCCAAATGTAAATCTCCAAATGAAAAGAGATATTGAGCTGCAAAAGCCTGTCGCACATTCTAGTATTTGACTAGAAAAAAGGGTAAGCGACCTTATATTAAAAGTGAAATTTCATTCAAAAAGGCCAAAGGCCTGTTCTTCAAAGAGAAATGTTATATATATCCCTCTCACAATGAGAGATGATTTCCTCAAAAAGATCAAAAAGATCAAATGTTATGATCGAAAGTGGAGTTAAATGAAAAGCTCCAAGTTATGTTATCAAGTTGTGTGGGAAGTCATATATTCATATTTCTATAATTGAGATTGGTCACATGATCTAGTGCTAATTGTGTATGCCTTGGTTGAATTGATCATTGAAGCTTCACATTAGACAAAGGACTATCTCATTGTTGATATCCACACACAACACACAAGTTTATGTTCAATAAATGCCATATTCATTTGTGTGATTGTACTTGATAAAATGTGTTTTCACATGCTCAATCTTTGTTAATTCAAGCACAAAAAGATTTTTGAGTGTTTTAGGTGTTTTTGGAAAGTGTTTTGTTGGAAAAATCTGAAAATTTCAAAAATACAGTTTTGCCCTGTTTTGGCGGCTCAGTTGCGGGTTTGTCAAGTCGCGAGCCTCAGTCGCATCTTCGCTGGTCAGTTTTGGCGACTTGTTCGCGAGTGGAAGGTCCAGTCGCGAGATTCACTCAGAGATTTTCACGGCTCAGCTCGCGACTCACTCGCGGGTAGACCTTCCAGTCGCGAAAAACACTTAGAAAAATTTTTCAAAATTTTGTTCTGGAGTGATTTGGCGGCTTGAGCTGGCGACTATGTGGCGACTTAATCCAGTCGCGAAAATCGCGTGTTTTGCAGAAACAGGAGCAGTTTTTAAACCTCTTTCAGTTTTCCTTCGAACTTTTGTAAACTGTTCATCTTCTCTTTAAACTGCTTTTCCATTCCAAACACTTCGTGAATCCATTTTTCAAACCCCTTTGGTGCTTCGTTTCTTATCCAAATCATCAAGAAAAGGTATGGGTTTTTGCTTTCTCAATCTCATTTTCTTTTTCCTGCATATTTCTGTTACTGTTTGGTCTGGTATTGTATTCGTTTTACTTATCTCTTTGTGTAATGGGTATGGAGTGTCGTGTTTGCTATTGTTCTCACCTGTTTTCATGCTGAGCAGTCACAATGTGTTTTTCATTGTTCTGATTTTTGCTTGTTATTGAATCTGAGAATCTTTTCTGAAATGGGTTTGGTGTCTATGTGACTTACTCGTTACACTTGCCTGAATATTGATGTTGGTGTTTGGTTTTGGTTACTGAGTTGAGATGATAACATAATGTATGATTCTCAACCACGTGCTCCAGTGTGGATGTTTGGTTCCTTCTTGATTGAAATATTTTCCCCATGTTCATGTCTCTGATGGAGTGATTTATGCTATCTGCTCTAAATGTTCAAATGCTGTATCTTATTGCATATCATGGTCATGTTAACCTGTCTCAATGACAGTTTTGTCAGTTGTGATGTCTATCTTTGTCTTGGTGCACTTTCACCAAGTTTGATGCACGTATTAGTTTGTGCTTCTGTGTATTGTTGGTAGTTTTGGTTGGGTCTGCACTATCTTCAGTCTGGGTTTATATATTGAAATATTATTTACACTGAAACTTGTTGACAATCTTTTGTGGGGTATTGTTGCTTGGTTCTTTTCTGTTGGCCTGTTTTCTTGCAGATGTCTCGTCGATCTACCAGGGGTAAAGACATTGTTGCTGACGAACCAGCAACCCCAGTTGCTAAAAGGACTCGTCTATCATCTCAAGCATCTCAAGATCCCAATGAGGATAGATTCAGAGTTCCCCTTAACTCACACGCCTACTCAAATGTGTTTGACAAGTCAACAACTATAGTGGAGCGGGTAGTAGAGTTCAACACCTTAGGGACTACTTTCATCCCTCGAATCTTTGAGAAACGAGACTGGGCAAATTTGTTCGGAAACTTTGATGATCCAATGGATGAGCTGGTCAAAGAATGCTTCTCCAATGCATCTGATCTTGGACCTATCCTCGTTTTCTGGGTCAGAGGAACAGAGTTTAGTGTTACCCCAGACTCCATCGCAAATCTTCTCGGCATCACCAGACCTCAGAATGTGAATTTAACTCCCTATGATGAACGAAATCCAGAGGTTGGAGAAATTTTACAAATCCTAGGACACGATCATGAGGTATCCAGTGTAGGAACTTCCATCAGCACCGCAAAGTTTGCACCTGAGCTGACCACATTGAAGTTGATCATGTTCACCAATCTCTACCCACTGTCCAACACTACATTCATCAATCTTGGGAGAGCTATATTTCTGTGTGATCTCATTACCGGAGCCCCCATTGATATATGTGCTCACATCTACTACAACTTGAGGAAGACCGCGTGTCGATCTACAGCTCGAGGAATCATTCCATTTTGCAGTCTCGTCATGAAACTTATTCTTAGTGTAGGCATTACTCCTCCTGCAGATGGTAAAATGTTGACTCGTCAACGTCCCATTTCTTTGTTCACTCTTCAAGCGAGCAGAAGTCACTCCTCCAAATCACCAAGAAGTGCTCACATCTCTCCGGTTACTTCATCTGCCCCTGACTCAGAGACACCTGCACATACTACATCTGCATCACGTGCTGTTCCTGAAGCTTCACCGGCTGGTATTCCGCAAGCACAAACTGCTTCTCATACTGACAGAGTTGGCAGTGTTCTTGAGCATATTCAGAAACGCATTGATGAGCTTGTGGCACTTCTCTACTCCACAAACAACCATGTCCAAATGCGCCTCGAGACTATGGAGAATCAGCTAGATGAGATCCAACGAAAGTTGGACGAGAGTCTTTATCTATTCGTGACAAAAAGGGGGAGAGCATTCAGTAAGGGGGAGAAAAGTTCAAAGGGAAGTGTGCATAGTGATAGGGGGAGTACACACATACTTTTGTCATACTTTTGTTTTTAGTCTTATCTTCTAAACTTATGGTTTTTATGGTTTTGATACACTGTGTTTTGGTGTATAGCTGTGTCTAACTCATTTCATATACTCTTGGTTTAAACTTTAATATTTGTTGATGATGTTATTCAGGTATTTGTTGGTTTGTACCCATGTGCTTTTGTAAGCTTTTAGGGTTAATGTTTTATGCATAGTTTGTAGGCTTTATGGTATGTACCTTGCTTAAGTGCAACCTTTATGCTATGTTGAAATCAGTACTTTAATCTAAATGTTCTGCATTTTGGTTTATGTACTGTCACTCTTGTGCCCTTGTAGGATTGTTCCTAGATGCATATGCCTTGTGTGCTATGCATTGGTTGAGTGTTGAGCATACAAGTGTCTTGCCTTGTGCTTGTTAACTTGTATGTCCTTGTGTTCATTCCAAGTGTGAATGAGCACTGTGATCACTACCTTGTGGTGTTCACTTGGTTGTTCAAGCCATGGTTTGTTTATTAACTCCATCTTTGCTTGATCTCATATTGCCTGTTTCATATGCATTTATAATTTTCTGCTTACAATGATCATGGTGTATTGTTGTGTTTCAGGAGTTTATGTTCATATGATTCAAGTGCTTCACAGCTTCTAGAGTTAGGTGTGAGTGAGTTTTGTTCAACTGTTCCCAACTCACATGTTAAGTCTAGAGTCTGTTTTAGGGTTTTGTCACGGAATAGCCAAAGGGGGAGATTGTAAGGTTGAATTTATTCAACCATCTAATTGGCTTTATTCCGTGCCAAATTTGCTTGTAATTCAGCATTTAGTAACCCTGTATTTAGGTGGGATTGTTGTAAGGGTAGTGAGTGAGATAGAGTGAAGATTGCTCAAGAGTGTGCAAGAAAACAGAGTGTCGCGGCTGGGACTCGCAGGTGGACTCGCGGCTGCAAGTCGCCAGAAGCTGCACACGTGCCAAGCATGCTGGAAGATGAACAGTCATGCTAGCTGGAGCACTACAGGACAAAACAGGACAACTGGCCATACGGTTAACTTGCGACTGGATCTCGCGACTTTGTCAAGCCGCGAGGTCAAGCCGCGAGCCACCCCTGTTTTGGAAAAACCTGACGTTTCGCATTCCTCTCCACTCCAGTATAAATACCCTTTTAACCCACGATTGAAAGGGAGCTTCCAGAGAGAATTTTGAGAGAGAAACCCTAAAGAAAAACCAGATTGTTTCACCCACAATCTCTACCTTAGAGTCTCATCAAATTCCCTCACTCTCTTCCTCTCCATTGTCAAATCCTTGAGAGGCATTATACCAAACCTAGTTCTCACCATTATCATCGCTGTGAGACAGACGTTTGGAGTTCTGGGAAGCAGTTAGGAAGGAGCCAATCTTCATTGGTTGATGCTACGGTGTAGTAGCGGAATTCGGGAAGCTAGAAAAGAAAAAGGTTCGGCGCAACCTCGTTGGAGCAAGAAGCTTGGAGGGCTTAGGTGCATTGGGTAGATTAGACTTGGAGGGTCTATTGCTGTCCTTGTATCCCAACTGTATTTTCTAGTGGATTGATTACCGCTTGGAGGGCGGCGGAGAGGTTTTTCGCCAAGGTCTTCGGTTTCCTCTTCGATAACACATCGGGTGTTATCTCTGTGTTTGCATCTTCCTTCCTCTCTATCTCTGCCTTTACATTATCTGTTGTGGTTTATTTTGTTATGGCTTAGATAGTTGTTTAACCAATTTCATATTATAGCATATGTTAAGTTTCCACACACTTGTTGTTTGACATATTGCTTGTGTTGGTTAAGTTGGTTTTTGGGGGTCTAATCGTTCAAAAGTGTTTTTGTACACGTTTTTGAACTTTCACACTTTGATGAGATAGCCTTTGGCTTTTTGAATAAACATTCACTTTAATTTTTGGTCGCTTTCCCTTTTTCCTAGTCGAATACTAGTATGTGCGACAGGCTTTTGAAGCTCAATAACTCTTTTCATTTGGAGATTTACATTTGGTGAGCTCTTTTTAGCAAAAACAAAAATAAAGAGTGGGAAGATATATAGACACAAGTCTATGCATGTCTCAAGATCAACATAATCATTCACTAATCATTCATGACAAGTTTGAAGATCTATTTACAACAATCACATAGATTTCAAGATTTCTCCCACAGTGATAAGAGTGCAAAGAAACAAGCTATGCTCGAAAATGCACAAAGCCATTAGCACAAAGGTACAAGACAAAACAAGTTTTGAGACAAAACTCAACAATGTCAATCAAACTTTTTGATTTTCTATTTTTTATGTGATTTTTGGATTTTTGACACATAAGAAGAAAAAGATTGATCAAAGACAACAATGTAAAAACAACAAAAACAAACAAACAGAATCATGCTATACAAAAAGCCAACAAAGTAGTGTGTGCCCCAACACAAACAAAATTAACACATTGTAAATATGTGAAGCACACATCACACAAGAGAGTCAAGAAATTGTACCAACACCAATAGTCTTAAGGAGTGATTCAAACCGTGGACCATCGAGAGGCTTGGTAAAGATGTCCGCCTTTTGATTGTCGGTGTGTATGAACTCAAGACACACAACTCTTTCCTCTACCTGATCTCGAATGAAATGGTAACGTATCTCTATGTGTTTATATTTTGAATGCTGGACAGGATTCTTGGAAAGATTGATGGCACTGGTGTTGTCACAGAAGACACACATCGTCTCTTGAGGAATTCCATAATCATGCAGTACTTTCTTCATCCAAAGAAGCTGAGTGCAGCAACTTCCAGCGGCGATGTATTCTGCTTCAGCAGTAGAGAGAGACACAGAATTTTGTTTCTTGCTCATCCACAAGACAAGATTGTTACCAAGGTAGAAGCAACATCCTGAAGTACTCTTCCGATCGTCCACACTACCAGCCCAGTTAGCATCTGAATACTCGGCAAGACAAGCATTTGAGTCTTTTGAATACCACAGACCATAGTCTGAAGTTCCATTAATATATCGAATGATTCGCTTAACTGCAGTCAGGTGAGATTCCTTTGGATTAGCTTGATATCTGGCACAAACACCAACACTGAATGCAATGTCCAGTCTACTAGTTGTAAGATAGAGTAAACTCCCAATGATACTCCTATATAAGGTAGGACTTACTTCTACTCCAGAAGAATCAACATTCAGTTTAGTAGACGAGCTCATGGGAGTGGAGGCATGTTTTTTGGAGTCTAGTCCAAACTTCTTGACAATGTTTCTAGCATACTTCTCTTGTGAAACGAATATACCTTCCTTCTGTTGTTTGACTTGAAGGCCCAAGAAAAATGTGAGTTCCCCCACCATACTCATCTCAAATTCTTTCTTCATCTCCTCAGAAAATTCAATAGCACGATCTTCAATGGTAGCCCCAAACACTATGTCATCAACATAAACTTGTGCCACAAGGAGATAATCTTCATCATTTTTGACAAACAAAGTCTGGTCGGCATATCCCCTTTTGAATCCTCTATCTAGGAGGTAATGTGTAAGCCGATCATACCAAGCTCTAGGTGCTTGTTTTAAGCCATAAAGGGCTTTCTTCAATCTCAACACATGATCAGGAAAGTGAGGATCCTCAAATCCTTTTGGTTGCTCCACAAACACTTCTTCATTCAAGTATCCATTTAGAAATGCACATTTTACATCCATTTGATAGAGTTTGCAGTTCATAGTGCATGCAATGGACATGAGAATTCGAATAAACTCAAGTCTTGCCACAGGAGCGAAGGATTCATCAAAGTCTACTCCTTCTACTTGAGTGTATCCTTGAGCTACTAACCGAGATTTATTCCATATTATCTCTCCATCTTCATCGGTTTTGTTTTTGAATATCCATTTCGTGCCTATGACATGAACATTTTCAGGCCTTGGAGCAAGTTCCCACACATCATTCCTCACAAACTGATTCATCTCTTCATGCATTGACTCAACCCAATTCTCATCTTGAAGAGCCTTTTCTACCCTTTTTGGCTCAAATTGAGCAAGGTAGCAATGATGTGTTACATGATTGGCCAAAAGGATGTTTCCTTTTCTGAGGCGAAGACCTTCATCTAGAGACCCTATGATGTTGCTTTCCGGATGGTTCTTAATTACTCTTGAAGATGGCTTCTTTGATGTGGAGACTTCATCACTCCGTGAGATGGGAGGATGGACTTCCGGAGGAGTAAGAGGACTTGATGTTCTAGACGTCGATCTCATTTCCATTCTTGGGTTCAAGGGAGTTGATTCTTTTTCTGGTGTAGATTCTTCCTTCTATATCAAGAGGTTTGACCTCAACATTGGGTTTTTTAGTGCTCGGCCCTTCTCCATCATCAATCATCTCCACCTTAGATAAGGCATCATCAATGTTGACATTGATGGACTCAATCACTGTCTTCGTTCTCTTGTTAAAAACTCTATACGCCCGACTCGTAGTAGAGTACCCAAGAAAAGTACCTTCATCACTTCTTGCATCAAACTTCCCAAGATTCTCTTGATCATTTAGGATATAACACTTGCTTCCAAACACTCGGAAATACTTTACTCTAGGCTTCTTTCCATTCCAAATCTCATAGGCGGTCTTCTTTGTTCCAACTTGGAAAAATATTCTATTGCCAATGTGACACGAGATGTTGACAAATTCTCCCTAAAACTTTTGACGTATTTGCTTGTTAAGTAACATGACTCTTGCCATTTCCTGAATCACTCGATTCTTTCTCTCTACCACTCCATTTTGTTGTGGAGTTTTGGGGGCTGAAAATTCCTTTTTGATTCTATTCTTTTCACAGAAAGACTCAAATCTTGCATTCTCAAATTCCCTCCCATGATCACTTCTTATCTTGGCAATAGGGACCCCTCTCTCGTTTTGTAGTTTCTTGCACAGAATTTCCAACCTTTCACATGCTTCTGATTTTTCTCTAAGAAATTCAACCCAAGTGTATCTTGAGTAATCATCCACAATGACCATGATGTACCTCTTTCCTCCTAGACTTTCATTTCTGGTAGGCCCTATTAGATCAACATGAAGTAACTCTAAACACCAAGAAGTAGCAATCACATTCACCTTGTGATGAATTGCCTTTGTTTGCTTTCCCATTTGACATGCACCACAAATAGTCTTCTTCACCTTTCCAAACTTAGGAAGTCCCTTAACTGCTTCAAGTTTGGACACTTTAGCTACTTGTTTGAAATTCGCATGCCCAAATCTGTGATAACAAAGTTCCAACATGTCAATACGAGCACTTCTACACGAAATGGGTGCCATAGGAACTACTCCATAGCAGTTGTCTGTAGTCTGATTTCCCTCCAAGACTTGAATCCCTTCTTCATTGATGATTAAGCATCCCTTCTTAGAGAATTGCACCAGGAAATCCTCATCACATATTTGAGTGATGCTCAGAAGATTTGCCTTCAGCCCTTTGATGGATAACACAGCTTTCAACAAAGGTAATCCAGGTATCTCGATAGTCCCTTTACCGAGAACTTGAGCATGACTTCCATCACCAAAAGTCACATAGTCACCAACCTTTTCTTTGAGTGTCTTAAACAGTGACTTATCCCCTGTCATATGACGAGAACAACCGCTGTCAAGATACCACAAGCATGAATTAAATACCTTCAATGAGGTATGCACAAATAAGCTCACATGAGACAAACATTCTTGATCTTCAAACAGAAAATTATCATCAGTTTTCATGCTTCTGTTAGATTGACCTTTTATTTTCAGACTCTCAATCATCTCACACAACATTCTACTCTTTCTTTTGTATTTCTTAATCAATGATTTAGATTCAAATATGCTACTGTGTAAGATGTGATTCTGATTTTCAAAATATTTTAGCATGTGAACAAATATCCTACCATGTTTCTTTGTTTTTAACAACTCTACGAGTTCATTGTTAAGACACCCTTCAAACATACTCATATAGTCATTTTCACAAACACTTAAACTACAATTCAGCATGGTATTTTCCAAAACAGCAACCAAAGCAAAGGGGTCTAGGATCGCACTTAGGTAATTAAACCACAACAAGTGCACCTGCTCTGATACCAATTGAAAGTTTAAATAGTGTAAAAACACCCTTGAACGTTTAGACCCCCAATTTACAAATTAACCAATTCAAGCTTTATGTCAAACAACTAGCGTGCGAAAAATGAACAAAAGCTATAAAACAAAATTGGAAAACTATCTAAGCCAAATTAAAATCACAACTCACAACAGATAATAAAAGGCAAAGATAAAAGGGAAGGAAGATGCAAACACAAGGACAACACGCGATGTGTTATCAAAGAGGAAACCGAAGCCCTCGGGGTAAAACCTTTTAGCCACCCTCCAAGCTGTAAACAATCCACTAGAAAATGTAGTTGGGATACATGGACAACAATAGACCCTCCAAGCCTAATCTACCCAGTGCACCTAAGCCCTCCAAGCTTCTTGCTCCAACGAGGTTGCGCCGAACCTTTTTTCTTTTCTAGCTTCCCGGATTCCGCTACTTGACCATAGCATCAACCAATGTAGATTGGTTCCTTCCTAACTGCTTCCCAGAACACCAAACAGCCCTCTCACAGTAATGAATATGGTGAGAACAAGGTTTTGGTAAAATGCCTCTCAAGGGTTTGACAATGGAGAGGAAGAGAGTTGAGGAATTTGAAGAGACTCTTATGTAAAGATTATAGATGAATCAATCTTGTTTTACTCTAGGGTTTCTCTCTCAAAATTCTCTCTGGAAGCTCTCTTTCATTTGTGGGTATAAGGGGTATATATATATACTAGGGTGAGAGAGGAATGTGAAACGTCAGGTTTTTCAAAACAGGGCTGGCTCGCAGCTTGGCCTCACGACTTGACTGAGTTGCGAGATCCAGTCGCGAGATAACCAAATGGCCAGTAGTCCTATTTTGTCCTGTAGTACTCCAGCTAGCACGACTGTTCAACTTCTGGCATGCTTGGCACGTGTGTTGCATCTGGCAACTTGCAGCCCCGAGTCACCCACGAGATCCAGCCGTGAATCTCTGTTTTCTTGCACACTCTTGAGCATTCAACACTCTATCTCACTCACTACCCTTACAACAAACCCACCTAAATACAGGGTTACTAAATGCTGAAATACAAGCAAATTTGGCACGGAATAAAGCCAACAAAATGGTTAATTAAATTCAACCTTACACTTTGGCTTCTATAACTTTTTTTTTTATAGCTTTTGATTCTTGAGGGGAAGTAGAGTTAGAATCACTAGCATGAAAAAAAAATTGAAACCTTGTGAAGGAATGAAGGGATTTTTTTTCTTCTAATTGCTAGACTCGAAGGTGGAGATGGAGAGAGCTTAGAAAGCTTCTAGTGTTTCCTTAAAAGAAATGAGAGAAAAAAGATGATAAGTGGCTTAGAAAGCTTTTAGGAGAGTTGCATGTTTGAATAAGTCGCTTGCCACATGTCTCACATGCATGACAAGGAGAACAAGTGGCATTTAAAGGATAGGACCAAGTATTGTAAAGACCTTCTATTGTAGAGTTCTCATGATATTTCTGTTGTAGAACTCTTTGGTGTTGTAGTGATATTTTGCTACCACGTTTTAATGCAATGCCATTGAACTCTACTATGGTATTGTGATATTCTGCCACAACATTTTGCTGCAATATCCTACCATAGCATTTTGCTCATGATACTGTTCTGTTTTAACGTTGCTGCGTTCTGCCACAGAATTCTGCTGCAGTATTTTCCTACTGTAATGTTGTTTCATTCTGCCACAGAATTCTACTACTATACTGTCCTACTGTAACGATGTTATAATATTTTGCCATAGAATTCTGCAACACTATTTTGTTGTAATGTTGCCGTGATATTCCGCCATAGAATTTTGCTATGGTACTGTTGTGACCTTTTTGATACTTTCCTGTGTTGTAGCACAAATTAAACCACATAATTAATTCTTCTAGTCTTGATATACGATAACATTTCTTTTTCAAAAAAAAAAAATTTGTTTTATCTTATTTTGTTTCCTACATTAAACTCAATCTATGTAAATAGCAAGCTAAACTCCGATAATTGGTGAGATTTTCTAAATCATTATTGATACAATAATAATTATTGTTCAGGCTCTCCCTTATTCAGCCAAGGGTGGGCAGCTCTATAATATGGTCATATTAGATTTAGGTGATATTTCTTGAAGCATAATAATTTTAGTAAATCATGATATTATGAATCATTGGGAGATGCCAATTAGAGCCCAATATCAAAACTAGCAATGTCTTTCAAAATATATTAGAAGGTTAAAAACTTCCCTGAGGGTATAGCTTGGAAGGTTTAAGAACATCCACATCTCACTTTGGTAAGGACTTGGAAACATGTTTGTGGAGGAGAAATATCTCATTCTTCCCATCTTGATCCTAACTCCCCAGTGGAGTCACCAAAAAATGTTGAGGGTTCTTTTTACATTTCTTGTACCTTAGACATGCGTCTTGATGATATTAAACAACGCTTAGTCTAGGCTTTTTCTAAGAAGGAAGTTAGGTCTGGCTCTCTGTGGAATGGGCTCCAAAGTAGCATTCTGCTGCTACCAGTTTATGCGCAAACGTTGAGTCTAAAGTCCAAGGGAAGATACTGCAAAGTGGGCTTATACTCTATTTCTGCCACAAAAGGAACTTTTCTCCAGTTTCTGCCACAGTACTGACTTTTCTACTATGCAATAAAGCTTTCTGCACTTTTCTACAATGTGAATGACTACTCTTCATTTTTTACTGCAGAAATACTCTTCTACTACCTGCACATAAGCAAATTTAAACCCAAAGAAAACACCCATCAAGCAAATGTTAATTTACATGGGTTAGCATATTCTCAAATATAAACATACATATATTCATAAATACACTTATACGTATTCACATATACAAATGTAAAATATATGGCAGAACTTGAGCCACAAGGTATTTGTATATATACTTATGGTAGGATAATGATTAGTTTGTGTCAAAAGTAAAACACATAATAACAAAAAAAATAAGAAAGTTTCAGCAGAAAGGGTTTAGCTAGTATAATAACTAACATGGTAAATATAATAAAAATGGGCTATAGCAGAATAATTGACACAACAAATATAGATACCACAGCAGGACAACTGATGTAGCAAATGTGATAAAAAATGTGCTACAGTAGTACGACGAAATACATCAGATATAAGTTCTAACGAGTGAAATCAAGTACATTTGCAATCGAAATAAAGTATTGAATCTTCCCACAAAATAAGTAAACCAAGAAGGAACCTAAACCCCAACTTAAACAACCTTGTCATAGACTTTTGTCATCAAAGTTGTGCATTTTGGAGAATAGGCCTAAATGGCTACTAGCTATTACTTTTGGGGACTACAAAGAGTGGGTTTGCTAAGAGGGAGGGAAAAGATGGTCTATTGATGCATGCCCTTATTCCTACCGTGTTTTCTCTCTTCTTTTTACCACTTTCTTTCTATTCGTTCTTTCTATTCTTAGTTTCTTACTACTCTCTTGCTGTGGGTTATTCCCCCTTTGGTCTTTCCTTTTCTTGGATCCCTCTCTGGATGCCTCCCCCTCTAAGTGCCTCCCTTAGGTGCTTGCTCCCCCCCCCCCCCCCACCCTTAGGTACTTCCTCTGTTTCATCTATGGCTACCTCTTCCTTTTATAGTGAACAGATTCAATGGGAATTCTCTTTTTTACCCCTAGGGCTTCACCAACTATTTTTGGCTTGTTATGGACATTCCTTCAGGACTGCACACTAACCCATTGGTTGCCCGACCACCTCTGCTCAGAATACGTTTGCTGCACCACTACTCATTTAATGACAAAATTCCCTTTTGTTTGTTCTTGCTGTATACCTCTACCTCTAGGTTCAAATGGATAAGGATTGAGCTACCTCACCACCTACCTCTATGGCATGCATCAGATGGTCCCAATTATCTACTACCTCTTTTGGGTAAGATACCATCCCAGCAGAGTATATTCCCAAAAGAAGTCACGGTTAGAAACCAAATATAGCCCTCTTTTTCCCCCCACTACCAAACCACACCCTCTGAATCCCTTTGACCTTGGGCCCACCTCCCTTGTATTGCCTGGGTATAGGTTGGTGGTGCTCTGGCCCTTGTGTGCTTACTCCACTATTTCCTATTTTTGTCTTCTTTCGTTCCCACGTTGTTTCTACCGTAGCAAATTAGCTTTGTTTCATTCTACTGCATGTCTCTGTCTTATTTCTTCATGTGTTTCCTATGTTTGTCATTTCCTTTAGTTTGGCTTTTCTTTCCTTCACGCAATTCCTGCTGCTGACATTTCCTGATGTTCCTTGTTTCTTTTCATCGTGCTTCTTCATATTAGTTTTCGCACCTACCATTTTATACAAAAGGGTTTTGGCCTTTTGTGGGCAAAATAATGTTGACTGGATTAAAAGGGTCTTGGGCCCAATTTGCCTTGATTTGTCGAAACCATTCTACTAAAGAATTGTATTTTGCGGTAGATCTGTATTCTGCTACAAATTTGTATTTTGCTGCAGGTTTGCATTCTGCTGCAGATCACTTTCCCTTGCACTTCTTTCTTTGGGCCTTTCTTGCTCTTTGGTTTTCTTGGTGGGCCTTTGGGCCTTGCTTTTCATTGGGCTTTCCTCCATATGGGCTTTTGGGTACAGATTTGCAAAAATGGGCATCAACAAATTGAAAAATCAAATTCAATTATATTCTAAATTGGATTACATTTGGAGTCAAATCCAATTAGATTCTAAATTGAATTTCATTTAGGTGCAAAAACCAAAGAGTCTAAATCTAATTAAATTCTAAATCATATATATATATATATATAATGAGAAACCATTACATATTTTAGAAATCTATGGTTTTAAAAATGTGTAAGCAAATACCATGTATAATTTCAACATTTTCTATATATAAATATAAAAATGTATAATTTGAACTGTGTAATTGTAATTTTTTTTTAATTATATACCATAATTGGTGGAACATAATGTAGAATACAAAAAGTGAGTCAAAAGGATGCTCATTCAACAATTCTCTACTTAGGTCTTAGTATATACCTATGGTCTAAACTCAGTGCCATACATTATAGTCTCCAAATTAATTGGCGGAAATTGCGGGATAGAAAAGAGTGTATAAATTACATTTGTAGTGCAGTTGACTATGGGCAAACTTTCTAGATATTCCAATAGCAAAAACAAGAGCCGCAATATTGTAATCAAACTTTAAATCAATTGCATTGTTTTTTAAAAAACATAAATAGTGTCAACTGAATAGCATTTTCTAGTTTCTATCTTATTCTTAGGGTGTGTTTGTTTGGTGGTAAAATAGGGTGGATGGAAAACTTTGGAGAGAAAATGGAAGGAAAAATTTTTGGTGGGTGTTTGGTTGGAGGAAGGGGAGGGAAAAAAATTGGTGGAACCTAAGTGTTTTCTCTCCGGGCCCACCAAAATGTTTTTTCTCCAAAATGGAGAGAAAACTGAGTGAGAGGAATTTGATAGATAAATGACAAAAAATGCCCATGTGCACTTGCACATGGGCTTGTCCAATCCGTTGCTCTTTTTTTTTTTTTTTTTTTTTTCCTCTTTTGCTTTCTTTTGTGATTTTTTGTTTTTTTTTTTTTTCTTTGGATTTGATTTTTTTTTTCTAGATATGATTTTTTTTTTCCTAATAAATTTGGGTGATTGCTTTTTTTGTCACCTTTTTTTTTTTAATAGGGCATCACTTTTTAACAAGGGTATATGAGTAAATTTATACAAACATATTTTTTTTCCATCCCTCCACTTTTCCATTTCCCACCAAACAAAAAGGAGGGAAATTAAAATATTTTCTATCCCCTTACTTTTCCACTCTCCCATGATTTTCTATCCTCCCACTTTTCCACTCCTCTAACCAAACGGACCCATAATATTGTTTCAAATAATATGTGAAGATCACAAACAGGAGGAATTCATTGTACCAATAGAAAGAAAAAGAGTTTTGAAACCTGAAAGACCCTTTTAAATTTAAATCTAATTAAAGAGAGCATGAAAAATATATGCAAAGTTGCAAACAATTGAAAAATAACAATTAACAACCTTTTATGTTCTTTAGGAATAGTTGAAATGCAATCAAAGGTTAGGAGTAGCCTTCGCTATAACTTTGGAGTGGTTGTATTGTAAATTAAATCCCTCTAATCGATTTAGGAAGCTTTCAAGCTCGAAATAATTATTGGTATGTTAGAGTTTTCAAAAATATATTTATTATAACCCGAAGGGGTTGACTCAGTAGTTCTTAAAACTTCATGATATTCTTGAGATCTTAGGTTTGAAACTTCTTGCTAACATCTTGGAGCTACTCCCATGAAGTTCCTCCTTATAATAACCCGGTGTGTGTGGGATGGGGGGATTGCACATGCCAAAGGAAATAATCAAATACTTGAAAAGGTTTGAATACCCTTATTTATCATATATATATATATATATGGGAAAAATATTGCAATCGTTTTATAAAAGTTTGACTGACTTGTGTTTCATTCTAACAAAATAATACAGGCCATTGTTATTAGGGTTCTTTTTTTGAGGCGTTTGTTCATTCTTAGTCCACCTATTATATAAATAAAAAGAATAAAAATAAATAAATAAATGAAAATTCCTCCAAACCAACACATGGTAACTTTGTCTCGTTTATCCTAAAAAAGGCAGAGTCACATAGTAGGGATAACAATTTTGCCCCGCCCCACTTTGCCCCGCATGGGTTTTCCCCACCCTGCAAAGGTGGTAGAGTGGGGATGGGGCAAGATTTTAGACCCATACCATGGGGCAAGGCGGGGATGGGTTTACATTTTTTAGACCCACCTCGCCTCATCCCCGCCTCGCCCCGTGTTGATAAGGGTTAAATTGTAAATTTTTCATCCCCTAAAACCCTACTATTTAAACAAATATATCATTAGCTTATTTTATTCTACCCAACGTGGCTCTTTGCCTCTTTTTTCTTTCTTGCAAAGTTAGAAAATAAGGTACCAATTTTAACATTTTCTTTTGTCTTTATTAGAAATAAATTTATATACTGTTGAATCATTGATTCCATTTAACATCTTTCTCAACATAGATTTCATCATGAACATAATAGAATGTTTTCTATTTTTATTAGGTACAGGTCTGTAGGATTGTGTTTGTGTTATTGTGTGTGGCTGTTATTTGTAATTCTTTCCCAGCATAATAGCATGTTAATTGTAGTTCTTTCTATCATGAACAAATTGGAACAACATAATAGCATGTTTTGTAGATATATATATATATATATATGACTCACAAATGAAAGTTCTTTCATAAAAATAATATATATACACATACATATATATTGTGGCAGGGAAAAATAAGTTAAGCTTGCTTTTTACCTCACACAATTAATTTATAGAGATGGGATGCCAATCAACCTTTGTTACCCTTGTTTAAGTGAGTTAAGCTTGAAATGAAAGGATGGGTACTAGGAATGAGTATGAGATAGGGGAACCGATTAACAATAATCTTGAATTGCTTGTATTATGTTCCTGGGGTTTAGTCAGAGGTACAGATTTACACTTGTTCTTAGTTTACAATGATGTTTCTTTCTTTTCCTTTTTGTTCAGATTTCCCATCCCCCTTTCACAAAGGCCCCTCTGCCTTATATAGTCACCCAAGTTGTATCTTGGCCTTCCATTTGGAGGGCTAGGGTTCATTCCCCTTGATACTTGTCCCATCAGGGCCTTATTAGAAAGTTTCTACACTAGGTTATGAGCTGTGATGACATTGTCCAAGGGTCATTTTTTCATTAATACGGCCAGCTAAGTAGGTTTAGAGCATTGAATGCGGAGGTGATGGATGCTTTATCTGCATTCTTCCTTTACTTGCTTGATGACAATTCTTCGTTTTCTTCCTCGATTGGTGCCCAATGAGTTGTTATATTCACCCTGAGGATTTGCTGTCAGTACTTTCTGAGGTTTGTTCTTTTGATATTGGCATCCTCTTATTTGTCCTTTGTTCTCGAATTCTTGTCCTCCCACACACACACACACATATGTTATAAACAATAAAGAAAAAGGATATTATAAAAAAAATGGAAAAAAAGGACTTCTAGATTAGATTTTAGAAAGATTTAGATAAATACTTGATAATATTATTAAGTTTTTGCTAAAAATTAGTTTGATTTGATGAGATAAATTTATTTATAATTTCAAGTATATTTTTATTAATGAAACAAGTAATTTTATTTAAAAAAAAATTGTAATAGTTGTGGGGCAAATTAACAAGAAGTAGAGTTTTATGGGGTGGGGTGGGGCTTCGTGGAGCCCTAAAGAATGGGAATGGGGTAAGAAAATTTTCCCCGTCATGCGAGGCGGGGCGAGAATGGGTCAAGACAAAACCGTGTGGGGCTAGGGCAAAGACCCCATCCTTTGGCACCACCCTGCCCATTGCCATCCCTATCACATAGGCAATTGACTTGTCATAGGGTCTAATAGCATCATTACTTTCTAGAGCCACAATGATAGTAGATTAATTTTTCATATTTATTTTATTATATTTGGTTTTTGAATGATTACGACTGTGCATGTGCATATAACAAAATATGTGACACATACAAGTACCAATAATATCCAATGAAAACAACAAAAGTGGCCATTTTATGAGTGAATCAATTAAAGTATATCCAAAAAACAAAAATTCTAAAAAAAAAAAAAAGGAGATTGAGAAAAAGAAAAAAGAAAATAGATATACATTTATGTTGCAGTTAATTGTGAATGTGTACTATAATTTGGTTTTACCGATGTTTTATATACATTTTTTTAGCAAATTTTTTATATACCTTAATCATGGTAAGAGGTAAGGTGATTTATTCTTATTCAAAGATGATATAATATAGGAAAACATTTAGGTCTAAAAATGTTTAAATTACCTTACTTCAACCTATTATGTGGCAATTGAAGAGATTATCCAGGTATAGTAATAGTTACATGACCTTTTTAATGAGTCATGTAACTTGTAAATAATATACATGGATAATTTTATAAATTGCCACGTAATGAGTTGAAAAAAATAATTTCAAACATGTTTGGTGTTGGAAAATTAAGACCCCGGTTGCTAGAATTAACAAGTTTTAAACCCAAGTTGTTAATTAGATTTATTATGAATAAACCTTGTTAAAATAAACTAACATCAATATCATGTCAAAATCATGCAGTGGAAAAGTAAATAAGACAAGATATGATAACCCAGGAAAACCAATGAAACAAATTAGTTTCACAGTAAAAAACCTAGGGGGAAAACTTCCCGAAAAGAAATCCACTATAGTAAAGAGAAGTTTCAGATCTAGTACAAAACCTTTGTCCCTAGACTCTTCAATCCCCATAGATGAACTTACAGCAGAAACCTTCTACCGCTTCAAAACCTCCAAACTCTTCAATATATGAATGCCACCCTTTTTGCACAGATCCTAGTACGTAACTAACCAAAGATGCACGACTCCCAGTACATGACTAACACACCAACTTGAAGAAGATTGTTGGCTGCAAAGTTATTCACTTCATCAACAATGAAGATCAAGAAGCACTTGGTTACAAAACCCTAAGGCGCAAAGACACAGTAGCTTCTTTCAGAGAGAATACGACATCGGTCACTTTTTGGATATGTTCTCCTTGTATTCTCTTATGTGACGGCCTCTAAAATAAGCCTTATATATGTCTAGGGTTGTTTGAAAAGAAACCCTACACAAATACAAAAGCATGGGCCGAAAATCACACCTGAAAATCTGAACTCCCATAACCTCGATAGATACCTCGATAGATAGTATCTGTCGAGCCTCATTAAACCTTGATAGATAGCTATCTGTCAAACAACTGCCAAGCTATCTGTCCGCAGGTGTCAAGCTATTTGTCTAGCTTTAGTAAGCAGCTTTTCTTCACTTGTTTCTTGGTCCAATCTTCATGGCTTTAATACTAAACTTGAACAACATGTTTCTTGAAGTATTAAACACATCCTAGATCTACTCAAATACAAGTAAAGTGCGTTTTGTCAAAGAATTAGCCAATTACACAAAATATGTCCTTAACAATCTCCCCCTTTGGCAATCTGTGACAAAACCACAACAAACAAATGAAATATGAGAGAAGTCATAAATCACTCAACTCATATTCACTTGTTGGATACAATAAAATCTATCCTATTACAAATTCTTGAAAAATTTTGCAAGAAGAGAGTTTATGGCAAGAAAGACTTTGACAACATGTATTTTTGAAACACTTTATACAAAACTCATCAAGGCATCTTAGTGTGAAACGGAAATAATAGATTGCATACAAGTTATAAGAACCATGTGTATAAAGAAAGAAAAGAAACAACACATGTAGAGGTAGGTGAAGAAGACATACATCATCATAAATATATCAAAGATAAGCACAATGTATGTAAACATGGTCACAAGACTGGTGTACACGAAGAAAGAGGTAAGCATTCCCCTTAACAAGATGAAACACATCTCCCCTTTACAGAGGCATGTATTTCTCCCCCTAACATGTAGAATCTTCAAAAGGAAACCACATATTCTTCACAATTTCTCCCCCTTTTTGTCATGATTGACAAAAGGTACAAGAAGCTAGAAAGCTTCACCTGAGAAACATAAAGATGATCAAGGATGATCAAGGGGGCACAAGAAATTCATATAAATGCATGAATGTAATGAAACAAGATGCTATGGATGACAAGAGAAAAGAAAGATGCAAAACATGTGAAAAACAATGCATGCAAAAAAAAAAAAATCTTGATGGATCGAGAGGTGTCGTGATACTATCAAGCATAAGCTAACCTCGATCAATCGACCAGCTATCGGGCATGTATCGAGGGGACAGAAAGTTTCTCGATCGATCGACCTAGCTATTGAGAGGTGTCAAGATTGCGATAAAAAACAACTGAAGAGCTCAATAGAAAAGCTAGGTGTCGAGAGGTGTCGAGAGGTGTCAAGGAGCTGTCGAGACTAATTAAAAATAGTTTTTCAAAGAAGAGAAAAATACAAACATGAATGCAATCAAAAATGCAACTCAACCAAGGATCCAAACAGCATTTTGAACTCTCAAAAACATCTCTCAACAAAAATTGTTAAGCACATAGATCCCAAAACACACACACACTAAACAAGTCTAACCAATTTTATATTTCAAAAACAGGTTAAGACAGTTTAGTGAGCATACATTAACACATGGAAACCTTGTGATGGCCAAATCACATTGTACATGCACATGTATCAAGAGTAGCAAAAAATATTGCATGTTGTGTGTGAAAAACATCGCAAGATTGCATAAGTGTATACATGTTATGACGATTTGAGATATGAGAAAATCACGTTAACTCACACACAATCACAACTGTTTGATAGGGACTACCACCTTCGAGGTACATCCTATAACTCCCACATCTCCTAAAATACACGCTTGCAACCATATTTAAAGCATTTTGATATTTTTGCTTTTTATTTTTCTTTGCATATTTTTCTTTTTAAGCAAATCATGCATAGGCATATAATAGATAGAAAAGAAATACTCAATTATGTTAAGCATTTGACATTCCAATTTTCCTATGCCTAAGCACACAAATGTCATTGACATTGTACTTTTGCTATGCCGAAGCATACAGATGTCATTTCATGATTGGCGGGTAACAGTAGTGAGATGGTTATTTATGCCTTTCTCTTAGGATTTTCTAGTCCTTCCCATCAAAAAGATTGATACCACTTGTTGGAAAATTAAGACCCCGATTGATAGAATTAACAAGTTTTAAACCCAAGTTGTTAATTAGATTTATTATGAATAAACCTTGTTAAAATAAACTAACATCAATATCATGTCAAAATCATGCAGTGGAAAAGTAAATAAGACATGATATGATAACCCAAGAAAACCAATGAAACAAACTAGTTTCACAGTAAAAAAACCTGGGGGGAAACCTTCCCGAAAAGCAATCCACTATAGTAAAGAGAAGTTTTAGATCTAGTACAAAACCTTTGTCCCTAGACTCTACAATCCCCGTAGATGAACTTACAGCAGAAACCTTCTACCGCTTCAGAACCTCTAAACTCTTCAATATATGAACGCCACCCTTTTTGCATAGATCCCAATACGTGACTAACCAAAGATGCACAGCTCCCAATATGTGACTAACACACCAACTTGAAGAAAATTGTTGGCTGCAAAGTTCTTCACTTCATCAACAATAAAGATCAAGAAGCACTTGGTTACAAAACCCTAAGGCGCAAAGACGCAGTAGCTTCGTTTAGAGAGAATAAGGCATCGGTCACTTTTTGGATATGTTCTCCTTGTATTCTCTTATGTGACAGCCTCTAAAATAAGTCTTATATATGTTTAGAGTTGTGAGAAAAGAAACCCTACACAAATACAAAAGCATGGGCCGATAATCAGATTTGAAAATCTAAATTCTCGTAACCTCGATAGATACCTTGATAGATAGTATCGGTCGAGCCTTATTAAACCTTGATAGATTGTTATCTGTCGAGCAGCTGTCGAGTTATCTGTCCAGCTTTAGTGAACAACTTTTCTTCACTTGTTTCTTGTTCCAATATTCATGGCTTTAATACTAGACTTGAACAACATGTTTCTTGAAGTATTAAACACATCCTAGATCTACCCAAATACAAGTAAAGTGCATTTAGTCAAAGGATTAGCCAATTACACAAAATATGTCCTTAACATTTGGAACCAAATTTTGTTCTAAAATATAACTGTAGGCTTTTAAAACAAAATTGTTCAAACTCACATTACTTAGATTTTTATGGAAGCTATGTAGAAGTTAATCCCCCATAATTTGACTTCTTAAATAGAACGTATGTGAAATTGAAACCAGAAACGAGAATGAAGTAGGAGACTGAGTTTGTTCTTGAAGAGGTAAAGTCACATAGGCGATTGGGTTTTGACCTTCCGAAAATCCACTTGTTGATCCATAGTTGTAATGGTTTTGTAAGGTTGGAAGTAAGCGGCTATGAGCACAAGTATGGGCTCACCACAGCAATAGAAAGGCAACAATGGATGGTCAAAATTCAATATTGGAAGTAGGGCCTCCTTGTTCTTTTCCTATCAAAACCCATACCTTTTTTTTTCCTCATTCAGTTTTCCTACTCTATTCTTTTCCCCTTCCCCGATTTGTGTGATTTTTTTATTGGGCAAAAATACTTTTTTTCCCTATATATAGGGGTGGAAAAATTAGACATGACCTAGGAATTCTACATGAAATTAGTAAATTATAGGTTGAGACTTAATGGGTTCATGTCAAGGACAGAGCCAAAACTTGGTATAAAGGTGGGCAAAGTATAACAAAAAATAATTAATTATGAAACTCTAGACAAATTTTCCATTTAATATTAATAAATGGTCAACAAGAATATAGACACAAATCACAAAGAAATAAATGCACATACAGAAAAAATAAAAATAAAAAATTCATCGTCGCACTATGTACACAACACAATACAATTTACTAACTTTATTATATCTCAAGTCCCAATTAATTTTAAGGGGAAATTACACTTTGCATCCTAAACTATCTGAATGCACACTTTGCACCCTAAACTACAAAAAAGAGGAACGCTAAACTGACAATAGGGAAAGATTACTGGTGGAGGAAATCAACATGCAAGTTTTTGCCTAGCGCCTCGCCGACAGTGATGCACTTGATGAACCTGGACACTCATTTTCTAGCAACAAAGCACTAGATCTCTCCTCCACCCCTAAAAGCTAATTCCAATCCAATGATAATAATATTACCTTTGTTCACTTCTCCTAAGTCTTATTTTCTTTCTTTCTTCAGAAAGAGATCACCTACTAGACTCCATTTCTTGGGAAGAGCTTCAAGAGATAAAGAATCAGAATTGTACGTTTTTAAAATCAAGTTTTTCAATCAATTTGTCCTCAAAACTCAAACATTGAACATATTTTGCATTAAAATCAAGGAACATTGAATCTTGGATGGCCACAACAAGATTACACACAATATCATGTACTAAGTTTAGCAAAGACCAACTTGTGTAGTGTGTGCAACTAGCAATAGCTTGAGATACATGTGAGATTGTTAGATTCTAAGGATTTAGGATCTAAATGTATTAGAACTTCAATGTGTAATGTTGGCAAACCATGATCAAAACTTAGCGTCTAGAATTAGGCTGCTCAAAGTATGTTTATTGTAAAGTTGGAATCAAGTAATTGCAAAAAATTACTGTTCACTTTCTGCAAGGCTCAATCGATCGAAAATTAGACTTGATCGATCGAAACTCGTGCAAATTGTTTTTCCGCAGGTTTTTCCAACTCAGCCCAAGCCCATATGACGTGTATGGTTTTATTTTTTTCCTTAATTATAAAAGGAAAAACCCTAGCCACATTTTATTGTTGTTGTTTATGCTGTGTATGAATCTCTTGTGAGATCTAGAGGTGTTTGCCTTCATACATACTTAGGGTTATCAAGATCAAGATTGATGTCGAGAGCTTAGTGATCATTTCAGTTGCTGCATAAACAGCTTAAAGAAAAACACAAGTGGGAATACTTGTGGTTGCTGTGAATCCAAGAAAGAAGTAGTCCGTGGACTCGGAGTTGTCACGTGGTCGTGGTAGTAAGTTTTCTACTCGAGGTAGCAATAGGATGTTAGTGGTCTAAGTCTCTATTGTAAAATTTCAATTCTTTCATAGTGGATCTGTTTTGAAAGTTCAAAAACGTGTACAAAACACCTTTGAACGTTTAGACCCCCAAAATACAACTTAACCAAATCAAGCAATATGTCAAACAACAGGTGTGCGGAAACTTAAAACATGCTATAATATGAAATTGGTTAAACAACTATCTAAGCCATAACAAAATAAAACCACAGCAGATAAAATAAAGGCAAAGATAGAGAGGAAGGAAGATGCAAACACAAAGACAACACGCGATGTGTTATCGAAGAGGAAACCGAAGTCCTCGGCGAAAAACCTCTCCGCCGCCCTCCAAGCGGTAATCAATCCACTAGAAAATACAGTTGGGATACAAGGACAGCAATAGACCCTCCAAGCCTAATCTACCCAGTGCACCTAAGCCCTCCAAGCTTCTTGCTCCAACGAGGTTGCGCCGAACCTTTTTCTTTTCTAGCTTCCCGGATTCCGCTACTAGACCGTAGCATCAACCAATGAAGATTGGCTCCTTCCTAACTGCTTCCCAGAACTCCAAACAACTGTCTCACAGAGATGATAATGGTGAGAACCAGGTTTGGTATAATGCCTCTCAAGGATTTGACAATGGAGAGGAAGAGAGTAAGGGAATTTGAAGACACTCTAAGGTATAGATTGTGGGTGAAGCAATCTGGTTTTTCTTTAGGGTTTCTCTCTCAAAATTCTCTCTGGAAGCTCTCTTACAATCGTGGGTTAAAGGGGTATTTATACTGGAGTGGGAGAGGAATGTGAAACGTCAGGTTTTTACAAAACAGGGGTGGCTCGCGGCTTGACCTCGCGGCTTGACCAAGTCGCGAGATCCAGTCGCGAGTTAACCGTGTGGCCAGTTGTCCTGTTTTGTCCTGTAGTACTCCAGCTAGCATGACTGTTCATCTTCCAGCATGCTTGGCACGTGTGCAGCTTCTGGCGGCTTGCAGCCGCGAGTCCACCCGCGAGTCCCAGCCGCGAGTCTCTGTTTTCTTGCACACTCTTGAGCAAACTTCACTCTATCTCACTCACTACCCTTACAACAAACCCACCTAAATACAGGGTTACTAAATGCTGAATTACAAGCAAATTTGGCACGGAATAAAGCCAATTAGATGGTTGAATAAATTCAACCTTACAATCTCCCCCTTTGGCTATTCCGTGACAAAACCCTAAAACAGACTCTAGACTTAACATGTGAGTTGGGAACAGTTGAACAAAACTCACTCACACCTAACTCTAGAAGCTGTGAAGCACTTGAATCATATGAACATAAACTCCTGAAACACAACAATACACCATGATCATTGTAAGCAGAAAATTATAAATGCATATGAAACAGGCAATATGAGATCAAGCAAAGATGGAGTTAATAAACAAACCATGGCTTGATCAACCAAGTGAACACCACAAGGTAGTGATCACAGTGCTCATTCACACTTGGAATGAACACAAGGACATACAAGTTAACAGGCATAAGGCAAGACACTTATATGCTCAACACTCAACCAATGCATAGCACACAAGGCATATGCATCTAGGAACAATCCTACAAGGGCACAAGAGTGACAGTACATAAACCACAATGCAGAACATTTAGATTAAAGTACTGATTTCAACATAGCATAAAGGCTGCACTAAGCAAGGTACATACCACAAAGCCTACAAACTATGCATAAAACAATAACCCTAAAAGCTTACAAAAGCACATGGGTACAAACCAATAACATCCTAAATAACAGTTTACAAAACACAATAAATCAACTTAAAGGAAACAAATGAAACTGAAAAAGAAAGTAAAGACACTCCCCCTTAAGTAATATTCTCCCCCTTTGATAATGCCCATCACTCCCCCTTTTTGTCATGGAATAGGCTAGTCATCCTCTTCCAGCTTTCGCTGAATTTGATCCAATTGAGCTTGAAGAGAAGTAAGCTTCATATCCCATCGAGTGCTGTGATGGTGTAGAGAAGCTGTGAGTCCAGACACCTTTGTGTTCAACTCGTGGACAGAGGAAACAATGCGACCAAGTTTCTCATCTAGGGAGAGAGTGCTAAACTGAGAGTCACTGTGAGATGCAGACGATTCTGGTTTGGCTCTCTTCCGACTATGTCCAACGCTTGCATTGAATGTACGCATGTTGATTGGACTTGGTTTGGGGAGAGGAGTTTCATCAGCCGTTGGATAAATTCCCTTGAGCTTCAAGATCCGTGAAATAAGACTGCAGAAAGGAACACATATCCGAGACTCATTTCGAAGAACCGTTTTGCGCAGAACATGAAAGATATGAGCACAGATGTCTATTTCCTCATCAGAGATTAGATCATGAAGAAACAAAGCACGTCCGAGGTTCATATACCCAGTGCTTGATAAAGGGTACAAATTGTGAAACATCACAATTGTAAGCACTCTCAGCTTTGGAGAAAGGGATGAAACACTGATGGATTTGCCATTGGGTGAGAACTCCAAGTCTTGACCAAGACTTTCTTTGAGAAGCTCCTCATCAGGACAGAGATCATCATAGACCGGTGAATGTCGGAAAATGGGTCTGTTGATGTGAAGAATTTCTGCCAGATATGTGGGAGAGATAGAAAAGCTCTTGTTCCGAACCCAGCACTTAAGTTCATCTCCTTCCACGATTGCGTTAGCATAAAATTCTTTTACTAACTCTTCATACACGTCATCCGGATCAGATAGCAGGTAATTCCATTCCTTGTGAGCAAACCATTTCGGAATGTCAGTGTCATGAAGTGAGGACTTATCCAAGGCTCTTTCTAGTAAAGGTGTGGCATGTAGAAAGAAATTCTCATACGATTGATAGGCTGCATAAGATCTGAACTTGTTGGGATCGAATCTCCTTGAGGAAGAGCGAGTCCCATTTGGCTGAGGTGGATAATCATCAACATCAATTACTGGTTCCTTCCCTTTGGAACTACCTCCTTTCATAGTAGCTTTCTTGAAAGGCGACATGACTAGTCTGCATTATGAACAAAGGAAATGACAGAACACAATCCAACAAACTAAATTAGCAGTGGGTTAGTGGAATTTTAGGGACAAAGAAGAAACCCTAAAAGCTGGATGAGAATGGTCAGAAAATAGCAATGAGGGACACCAAAGGCCCAAATTTGAACTACACAGTATAGGGAGACCAAATACAACCACATAATCAGCTGAAAAAGGACCAAATTCAACAACACATCAACAAGATACCACACAGGATCATAGTGAAACATGATATCAACAGCAGATCAGACAAAAATAGCTAACCCTGGCTAAGCACATGATGAAGAACACAACCACCAACATAAACTAGCTCAAACACAGAAACACAAGCATCCAAGCGAAGCTAGAACAAAGAATAATAGTTGAGCTAAAAACCCATCACAAAATCACAATCAAATGTGAATGAACCAGAGGGAAAACCATAACAACAAGTAAAATAGAGTGCAGGACAAAACCATACCTGTTAGTCGACGATTTTGAGCTGAAAAGAGACAAGTATGGGAGATCGAAAATGGAGGCACGGTGACACAGTGTAAGAGCAGATGAGAAAGACAATGAACAGTCACAAAAAGATCGAGGGAAAAATAAAAAGTTTAAAAACTGCCCCTGTTTATCCAAAACACGCGATTTTCGTGACTGGAACGAGTCGCCAAAAAGTCGCCGGATCAAGCCGCCAAAACACTGAAGGACAAAAAGTTGAAAAATTTTTCTAAGTGTTTTTCGCGACTGGAAGGTCTACCCGCGAGTGAGTCGCGAGCTGAGCCGCGAAAATCTCTGAGTGAACCTCGCAACTGGACCTTCCACTCGCAAACAAGTCGCCAAAAATGACCAGCGAAGATGCGACTGAGTCTCGCGACTTGACATACCTGCGACTGAGCCGCCAAAACAGGGCAAAACTGGATTTTTGAAATTTTCAGAATTTTCAAATAAAATACTTTCCAAAAACACCTAAAACACTTAAAAATCTTTTTGTGCTTGAATTAACAAAGATTGAGCATGTGAAAACACATTTCATTAAGTACAATCACACAAATGAATATGGCATTTATTGAACATAAACTTGTGTGTTGTGTGTGGATATCAACAATGAGATAGTCCTTTGTCTAATGTGAAGCTTCAATGATCAATTCAACCAAGGCATACACAATTAGCACTAGATCATGTGACCCATCTCAATTATAGAAATATGTATATATGACCTCCCACACAATTTGATAATCATAACTTGGAGCTTTTCATTTGACTCCACTTTCAATCATAACATTTGATCTTTTTGATCTTTTGAGGCAATCATCTCTCATTGTGAGAGAGATATATAACATTTCTCTTTGAAGAACAGGCCTTTGGCCTTTTTGAATGAACATTCACTTTTAATATAAGGTCGCTTACCCTTTTTCCTAGTCAAATACTAGAATGTGCGACAGGCTTTTGCAGCTCAATATCTCTTTTCATTTGGAGATTTACATTTGGTGAGCTCTTTTTAGCAAAACAAAAATAAAAAGTGGGAAGATATATAGACACAAGTCTATGCATGTCTCAAGATCAACATAACCATTCACTAATCATTCATGACAAGTTTGAAGATCTATTTACAACAATCACATAGATTTCAAGATTTTTCCCACAGTGATAAAAGTGCATGAAAACAAGCAATGCTCGAAAATGCACAAAGCCATTAGCACAAAGGTACAAGGCAAAACAAGTTTTGAGACAAAACTCAACAAAGTCAATCAAGTTTTTTTTTTATTTTCTAATTTTTATGTGATTTTTGGATTTTTGACACAGGAAACAAAAATGATTGAACAAACATAAAAAGAAACAACAGTATTCACAAATGGACAAACAAACAAGAAACATGTTGCACAAAAAGGCTAATCAAAAAGGTGTGTGCCCCAACACAGACAGATTTATCATATTATAAATATGTGAAGCACACAACACACAAGAGAGTCAAGGAATTGTACCAACACCAATGGTCTTACGGAGTGATTCAAACCGTGGACCATCGAGAGGCTTGGTGAAGATATCCGCCTTTTGATTGTCGGTGTGTATGAACTCAAGACACACAACTCTTTCCTCTACCAAATCTCGAATGAAATGGTAACGTATCTCTATGTGTTTGGATTTTGAATGCTGAACAGGATTCTTGGAAAGATTGATGGCACTGGTGTTGTCACAGAAGACACACATCGTTTTTTGAGGAATTCCATAGTCATGAAGTAATTTCTTCATCCAAAGAAGCTGAGTGCAGCAACTTCCAGCAGCGATGTATTCTGCTTCTGCAGTAGATAGAGACACTGAATTCTGCTTCTTGCTCATCCACGAAACAAGATTGTTACCAAGATAAAAACAGCCGCCTGAAGTGCTTTTCCGATCGTCTACACTGCCAGCCCAGTCAGCATCTGAATACCCAGCAAGACAAGCATTTGAGTCTTTTGAATACCACAGACCATAGTTTGCAGTACCATTCACATATCGAATGATTCGCTTAGCAGCAGTCAGATGAGATTCCTTCGGATTAGCTTGGTACTTGGCACAAACGCCGACACTGAAAGCAATGTCCGGTCTACTGGCTGTAAGGTAGAGCAAACTTCCTATGATGCTCCTATACAATGTAGGACTTACTTCAACTCCCGACGAATCCACATTCAGTTTAGTGGAAGAGCTCATGGGAGTGGAGGCATGTTTTTTGGAGTCTAGGCCAAACTTCTTGACAATGTTTCTGGCATACTTCTCTTGAGATACAAATATACCCTTCTTCTGTTGTTTGACTTGAAGACCCAAGAAGAATGTGAGCTCCCCTACCATGCTCATCTCAAACTCCTTCTTCATCTCCTCAGAAAATTCAGTAGCACGATCTTCGATAGTTGCCCCAAACACTATGTCATCAACATAGACTTGTGCCACAAGGAGATAATCTTCATCATTTTTGACAAACAGAGTTCGATCGGCGTACCCTCTCTTGAAACCTCTATCTAGAAGATAATGTGTAAGACGATCGTACCAGGCTCTAGGCACTTGTTTTAAACCATAAAGTGCTTTCTTCAATCTTAATACATGATCTGGAAAATGAGGATCCTCAAATCTTTTTGGTTGCTCAACAAAAACTTCTTCATTTAGATATCCATTCAGAAAAGCGCACTTAACATCCATTTGATAAAGTTTGAAATTCAAAGTGCACGCAATGGACATGAGGATTCGAATGGATTCGAGTCTTGCCACCGGAGCAAATGATTCATCAAAATCCACCCCTTCTACTTGTGTGTATCCATGAGCCACTAACCGAGACTTGTTTCGAATTATCTCTCCATCTTCATCAGTTTTGTTTTTAAAAATCCACTTTGTGCCTATAACATGAACGTTCTCAGGCCGTGGAGCAAGTTCCCACACATCATTCCTCACAAACTGATTGAGCTCCTCATGCATTGACTCAACCCAATTCTCATCTTGAAGAGCCTCTTCAACCCTTTTTGGTTCAAACACAAAGACAACACGCGATGTGTTATCGAAGAGGAAACCGAAGTCCTCGGCGAAAAACCTCTCCGCCGCCCTCCAAGCGGTAATCAATCCACTAGAAAATACAGTTGGGATACAAGGACAGCAATAGACCCTCCAAGCCTAATCTACCCAGTGCACCTAAGCCCTCCAAGCTTCTTGCTCCAACGAGGTGGCGCCGAACCTTTTTCTTTTCTAGCTTCCCGGATTCCGCTACTAGACCGTAGCATCAACCAATGAAGATTGGCTCCTTCCTAACTGCTTCCCAGAACTCCAACCAATTGTCTCACAGAGATGATAATGGTGAGAACCAGGTTTGGTATAATGCCTCTCAAGGATTTGACAATGGAGAGGAAGAGAGTAAGGGAATTTGAAGAGACTCTAAGGTATAGATTGTGGGTGAAGCAATCTGGTTTTTCTTTAGAGTTTCTCTCTCAAAATTCTCTCTGGAAGCTCTCTTACAATCGTGGGTTAAAGGGGTATTTATACTGGAGTGGGAGAGGAATGTGAAACGTCAGGTTTTTACAAAACAGGGGTGGCTCGCGGCTTGACCTCGCGGCTTGACCAAGTCGCGAGATCCAGTCGCGAGTTAACCGTGTGGCCAGTTGTCCTGTTTTTTCCTATAGTGCTCCAGTTAGCATGACTGGTCATCTTCCAGCATGCTTGGCACGTGTGCAGCTTCTGGCGGCTTGCAGCCGCGAGTCCACCCGCGAGTCCCAGCCGCGAGTCTCTGTTTTCTTGCACACTCTTGAGCAAACTTCACTCTATCTCACTCACTACCCTTACAACAAACCCACCTAAATACAGGGTTACTAAATGCTGAATTACAAGCAAATTTGGCATGGAATAAAGCCAATTAGATAGTTGAATAAATTCAACCTTACATGTTTTACTTTGATAATAGTTAGGTTAAATCCTTCCCAAGTTTTTTACTGGCTTGGTTTTCCTGGGTTATCATATCGTTGTTGAAAGTTCAAAAACGTGTACAAAAACACTTTTGAACGTTTAGACCCCCAAAAACCAACTTAACCAACACAAGCAATATGTCAAACAACAAGTGTGCGGAAACTTAACATATGCTATAATATGAAATTGGTTAAACAACTATCTAAGCCATAACAAAATAAATCACAGCAGATAATGTAAAGGCAGAGATAGAGAGGAAGGAAGATGCAAACACAAAGATAACACCCGATGTGTTATCGAAGAGGAAACCGAAGACCTCGGCGAAAAACCTCTCCGCCGCCCTCCAAGCGGTAATCAATCCACTAGAAAATACAGTTGGGATACAAGGACAGCAATAGACCCTCCAAGCCTAATCTACCCAGTGCACCTAATCCCTCCAAGCTTCTTGCTCCAACGAGGTTGCGCCGAACCTTTTTCTTTTCTAGCTTCCCGGATTCCGCTACTAGACCGTAGCATCAACCAATGAATATTGGCTCCTTCCTAACTACTTCCCAGAACTCCAAACGACTGTCTCACAGAGATGATAATGGTGAGAACCAGGTTTGGTATAATGCCTCTCAAGGATTTGACAATGGAAAGGAAGAGAGTGAGGGAATTTGATGAGACTCTAAGGTAGGGATTGTGTGTGAAACAATCTTGTTTTTCTTTAGGGTTTCTCTCTCAAAATTCTCTCTGGAAGCTCTCTTTCAATCGTGGGTTAAAGGGGTATTTATACTGAAGTGAAGAGGAATGTGAAACGTCAGGTTTTTCCAAAACAGGGGTGGCTCGCGGCTTGACCTCGCGGCTTGACCAAGTCGCGAGATCCAGTCGCGAGTTAACCGTATGGCCAGTTGTCCTATTTTGTCCTGTAGTGCTCCAGCTAGCATGACTGTTCATCTTCCAGCATGCTTGGCACGTGTGCAGCTTCTGGCGACTTGCAGCCGCGAGTCCACCCGCGAGTCCCAGCCGCGACACTCTGTTTTCTTGCACACTCTTGAGCAATCTTCACTCTATCTCACTCACTACCCTTACAACAATCCCACCTAAATACAGGGTTACTAAATGCTGAATTACAAGCAAATTTGGCACGGAATAAAGCCAATTAGATGGTTGAATAAATTCAACCTTACAATCTCCCCCTTTGGCTATTCCGTGACAAAACCCTAAAACAGACTCTAGACTTAACATGTGAGTTGGGAACAGTTGAACAAAACTCACTCATACCTAACTCTAGAATACACCATGATCATTGTAAGCAGAAAATTATAAATGCATATGAAACAGGCAATATGAGATCAAGCAAAGATGGAGTTAATAAACAAACCATGGCTTGATCAACCAAGTGATCACCACAAGGTAGTGATCACTATGCTCATTCACACTTGGAATGAACACAAGGACATACAAGTTAACAAGCACAAGGCAAGACACTTGTATGCTCAACACTCAACCAATGCATAGCACACAAGGCATATGCATCTAGGAACAATCCTACAAGGGCACAAGAGTGACAGTACATAAACCAAAATGCAGAACATTTAGATTAAAGTACTGATTTCAACATAGCATAAAGGCTGCACTTAAGCAAGGTACATACCATAAAGCCTACAAACTATGCATAAAATAATAACCCTAAAAGCTTACAAAAGCACATGGCTACAAACCAACAAATACCTGAATAACAGTTTTACAAAACACAACATATCAACTTAAAGAGAAAAATGAAACTTCAAAAAAATAAAGACACTCCCCCTTAGATAATGACGCTCCCCCTTAGGGTAATATCCTCCCCCTCTGAATATGCCTATATGCCTATCACTCCCCCTTTTTGTCATGGAATAGGCTAGTCATCCTCTTCTAGCTTTCGCTGAATCTGATCCAACTGAGTTTGAAGAGAAGTAAACTTCATATCCCATCGGTTGCTTTGATGGTGTAGAGAAGCAGTGAGTCCAGACATCTTTGTATTCAACTCGTGGACAGAGGAGACAATGCGATCAAGTTTCTCATCGAGGGAGAGATTGCTGAACTGAGAGTCACTGTGAGATGCAGAAGGTTCTGGTTTGGCTCTCTTCCGACTATGTCCAACACTTGCATTGTATGTACGCATGTTGATTGGACTCGGTTTGGGGATAGGAGACTCATCAGCTGTTGGATAAATTCCCTTGAGTTTCAAGATCCGTGAAATGAGACTGCAGAAAGGAATGCATATCCGAGACTCGCTTCGAAGAACCGTTTTGCGCAGAACATGAAAGATATGAGCACAAATGTCGATTTCTTCATCAGAGATTAGATCATGAAGAAACAAAGCACGTCCAAGGTTCATATACCCAGTACTTGATAAAGGGTACAAATTGTGAAACATCACAATTGTAAGTACTCTCAGTTTCGGAGAAAGGGAGGAAACACTGATGGATTTGCCATTGGGTGAGAACTCCAAGTCTTGACCAAGACTTTGTTTGAGAAGCTCCTCATCAGGACATAGATCATCATAGACTGGTGAATGTCGAAAAATGGGTCTGTTGATGTGAAGAATTTCCGCCAGGTATGTAGGAGAGACAGAAAAGCTCCTTTGCCGAACCCAACACTTAAGTTCATCTCCTTCCACAATTGCGTTAGCATAAAATTCTTTAACCAACTCTTCATACACGATATCCGGATCAGAGAGAAGGTAATTCCAATCCTTGTGTGCAAACCATTGCGGAATGTCAGTGTTATGAAGTGAGGGCAGATCCACAGCTCTCTCTAGTAATGGTGTGGCATGAAGAAAAAAATTCTCATATGACTGATAGGCTGTATATGATCTGAACTTATAGGGATCGAATCGCTGTGATGAAGAGCGAGTCACTTTCGGGAGAGGTGTGTCTTCATCAACATCAATTACGGGTTCCTTCCCTTTGGAAGAACCTCCTTTCACAACAGCCTTTTTGAATGGAGACATGACCAGTCTGTATTATAAACAAGGGAAATGACAGAACACAATCCAACAGACTATATCAGCAGTGGGTTAGTGAAAAGTTAGGAACAATGAAGAAACCCTAACAGCTGGATGAGTATGGTCAGAAAGTAGCAATGAGGGACACCAAAGGCCCAAATTAGAACTACACAGTATAGAGAGATCAAATGTAACCACATAATCAGCTGAAAAAGGACCAAAATCAACATCACATCAACAAGATACCACACAGGATCAATAGTGAAACATGATAGCAACAGCAGATCAGACAAAAATTGCTAACCCTAGCTAAGCACAGGATGAAGAACACAACCACCAACATAAACTAGCTCAAACACAGAAACATAAGCACTCAAGCGAAGCTAGAACAAAGAATAATAGTTGAGCTAAAAACCCATCACAAAATCACAAACAAATGTGAAATAGCCAGAGGGAAAACCAAAAGAACAAGCAAAATAGAGTGCAGGACAGAAAACCATACCTGTTAGGCGACGATTTTGAGCTAAAAAGAGACAAGTAAGGGAGATCGAAAATGGAGGCACAGTTATACAGGGTAAGAGCAAATGAGAAAGACAATGAACAGTCACAAAAATATCGAGGGAAAAATGAAAAGTTTAAAAACTGCCCCTGTTTATCCAAAACAAGCGATTTTCGCGACTGGAACGAGTCGCCAAAAAGTCGCCAGAGTAAGCCGCCAAAACACTAAAGAACAAAAAGTTGAAAAATTTTCTAAGTGTTTTTCGCGACTAGAAGGTCTACCCGCGAGTGAGTCGCGAGCTGAGCCGCGAAAATCTCTGAGTGAACCTCGCGACTGGACCTTCCACTCGCGAACAAGTCGCCAAAAATGACCAGCGAAGATGCGACTAAGTCTCGCGACTTGACATACCCGCGATTGAGCCGCCAAAACAGGGCAAAACTGGATTTTTGAAATTTTCAGAATTTTCAAATAAAAATACTTTCCAAAAACACCTAAAACACTCAAAAATCTTTTTGTGCTTGAATTAACAAAGATTGAGCATGTGAAAACACATTTTATCAAGTACAATCACACAAATGAATGTGGCATTTATTGAACATAAACTTGTGTGTTGTGTGTGGATATCAACAATGAGATAGTCCTTTGTCTAATGTGAAGCTTCAATGATCAATTCAACCAAGGCATACACAATTAGCACTAGATCATGTGACCAATCTCAATTATAGAAATATGAATATATGACCTCCCACACATCTTGATAACATAACTTGGAGCTTTTCATTTGACTCCACTATCAATCATAACATTTGATCTTTTTGATCTATTGAGGCAATCAACTCTCATTGGGAGAGGGATAGATAACATTTTTCTTTGAAGAACAGGCCTTTGGCCTTTTTGAATGAAATTTCACTTTTAATATAAGGTCGCTTACCCTTTTTCCTAGTCAAATACTAGAATGTGCGACAGGCTTTTGCAGCTCAATATCTCTTTTCATTTGGAGATTTACATTTGGTGAGCTCTTTTTAGCAAAACAAAAATAAAAAGTGGGAAGATATATAGACACAAGTCTATGCATGTCTCAAGATCAACATAACCATTCACTAATCATTCATGACAAGGTTGAAGATCTATTTACAACAATCACATAGATTTCAAGATTTTTCCCACAGTGATATGAGTGCATGAAAACAAGCAATGCTCGAAAATGCACAAAGGTACAAGGCAAAACAAGTTTTGAGACAAAACTCAACAAAGTCAATCAAGCTTTTTGATTTTCTAATTTTTTATGTGATTTTTGGATTTTTGACACAAGAAACAAAAATGATTGAACAAACACAAAAATAACCAGCAGTATACACAAAAGAACAAACAAACAAGAAACATGTTGCAAAAAAAATGTGTGCCCCAACACAGACAGATTTATCATATTATAAAAATGTGAAGCACACAACACACAAGAGAGTCAAGGAATTGTACCGACACCAATGGTCTTACGGAGTGATTCAAACCGTGGACCATCGAGAGGCTTGGTGAAGATATCCGCCTTTTGATTGTCGGTGTGTATGAACTCAAGACACACAACTCTTTCCTCTACCAAATCTCGAATGAAATGGTAACGTATCTCTATGTGTTTGGATTTTGAATGCTGAACAGGATTTTTGGAAAGATTAATGGCACTGGTGTTGTCACAGAAGACACACATCGTTTCTTGAGGAATTCCATAGTCATGAAGTAATTTCTTCATCCAAAGAAGCTGAGTGCAGCAACTTCCAGAAGCGATGTATTCTGCTTCTGCAGTAGATAGAGACACTGAATTCTGCTTCTTGCTCATCCACGAAACAAGATTGTTACCAAGATAAAAACAGCCACCTGAAGTGCTTTTCCGATCATCTACACTGCCAGCCCAGTCAGCATTCGAATACCCAGCAAGACACGCATTTGAGTCTTTTGAATACCACAAACCATAGTTTGCAGTACCATTCACATATCGAATGATTCGCTTAGCAGCAGTCAGATGAGATTCCTTCGGATTAGCTTGGTACCTGGCGCAAACGCCCACACTGAAAGCAAAGTCCGGTCTACTTGCTGTAAGGTAGAGCAAACTTCCTATGATGCTCCTATACAATGTAGGACTTACTTCAACTCCTGATGAATCCACATTCAGTTTAGTGGAAGAGCTCATGGGAGTGGAGGCATGTTTTTTGGAGTCTAGGCCAAACTTCTTGACAATATTTCTGGCATACTTCTCTTGAGATACAAATATACCCTCCTTCTGTTGTTTGACTTGAAGACCCAAAAAGAATGTGAGCTCCCCCACCATGCTCATCTCAAACTCCTTCTTCATCTCCTCAGAAAATTCAGTAGCACGATCTTCGATAGTTGCTCCAAACACTATGTCATCAACATAGACTTGTGCCACAAGGAGATAATCTTCATCATTTTTGACAAATAGAGTTCGATCGGCGTACCCTCTCTTGAAACCTTTATCTAGAAGATAATGTGTAAGACGATTGTACCAGGCTCTAGGCGCTTGTTTTAAACCATATAGTGCTTTCTTCAATCTTAATACATGATCTGGAAAATGAGGATCCTCAAATCCTTTTGGTTGCTCAACAAAAACCTCTTCATTTAGATATCCATTCAGAAAAGCACACTTAACATCCATTTGATAAAGTTTGAACTTCAAAGTGCACGCAATGGACATGAGGATTCGAATGGATTCGAGTCTTGCCACCTGAGCAAATGATTCATCAAAATCCACCCCTTCTACTTGTGTGTATCCTTGAGCCACCAACCGAGACTTGTTTCGAATTATCTCTCCATCTTCATCAGTTTTGTTTTTAAAAATCCACTTTGTGCCTATAACATGAACGTTCTCAGGCCGTGGAGCAAGTTCCCACACGTCATTCCTCACAAACTGATTCAGCTCTTCATGCATTGACTCAACCCAATTCTCATCTTGAAGAGCCTCTTCAACCCTTTTTATGAACAGCACATCTTTCAACAGAGGCAAACCGGGTATCTCAATGGTTCCTTTGCCTAGGACTTGAGCATGGCTTCCATCCCCAAAGGTCACATAGTCACCTACCTTTTCTTTGAGTGACTTAAACAGTGACTTATCCCCTGTCATATGGCGAGAACACCCACTATCAAGATACCACAAACATGCATTAAACACCTTTAATGAGGTATGCACAAATAGGTTCACATGTGACAGACAATCTTGACCTTCAAACACAAACTCATCATCAGGTTTCATGCTACTTTTAGATTGATTTTTCATTTTCAGATTCTCAATCATCTCACACAACATTCTATTCTTTCTTTTATATTTCTTAATCAATGATTTTGATTCAGATATGCTACTGTGTAAGACAAGATTCTGATTCTCAAGATATTTTAGCATGTGAACAAAAACTCTAGCATGTTTCTTAGTTTTTAATAACTCTACAAGATCATCAGTAAGACACCTTTCAGACATATGCATAGAGACATTTTCACAAACACTTGAGCTACAATTCATCATGGTATAAATGAAAACAACAACCACAGCTCAGGGGTCTAGGATCACACTGAGGTAATAAAACCAACAGCAGTGTACCCGCTCTGATACCAATTGAAAGTTCAAAAACGTGTACAAAAACACTTTTGAACGTTTAGACCCCCAAAAACCAACTTAACCAACACAAGCAATATGTCAAACAACAAGTGTGCGGAAACTTAACATATGCTATAATATGAAATTGGTTAAACAACTATCTAAGCCATAACAAAATAAATCACAGCAGATAATGTAAAGGCAGAGATAGAGAGGAAGGAAGATGCAAACACAAAGATAACACCCGATGTGTTATCGAAGAGGAAACCGAAGACCTCGGCGAAAAACCTCTCCGCCGCCCTCCAAGCGGTAATCAATCCACTAGAAAATACAGTTGGGATACAAGGACAGCAATAGACCCTCCAAGCCTAATCTACCCAGTGCACCTAAGCCCTCCAAGCTTCTTGCTCCAACGAGGTTGCGCCGAACCTTTTTCTTTTCTAGCTTCCCGGATTCCGCTACTAGACCGTAGCATCAACCAATGAATATTGGCTCCTTCCTAACTGCTTCCCAGAACTCCAAAGGACTGTCTCACTGAGATGATAATGGTGAGAACCAGGTTTGGTATAATGCCTCTCAAGGATTTGACAATGGAGAGGAAGAGAGTGAGGGAATTTGATGAGACTCTAAGGTAGGGATTGTGTGTGAAACAATCTTGTTTTTCTTTAGGGTTTCTCTCTCAAAATTCTCTCTGGAAGCTCTCTTTCAATCGTGGGTTAAAGGGGTATTTATACTGAAGTGGAGAGGAATGTGAAACGTCAGGTTTTTCCAAAACAGGGGTGGCTCGCGGCTTGACCTCGCGGCTTGACCAAGTCACGAGATCCAGTCGCGAGTTAACCGTATGGCCAGTTGTCCTGTTTTGTCCTGTAGTGCTCCAGCTAGCATGACTGTTCATCTTCCAGCATGCTTGGCACGTGTGCAGCTTCTGGCGACTTGCAGCCGCGAGTCCACCCGCGAGTCCCAGCCGCGACACTCTGTTTTCTTGCACACTCTTGAGCAATCTTCACTCTATCTCACTCACTACCCTTACAACAATCCCACCTAAATACAGGGTTACTAAATGCTGAATTACAAGCAAATTTGGCACGGAATAAAGCCAATTAGATGGTTGAATAAATTCAACCTTACAGTTGTGTTCTTTATTTTCCACACTGTTTCAATGATATGATTTATTTGTGTTAACCTAGATCTGTTTGTGTTTAAGGGGTCTAAAAACGTACAAGTGGTATCAGAGCGGGTTAACTCTAGTATTTAGATCCTTTGATCTAAGAGTTGATCCTTGACCCCTGTTGTCATGGAACATGGTCACTTTCTTGTGATCTCACCTCACTTTGACAGGAACAACTATGCCTACTGGAAAGTAAGGAAGAAAACATTCCTGAAATCTATTGATGAGAGAGTTTGGAATTCCGTCGAATATGGATGGGAGAAGCCCACTACTCCAGTTAGTGAGTGGCAAACTTTTCAGAAAGAAGCAGCCGCTTTTAATAGCAAAGCCATAAATGTTGATTTTAATATTGTTTCTATGGAGGAATTCAAGAGTGTCTCTAATGTTGAGGTTACTCATACTACATGGAATATTCTCCAAACTGTCCATGAAGGCACAAAGGCAGTTAAGATTAACAAACTGCAACAGCTAACTACTAGATTTGAGAGTATTAGAATGTCTAATAATGAATGTTTTGATGAATTCTATGCTAAATTGAATGATATTGTTAACTCTACTTATAATTTGGGTGAAATCTATGATCAACCTAAGATTGTTAGGAAGATACTTAGATCTTTGACTGAGGATTTTAGATCCAAAGTGGCAGCCATCACTAAAAGCAAAGATATGGACTCCATCCCTGTTGATGAACTTGTAAGATCTCTTCAGTCTTATGAGTTGGACCTACCTAAGACAAAAAAATTCAAATCAATGGCTCTTAAGTCTGTTGATGATGTTGATAGGAATGGATTTGATGATGAGCTCTCTACTACAAAGATTGCATATCTTGCCAAGAATTTTAGAAACTTTCTTAAGAACAATAACTAAAGGGCAAGAGGTAAAAACAATGCTGAACCTAGAAATTTTAGGAGGAATGACCCCACTAAGGTGAATAATACTGAAAAACCTAAAGAGAAAGTAGATCAAACCTTTAATAATTCTATAGGTCAACAATGTTTTGGTTGTCAAGGGTATGGTCATGTGAAATCAAGAATGTCCTACATTCTTGAGATCAAAGGGTAAGGCTATGGCTGTAACCCTTAGTGATGGTGAAGTTTCTGATAATGAGTCTGGTAGTGATGAGGATGGAAACTTCATTGCTTTCACAGCTACTGCTGTAGTTGATGAAAGTGTTGTGGTTGATGAGAACCCTTCTGATGGGGAACTCTCTGAGAATGCTGATTTGCAAGAAGCCTATAATAAGCTTTGCAAGGTTACTGCAAAGGATGCCATGAATGTTGATTTAGACTTACAGAAAATTGTTTCTCTTGAACTTGATAAGAAGAATTTGCTCTTGAAATAGTTTGATGCTAATGAATTGCTTGATAAGGTGAAGATTGAGAAAATGTTGTTGCTTGACAAAGTTAAAAATTTGGAACTTGAATTATCTGTTGCTAGAAAACAAAAAAATAGGTCTACTAGTTCTAAACTTGAACACATGTTGAGTATTCAAAAGTCTCCATTAGACAAAACTAATCTAGGTTTTGAAGATAGCATCTCTGTACCTAAGAATCATTCCACAAACATTGTTTCTTCTTCTAAGCCTCCCGTGAGTGAGATTGTCAAACCAGCAAAAGTTACACCTCCTAGGAAGATTAGGGCTGATCTCAAAGAGTCTAAACCTAAGACTCCTAACCCTCCTAAGGACAAGTTGCATGATAGACCTGTATGGGTTTGTCATTTTTGTCGAAAGTCTGGGCACATTCGTCCAAACTGTTTTAAGTTGCAAGCTACTAAGCGAGCAAATAAGCCAAAAGTACCTGTGCCTCAAGCACAAGATCCTACGGTACTTATTGGTGAATTGGTAAAGGCTTTAAACCTTTATTCCAATCCAGGAGTTGCTTAGCATTCTAATATGAATAATAACTCCAATGCAAAAGTTGCATCTAAAAAGTTTTGGATGCAAAAAGCTCGATCTAATTGAGTCTTTCTGACAAGGTCCTTGTGCTTTATCTCTCTATTCTTTGTGACCATTCCTCTTTGTTATTTTGCTTTCTATGTTTTCTTCTAGGATTTGCATTGCATAACATTCATGCATTCCATACTAGGTTGTCTTTATTATTCCTTTTTATAATAATAATAAAAAATAGGAAAAGGGAAGAAAAATGTGTTTTTGCGTTATTTTTCTTAGATTTTAAATTAAGGTTGGTCATATTATCTTTACATAACATGTTTATGTACCTTGTTTAGCTTGGATGAGCTTATTTTATTGCACTTTACTAGTTTGAGCTTTGTAGTGCATGTTGTGTGGGAGTTGTTTATAGTTTTTGATCACATGATCTTGATTTTGAAGTCACATGCCTTTGATTGTTGGACTTGAACTTAATGAGAAAGGCTTAAATAACCATCTCACCACTGTTTACTAGCCAATCATGAACACCTTAGTGCATATCATAAGATTTTGTGCTCAAAAAATTGTAGCACATGCACAAAAAGAATATAAGGTGTAGCCTCGGATTAAATGCTAAAATTGGTGTGTACATTATTGGGCTATAATTACTTCACAATCAAATAAAATTGGTGTGTACATTATCTTGGCTATTTTAATAAGTTTCAAATCAAATAAAATTGGTATGTTCATTATGAGGCAAATCAAGAAACTTACATAATTGCAAGCTTTTATTCTAGGAGATGTGAGAGTTATATGATGTACCTCTTTAGGTGATAGTCTCTTTCAAATTTATGTGATGAATTTTGTAGAAATTGTGATTGATCACTATTTACTTATCACCTCACATGTATCTCAAGTTTTTGCTAGTTGCACACACTACGTAAGTTACTCTTTGCTAAACTTGGTACATTATATTGTGTGATCTTGTTGTGGTCATCCAAGATTAAAAGTTCCTTGATTTTAATGTAAAATGTGTTTAAAGTTTGAGATTTGAGGACAAATTAATTGAAAATCTTGTTTTTGGAAGATCTGGATTAAATTCAAGGGTTTTTGAAAAACTTTTTATCTCATACTCATGCATTTTATTTATAAAACATTGTACTTTGAGGAGTTTCTGCATTAAAATGCTCTATTTTTCAAAATTTTGATTTTTCCATATTTTCAATTGATCGAACCTGTTGCTCGATCGATCGAAATTGCGATTAAAAATTTGGTTTGAATCTGCCTGGCTCGATCGCTGCTCGATTGATGCTGGATTGATCGAATGTGATTTTCGATCAATCGAACCTATTTTTTGACCGAACGAAAATCATTCAGAGAGTTTTTTAAAAACATAAGCTTTTCACATGTTCTTCACTATTTCAAAACTTCTCAAAAAGCTTTTTGGCTCTCTCTCTTCGACTGATTCAAGTCAAGCAAATTTTTGTCGTTTTCCCTCAATTTTTTCTCAAGGTTTTTGTCGTCTAGCACTGGTAAGACCTTTTTAGCCTTTCCTTTTTAGTTTAATTTCATTTTTCATGCATTTAAGGGAAAATTTCGAACCTATAGGAATTTGGGGTTTTTTATTTTTGAGATGTTTTTTGTCCAAATTGATCAATGGGTTTTTGTTCTAAAATGATGAAAACAGGTTTTTAATGGTTTAATTTGATCAATTTGATGAATTGGGAAGTTTTGAAATTCTAGGGCTTGAAACAACCCAAATTGGGGATTTTGTTCAATTAAGCTTAATATGGTGAAATTGGCTTGTGTTATTGATTCATTTTGTCATTATATACTGCTATCTAACTTGAATAATGATAAATGGATCAATTTGTTGGTTTTTTTTTTTTTTTTTTAAGTGGGTTTTCAAAATTTGGGGGTTTTGTTATAAACTCTATGTTCAAGCCAATTCTTTGTTTTTAAAGTCTAATTGAGCTATTCTCAATGCATTAGAGCATGCATTATGTGGTTATTCTGTTCATGCATCATATAGATTGTTCGTTTCTATTTGTTTTGTTCTCTAACCATGTCTGATGCAGTCTGCCCTTGGTTTTTTCTTTTTTTCTTTTGTCTCTTTTCTGTCTACCCTTTCCAATCCTTAGCATTATGGTTAGGAAGACTAGATCCCATAGGACATCCACCTCCTCTTCTACTCCAGCTTTTGATAGTGAGAGATTTCTCAATGAGAAAAACCAGGAGACATGAGAAGTTGAACATTCTTAGATCTGTGTGGGCTAAGAGAAAAGTTGTTTTAGATGAGCTTGACCCGGAAATTAGGAGAAATTTTGAGCATAGGGGCTTATTGCCTTTGATGGATATAGACCATCGTCCTCCTACTACCTTGATTAGAGAGTTCTTCTCAAACCTCTTTGTCCACTCCAATGATTCCAACACTCAGTTTGTGAAAAGTTGGATACGGGGTGAAGAGTATGTCATTACTCCTCCAGTAGTGGCCTCTGCTCTTGGGGTGCCTAAGGTACAGCAGCCTGTGTATCCTTATGATAAGTCACCTCCACTTGATGACATTATGTCATATCTGACTGGTACTTCCATTCAGTGGGGTACTGATCCTCAAATCACTTCTCATGAGTTGACCGAAATTCATTACTTGTTTTTTCAGATTTCTTGTCATTCTCTCTGGCCCATCTCTCACTTGCACACCATTCCTATCGAGAGATGTGAATTTTTGTATGCCCTTGTCACTGATGCTCCTATAAGTTTTCCTCATCTTTTCATTTGATCCTTGGTTGAGGTTCATAGGAGTAGTTCTTCTGCTCATGCTCTTTTCTTCCCAGTTTTTATTCATCGGATTTTATTGCATTTAGGTTTAAATGTGTTTCTTGCTTCTGAGCCTGTACACATTATAGCTCCTATAGGTGCCACATTCCTTAAGCAGAGAGCTACTCATATGCGAGCTAGCTCTAAATGCCCTAGAGTTGAGTCTTCTTTGGGTGTTGCACCTCCTCCTCCTCCTTCTTCAGGTGATCCGACTACTGATGAGTATGTTGATCCGACTACTGCTACTGCTCCTCCACCTTCTACTTCAGATGATTCTAGCATTTGTCGTATGTTGGACACTGTCATGACCGTTCAAGCGGCTCATGGTCAACTTTTGGTGGACGTACTCACGGAGCTTCAAGCTTTGCATGCAGATTTAGCGAGCTTTAGACGGTCACCTCCGCCACCTCCTTTTGATGATGAGTCTTGATTTCCCTTTGGCAATTCATCACAAAAAGGGAGATTACATATGGATGGAGATAGGGGGAAGATATATATATATATATATATATATTTTTTTTTTTTTTTGAGCTTTGGAGCTTTAGATTGTATCTAGGTGCTTCACTTTGTACTTACTTTTTTGACTCATGATGTATTTATTTTGATGTCTTTATTTTTTTATGAGTTGTATATGATAGGGGGAGACATTATGTCTTATTTCTGTTTCTTGTTTCACATTGTGCTACATTGGCTATTGATTTATATTTATGAGGTTATTCATGATATATGTTTTTTATTTTATGTTATGTGAAATCAAGAATTTATTTTGTTTTACTTGTATTTTCCACACATGAGTTTATGTGTTTGTTGAGTGTTTCAGGAATATACAGGTTGATTCAGTCGTGCTGCTGTCTACACTTGCAACTGATAGATAGTAGTTAGGCTAAATTGTTTTTGGTTGGGCAATTATATTGTAATGGGCTGTTTTTGTAACTTTGAGCATTTTATTTTATTTTGTGTTTTGTCACGGATTGCCAAAGGAGGAGTTTGTTAGGTTCTAAGGATTTAGGATCTAAATGTATTAGAACTTCAATGTGTAATGTTAACAAACCATGATCAAAACTTAGAGTCTAGAATTAAGTTGCTCAAAGTATGTTTATTGTAAAGTTGGAATCAAGTAATTGTAGAAAATTACTGTTCACTTTCTGCAAGGCTCGATCGATCGAAAATTAGACTCAATCGATCGAAGCTCGTGTAGATTGTTTTTCTGCAGATTTTTCCAACTCAGCCCAAGCCCATATGACGTGTAGGATTTTATATTTTGCCTTAAGTATAAAAGGAAAAACCCTAGCCACGTTTTATTATTGTTGTTTATGCTGTGTGTATGAATCTCTTGTGAGATCTAGAGGTGTTTGCAATCATACATACTTAGGATTATCAAGATTAAGATTGATGTCGAGAGCTTGGTGATCGTTTCAATTGCTGCATAAAGAGCCTAAAGAGAAACAGAAATGGGAGTACTTGTGGTTGCTGTGAATCCAAGAAAGAAGTAGTCTATGGACTCGAAGCTGTCACGTGGTCATGGTAGTAAGTTTTCTACTCGAGGTAGCAATAGGATGTTAATGGTCTAAGTCGCTATTGTAAAACTTCAATTCTTTCATAGTGGATCTGTTTTACTTTGAGGATTGCTAGGTTAAATCCTCCCCAGGTTTTTTACCAATTTGGTTTTCCTAGGTTATCATATCATTGTGTTCTTTATTTTCCGCACTGTTTCAATGATATGATTTATTTGTATTAACCTAGATCTGTATAATTTACCTATGTTAATCACTTGGCTAAATAACTAGGTTAATTTGTTTGTGTTTAAGGGGTCTAAAAACGTACAAAGGTGATACGTAGATAGTAATCAATCACAATTTCTACAAAATTCATCACATAAGTTTGAAAGAGACTATCACCTAAAGAGCTACATCATATAACTCTCACATCTCCTAGAAAACAAGCTTGCAATCATGGATATTTCTTGTTTTGCCTCATAATGTACACACCAATTTTATTTCATTGTGAATTTATTGTAGCCCAATAATATACACACCAATTTTAGCATTAATCTAAGGCTACACTTTATGTTCTTTTTGTGCATGTGCTACACTTTCTCGAGCATAAATCTTATGATATGCACTAAGGTGTTCATGATTAGCTAGTAAACAGTGGTGAGATGGTTATTTATGCCTTTATCTTAAGATTTTTTAGTCCTTACAATCAAAAGCATGCGACTTTAAAATTAAGATCATGTGATCAAAAACTATAAACAATTCCCACACAACATGCACTATATAGCCAAAACTAGCAAAGTACAGTAAAATAAGTTCATCCAAGCTAAACAAGGTACATAAGCATGTTATGTAAAGATAATATGGCCAGCCTTGATTACAAGTCCAAGAGAAATAATGCAAAACACATTTTTCCTTCCTTTCTCCTTTTTTTTTTTTTTTTTAATTTATAAAAGGAATAACAAAAACAACCTATCATGAAATGCATGAATGTTATGCAATGCAAATCCTAAAAACAAAAACCAAAACAACAAAAAGATAATGGTCACACAGAATATAGATATGAAGAACAAGGACCATGTCAGAAAAACTCAATTAGATTGAGCTTTTTGCATCCAAAACCTTTTAGATGTAACTCTTGCATTGAATTTATTATTCATATTAGAATGATGAGCAACTCCAGGATTGGAATAAAGGTTCAACGCCTTTACCAACTCACCAATAAGTACCATAGGATCTTGTACTTGAGGCGCAGGTACTTTTGGCTTAAAGCAGTATAGCACACAAAATTATCATCACAAGGACCATGTCAAAGAAATTCAATTAGATTGAGCTTTTTGCATCCAAAACCTTTTAGATGTAACTCTTGCATTGAAGTTATTATTCATATTAGAATGATGAGCAACTCTAGGATTGGAATAAAGGTTTAACGCCTTTACCAACTCACCAATAAGTACCATAGGGTCTTGTGCTTGAGGCACAGGTACTTTTGGCTTAAAGCAGTATAGCACATAAAATTATCATCACATGTAATTATACCAAGATACTCAAGGAAAGACTTAACACATGCAACAAGAGACACAAACCAAAAATAGACAAGTTGGAGTTTTAGCGATAAGAACTTCAAAGAATCTATGACAACAGGGGTCAAGGATCTAAATACAAGAGCTAACCTGTTCTGATACCACTTATACGTTTTTAAACCCCTTAAAACACAAGTTGATTAACCAAGCTATTTAGCCAAGTGATTACATAAATAAATTATTCAAATATAGTTTAACACATTCAAATCATATCTTGTAAATAATGCGAAAATATAAAGAACACATGATAAGGTAACCCAGTAAAACCAAACCGGTAAAAAACTTGGAAATGATTTAACCTAACTATCCTGAAGGTAAAATAGATCCACTATGAAAGAATTGAAGTTTCTACAATAGAACTTAGACCACTAACATCCTATTACTACCTCGTGTAGAAAACTTACTGCCACGACCACATGACAACTCCGAGTCCACGGACTACTTCTTTCTTTGATCCATTGCAACCACAAGCACTCCCACTTGTGACCTTGAGACTTCACTTAAAGGTTTCAAATATTCTTTAAATTCTTTATGCAGCAACTGAAGCGATCACCAAGTTCTTTACATAATCTTGATCTTGATAACCCTAAATGTTTATGAAGGTAAACACATCTAGATCTCACAAGAGATTCAACACAGAGCACATCAAAGACTTCTAAAACGTAGCTAGGATTTTTCTTTTTATACTTGGAGTAAAAAATAAAACTCAACACGTTAGACCAGGCTTGGCCTGAGTTGGAAATTCTGCAAAAAAAAATAATCTGCACAAGGATCGATCAATCGAGTCTAATTTTTTATCGATCAAGCCTTGTAGATTTAGTCCAATAAATCCTGCATTCACTCGATTCCAACTTTACAAATAAATACACTTTGAGCAGCCCAAATCTAAACTCTAAGTTTTGATCATGGTTTGCCAACACATTACAAATTGAAGTTCTAATACATTTAGTTCCTAAAGTCTTAGAACCTAACATGAATTCTTTGAAATTGAAATTCCCAGCGTGTAACTTTAGACAGAGAGATGTGGAAAATAAATTAGTTTTTATTTTAATTGATTTGAAGAAGGTATTTTAGTCTTTTAAGTTTGTTACACCTAAGCAAAAAATATGTGCTTGTCATATGCAATAGAATTATGTCAAACATAATAGAAAAAGTAATACTGGAGTGCAAAGTGTAATAAGTGTGATAGTTTAGAGTGCAAAGTGTGCATTCGGATAATTTAGGATGCAAAATGTAATCTGGTGCATAGTTAAAGGTGATAAAATGTAATTTCCCCTAATTTTAAAGTTTTAAACAAACTCAACTTTTACTTTTAAAAAAGACACTAACAAGACAAACTTAATTATTAACTTTAAACAAATTTCAAATCCTATTTGCACAAAAAGACAAAATTCAATTCATAGAGCATAACACATGGTTGGATATCAAGTTATCAATCCACCACTAGTCACTTCTACTATTTTTTTTTTTTTTAAGTTATTGTTTAAGTCTCTTAAAAGAGAAAGAACTCTCTGTCTCTCTTTGTCTTTTATTTCAGACAGTTTAAGAGACTCTTTTTTTTGCTCGTTGCTCACTTGCTCATATGAGAGAGAGAGAGATACTAGATTTGGTGAGTCTGGGCTAGGGGCAGGGTTCGCTGCTCTGCTGCTGCCATGTTGTTGCTGCCTCTCCCTTCACTGTTTCAGTTTAGCCATTCAACCTCTGAGTCTCTTGGTTAGGCTTAGGGTTTTGTTTATCTGTGTGGTTTTTTTTTTTTTTTTTTTTTTTTTTTTTTTTTTTTTTTTTTTTCTCCTTAGCTAGAAAGATATGTGGCCATGAAACAGAGATTAAGCAATACAAAATTGATTGGAAATGATAGATTAGTTTTGTTTTAAAATTTTGAAAGGTCGGCTTTTTTTTTTTTTTTTTTTTTATAGAATTTGGTTGATTGGGTTAAATTTTCTTTAGCTTTGATATTTATGATTTTTGTTGTTGTGCTAAATTTTTTGGGCTTGCTAAATTTTCTTTTAGGTTAGATCCATAAATTGTTTTCTGTTGCCTTTTAGAGTGCCAATAATATTGTTAAGAGGGATAAGTGTAATTTTATTGAACTAAATTGGTAAAATTAATACATAAATATATATATATATATATATGAATTTTTTTTTTTTAATTTTGGTGGGGGGGGGGGGGGGGGGGGGCACTGCCCCCCGCGTCTAACAATAGCTCCATCCCTGGTTCGTGTCATATTCAGGCTGACATGATTGACCCATTTAATAAACGAGTTAAGTTAGTGCCCATCACATAGAACCTGTTTGACCCGTTTAATTAAATGACATTTTACCAATGTACCCTTCAAACACTAAATTTATAAACTTATTAGCTGTTGTAGTTTATTTTCTTTGACACATTATGATTGATTATTTGTGATGCAGTTACTTGTTAGTTCTGAATTTTATATTAAAAATATTTTTTTTATTTGGTTTTTCATAATTCATATCAATTTGGTTAATACTAATTTTTTTTTTTTAAGATAAAATCTGATAAACAAGTCGATATGACTGACCCGTTTAATAGATGGTTTGTGTTAGGATTAAAGAATCTTGACCTGTTTAATAAATATGCCAAGTTAGTGTTGACCTATAAAGTCGAAAACTTATGAGTCAACACAACACTCGAATACGAATTGCCACGACCACCTATATATTAGGATACTTTCAAATTGTTCCCATGTTTCCTTAGTGGTCAAGTTAGTCCTCATATTTTTAAACTTGCAGTCAAGCTGGCATTTTTTTGTTATTGAAATGATGACATGAACTAAAGTGACTGCAAGTTAAAAAAATAGGAGGACCAACTAAACTGTGAGAAAACACGAAATCAATTTGAAAGTACCCCAAAATATAGGAACAAAAAAGATATTTATGCTTTTTTGTTTTCTAAGTTATGTGGTGGAACGTGTGTGAGCTGGCAGCAGCACCAGGTAGACCTCGTTGTAAATTGTTTCAAAATGTGTTATGTCACTAGCTTTAGTGTTCTAAGAAATGCGTAGTTAATATAAAAAAAATGAAGAATTACTATTACAACATGAAGAAAAATATAAACAACCGTTAATTTCTCCTGTGAGTACGTAAAAACTTTATTTTGTCTCTTGCACCCAATCTCAGTCCCTTTTTCATAATATATGGCCCAATAATCCTAGTGTCGTGCATGCATTGCACTTTAATTTAATAGTACATGACAAATGTCTTATTCTCTCCAACCACTAAAATTGAAGATTTCAAATCCTTGCACTTTCAAAAATTATATAAGGCTTTAATGCCGTCAATATCATCCTTATGCAAACCTTGGATCACTCCTGAACGTACTTTAGGCCACATGATGGCCCCTTCAATTGAGCTATGCTCAAGCCCAAGAAGGTGCCCAATTTCATGCAAGGCAACCGTCTCGTAGCTAACAACACCTGGAGTTGCTTCGACACTCCATTGTTCATCTGCATCATAATGGAATCTCCCATCAGTTGGTGAGAAAGCATGGGCGATGCTCCCACCAGCTCCATTGAAAGGATAGCCGTCTCCGTGATCCCCCTTATGGAAACTAATTTTGAGATCTGCATTTGTGTAATCTTGAGTTCGCGAGAAAGTGAAGTGTGTGTTGGCAGTCCATGTTTGGAAAGCTTGTGCAACGGGGTTCATGGCTTCAACAGGGGTGCTAGGGAGAAATCCATAGGTGAGGTGGTACTTAGAAGCTGGCCACTTGGGATTTCCTTGGAAGAAAGAATAGTGAGAGACGGTCCGAAAAGAACCATGGTGGTGGTGATGTTTCCTCTTGCTTGAGTGCATCCAATTCGTCCCGTTGGCGATATCTGCCACCCCACAACGAGGCATCATCATTGATGATACTGTTTTGGCATCCATAGTCCCAGTGGCGTTGAGATGGTAGTTTAGTTGGTAAGTTTTAATGGCGGATTCCAAGAATTCATCGAAATCATCACCATTGGTATGAGTTTGATTTTTGGACTGGCTATAGCTCAAGTAACCAAAATTTTCAAGGTAGGCTTTGAGGTTATGGATACCTTTGACCTTGTCTCCCTTATGACATCCCTGAAGGTGTTTGAGAAACTCAAAGGGTGACAATTTCTTTTCATGGGAATTTTGTGAAGTTGCATGAGAATGGAGAGGAAGGAGGAGGAGAAGCAGGAGAGTGAATGAAAATAGAGAAAAGGAAGCCATAACTGAGAAAGTATGAAGTTAGGCTAGAACTTTTTTTTTTTTTTTTTTTTTTTTTGGGAGAAAAAAAAGTTAGGGTAGAACTTAATGCTGCAAAAGTGTTATAGTTTGGTTACTATTTATAGATTATGAGGTAAAGTCTATAACTTACGTTATGTAAGTCATCTGTAAAGCTGGCTGACAATTCTTTTGCCAAGTCTTTAAGCTTTTTTGAGAAGGTTCTTTAGCCAAGTCAGTGGTATGTGTGTACATTCATACATTGTATATGGCTATTTTTTTTTTTCTTTCTGAAAATTAATGTACATGACTTTTAAGTTTTACCATATTAGAGTACACGTTATTCAGCATTAGATTATAGACCGATTCTCCACGCGAATATAAGTTAACGAGCATTACATACATGACTTTAAGTTTTACCATATGAGAGTATACGTTATTCAGCATTAGATTATAGACCGATTCTCCACGCGAATATATGTTAATGAGTATGAGAATATTAAAAGGAAACCAGGAGTTTAGCAAAAAATTTAAAAAAATGGAGACCAGGAGACTTATTCTTTACTTTGATCTTAATGTAATACTCTTGGTCTTACCTCTTTTCTTATTTACATGATAGTTTCCAAATTTGCATCTCAAAAAATAAAAAGGAAAAATTACATTTCAAATTTTCCACCTTAAACTATAGTTCATATTACACTTTGCTATTTTTTGTACCATAAACTATAACCCTTATTACACTTTGTACCCTGATGTTAAGTTTGCTATTAATTTGGATAGAAAAATATGACACTACGTGAAAAGACCTAATTGCCCCTCTTCTCAACGCTTTAAAAACAAAAGATAAATTACACTTTACTACCCTAAACTATACTCCTTATTACACTTTGCACCCTAAACTTTGAATTTTCATCCAAGTTAACTGTAAACTTAACAGCAAGGTGCAAAGTGTAATAGGAGTCATAATTTAGGGTGCAAAACGTGTATTCAAAAAGTTTAAGGTGTAAAGTGTAACATGAGGTATAGTTTATGGTAGTAAAATGTAATTTCGAAAAAAAAAAAAAAAAATCAGTTTCCAAATATAGGACAAAATGATTAGCGGAAATTGCCAGTTGGGAGAAGGTGTGTAAAGTATGCAATGTGGCTACCACGGAAACAAATATAATTTGGCTCCAAATATATTTAGAGCTATATTTTCCAACTGTAACAATTTATAAACTATTCATGAAGAGTATAGAAAAAAAGAAAAAAAAGGATATGATATCATGTTGCACAATTGTCAAAAAATTTAAGCTGGGCTTCGGTATTTCAGGTGATTTCAAAAATTGACAAATCTAAACCACATATATATAATACTAGCCTCATCACACGCATTTTGTGCGTGCAATGAGACACTTCTTTATTTTTTATTTTGGGTTTAGTATTATAATGTTTAAAAGTGGGATTGAGATAGTTTCATAATTTTTAGGATTTTTCTCTACATAAGAGTTGATAAAAGTTTGAAAATTTAAATTTAAAATAAAAAGTGGTAATTCAAATTGGAGAAGAGAAAGGAAAAGACCTAAAACTTAGGATCTTCTTAAAAAAAATTAAATTACTCTTTTAACCAGCCCGTGTTTTTAGATTTAAAACTATTTAAATAAAAGATAGGGGTATTATAGAGAGTTTAAAAATTTGTATGAGAATATTTTAGTAAGTAAAATAATAAAACCTAAACAGAAAATCCTGTTATTAGTAGCATGGACAAGAAGACTACGAACTTTTTTTTTTTTTTTAAAAGAGAAATAAGACTGTGAACGTGACTTGCAATAACTACTATCTAGCTGCATCAGCTTTTCACTTCACTCCATAATGGGTCAAAAAAAATTTCCTTTGACCCATTAGTTAGGTTCAAGCTGGGGCTGTAGTGAAACGATTCACTCAAATCCGGGCCTGTAATTGTACAAAAGCCCAATATAGCTCATGATCCCTCTTCCCCACTGGACCCTTTTTTTAGTTGGATCTTATTGGACTTCCTCAACTAATTGTTTGAAGTGAACACACTGGTAAAGTGGAAGAGAATAATTACAGAGAGAGAGAGAGGCTAATCTGTTGTCTTTTAAAGCAATGGTTGACGTTGCACCACCAAAGCTACACTTGCACAACACTACATTTAGTTACTACTTTTTTTTTTTTGGGTCAAGCTCATGTAGGGCTGTAAATGAACCAAACCGTTCATAAACAGTTCGGGTTTGAACAAGCCAAGTTTAAGCTTTAGTTTTAGGCTTGTTTATTAAATGAGCCAAGCCCAAGTAATAAGTATTGTTTATGAACAAGTTCGTGAACACCAAGACTCGATACAAAAGTAACAAAATAAATTGAACATAAGCTTATTTATGAGTTTGGTAATAAAATTGATATGAGCTTGTCAAGTAAACTCTTTTATATCCTTCTAAGACTTTAATTAATTTTAAGTTGAGACCACTCATCCAAACCAAATAGGCTAGATAATAAACTTGATATATGCTTGATATTATACTTGTGTTGAATCTCAAGTTCAAAAGCATGATATTGAACTTAAGTTTGGGCTTGATATTGAGCTCAACTTGGCTTGACTAATGAATCAAGCCAAGCCAAGCTGAGCTCAAGCTTTTATACTTTATAACGAGCTCAAGCTTGAACAATATTTTTAGGCTCGTATCAAACTAACCAGGCTTGAACATTCTACTTTTGCTGTCAAGCCAAGATTGAACATTCACTACTCAACAAAACTCGACTCGTTTACAGCCCTAGGCCCAAGCCGTTTTGGACCCTCCCTTGGCTCTGTATCTACATTCATGTGTATTATTTAAATAAGACTTGTTAACAAAGTCATATTACTAAAATTATATATGAATGGTATCTCCAATGACCACTTAGTAAGATGGAAAAAGATACCTCCAAAGATATTTGGAGTCAAAAGTTCTACCATATAAAGTGCTAAATGTGAGAAAATAGCTTATCAACATTAACTTTGTACAACTCTTGAGCTGGTGCCCTCCATTTTGTATCCAACATCCTCTCTTGGTTAGGAAGTTCCTATGAGTAGCTTGGAATGACTCATGAGCACTCCTTAGAATCTCCTCATAGATCTCACTAGACATGGAAAAACGGGTCATAATTTATTGACCCGACCTGAAAATACCCATCCAAACTCAAATTTTCTTAACCCAAAGTAAAAATAGGCTGACTCGTGACCTGACACTTTTTTTTGCAGTCAACTCAAGACTCGAACCATTTTTTAAAAACTTTTGATTTAGTAAAAAAAATAATAAAATTAAGACAATATTGGTTTAATCATTTGTTGTGAGTTTTAAGGAAACAATTGAGACATTTACATAACTGTATGCAAATAAATTGAAAGATGAATGGTTGAGGCATTCTGTAATGAGTAAAGATTTTAAATATCAAATAACAATGTACATTCTAAGATAATCTGGTTACAGTAGAGTTAAAAACATATATTTAAAATTATAGATATGTATGAGAAATATTCATAAGTGTGAAAAGAGTGAAACCAAAGTATCAATGAAATTAGCATAAATTATGAATGCTTAGGCCTATTTTTTAACAATTCATGTCCAAAATAAATGACTTTTTAAAATAAATTATGATATTTCCTAGAGTATGTATTACTTAACAATGACATGATTTTCATAAAAGAGACTATGTATAAAATAAAGTGTCAACCACAATTGATAATAGATTATAAAATTAGTTTTTAAGATTGTAATTTCTTATATGTTTTTATTCTTTGTCAAATTATTTATCCAATAAGGGATTTGTAAATTTGTTTTATGTTTTGGAATGTTGATATTGTGTAGAAATCAAACTTTTTTATTTGTTATACTTATCCTTTGTGCTATTTTGTTTTAGTTAGAGCATTCATAGCGAAGTTCTCAAAAAATATAGCTTTTAGCAACTCAAAAACCTACTTTATCTATTTTAACAACTCACTTTACAATACATCCAACATCAAATGTTCTATTTTAACATACAACACATTAAAATAATATAAACAATACAATATAATAATACATCCCAATACAATATACAATAGCCACATCCAATTTCAATTTAAAAAAAAAAAAAGAAAAGAAAAAGAAAAAAGGCCACAACCAGCCAGGGTCAGCCGCAACAACCACCACCTTTACCACCGCTCCATCAACCACAATCACCACTATGGCAACCACAACCTACTACAGAAAAACAAAAAATAAAAAATAAAACCTCAACCCAGCCACCGCTAACAACCAGTCAATCACCATCACAATCACAAAATCCAACAACTTCCTCTTCCACCACCATATAAAATAAAAAAATTAAAAAAAATCCCACCACCTTCCTCTTCCACTACCATCACAAAACCCAACCACCTTGCTCTTCCACAACCATTACAAAACCCAAACCACTGTCACAAGCACAAGCACCACCATCTTCAACAATTCACAGCAAACCCATTAAAATCCACACAACCACTGCCACAACCCCAACATACTCACAACGAAAATGATAGTGAAGACAACCCACAACTATACAACCCAACAAAGCTAGAGATCTCACTCACACAAACCCACACCGGCGGCGGCAACAACACCCAACCCGCAACTTGATTGCCACGTCTAGACCTCACTCCACCATGGTGCACTCCAAATAGCCCAGTAAATTGTTAGGAATAGCTCCAACTCCATCTCTGTCGAATCACCTCAAAGGAAAAACCCTCATACCAAATCAACAAAATCCCCACTGTGAAGGATATGCCCCATCCACCTAGACCCAAGTGTCCTCCACATTTTCTTGGCCCAGTTACATCCCATAGTACATGTAATGTTGTTTCCGGCTCATCTCCACATTCTTCACATATAACATCCTGTATTATGTGTCGCCACACCAAATTGGTTTTGTGGGGAGAATATTTTTACATGCTCTCCAAGTGAAGCTTTTGATTTTATTTGGAAATGGGCATTTGGAGTTTCCACAATGTCTTCCATAACTGTCTTCATGGCTTTGAAAGTTTTGGTTCACAAGCTCTGTTTTCTATAAGCATATATTAGAATCTGTTAGTTTACTAAACTTCAACATATGGGTCACACCCCTGAACTTTTTCTTTTAGCCAATTTGCTCCTTAAACTTTACACATTTGCCAAATCAGTAATTCTGCTAGACAGCTACTAAAAAACTAACGCCCCCCGCATGGAAAACAAAATTACCAAGATCAATTCACTAAAAAGTAAACAACAAGGAGAGAAGAGAGAGAAATTGTCATCCCAGTCACAATAGTTACCATTGGTCAACATCCATCACCGGAGTTTTAAGCTTTTCATGCCCTTGGAACATATGCTAGTAAGCACGACACACCTAAAAGAAAAAAGTTATTTTCTTGCTTTGATGGGTTTAATTTATAAAAAATTTAGTAGAAAATAACGTAGCTTTGTCCTTGCATTTGTTGCAAATATCATATTCTTAGTCCACTGGTGTAATTCAAGTCTGTAACGGCACTATTCATATAAATTCAACCACTCGATGATTAAAATTGTGAAACTTTGTTATTTATTTGATAAAGTAAAAAACTTGTTTACAAGGTGGATACACAATACACAGCAACTCTGACCCCAACCCCGACCCCAAGCCCTATCCTCCATGTTCTTTAACACTTCCAAACCATATTCAATGCCCAGAAAAAGTAGTGAGGAAAAAAAAAAAAAAAAAAAGCTCAACGGAGGCAAGAACCCACACACGGCTATTTCGTGATGAAAACTGAATCCACAGCTAGACTGAGAACGATGGTGGCGAGTTCAAGCAATGGTCGACGACTCCAAAACCTAGATTCGCGACAAATCTATGAGTTACGGTGATGTTGCAGCTACATGTCTTTTTCAAAATTGAACCTATCTAGGGATTCCGTTATTTTCTTTTGAATTTTCTCTACATCAGTTATTTATTATAAATTGGTTTTGGTAATTTTGTTTTCCACGTGAGAGTCATTTGTTTTTTAACGAAAAACTAGCAGAAATACTGATTTGGCACATAATAAAGTTTAAGTAAATTGACTAAAATAAAAGTTTAGGGGGGTGTGATGGAATTTTTCCATATTTGTAAATTGGCATTTGGAGTTTCCATAATGTCTTCCATAACCTAGAATGCACGGACGCGGCTGGGAGGGTGCCGCACCCGAGTCCGACGCGGCGCGACGCGGGACGCGGCGTCCAACGCGGTTGACTGCATGTCGGTGCCGCGTCTGTGTTTTTTTTTTTTTTTTTTTCTCAGATTCGCGCTGACACGGCTCGATTCGCGCCGAATCGGCTTCGATTCGCGCCGAATCGGCTTCGATTCGCGCCGAACCGGGCTGATTCGGCCAGAATCGGGCCGCATCGGCCATATCGACTGACGACCGATACGGCCGAAATAGGCCGGAAACAGTCGAAACAAGCCGAAATCGGCCTTGAAACTCGCCGGAGAAGCCGAAATTCTGACCTCAGATGCGTTTCTTGCCTTATTCTTTCTTTGTTTTGTGAATCAAATATATTAATATGTTTTTTAAGAATATTTTAATAGTAAAAATATATAGAAAATATAAATAAAAATATTTTTAATAATTTTTTAATCGCCGAGTCCCGCCACATCCGCACCCTACTTTTTCAAAAATTGCTGAGTCCCGCACCCGCACCCGAGTCCCGAAACGCACCCGTGCTTCATAGTCCATAACTGTCTTCGTGGCTTTGAAAATTTTGGTTCATAAGCTCTGTTTTCCATAAGCTTGTATCAGAATCTATTAATTCACATGACATATGCTTCCTTATGCAAGGTATTCTAAAGTGAGACTACTCGGTACGCAGATGGAGTGGGAGTCCACTTGTCTTGCCAAAGTTTAATGCTTTCTCATTGTCTAGTCACATTTCATGCCCCATGACACTATCTCTAGGGTAGCCATTACACTTCTACAAGCATATGATGGTTTATACCCTAACAACAAACAAAAACACACAGGAACAAATTTAATTAATGATAACAAAGAGGGGAGGAGGAACAATTTCAATGTGAGATGGGTTTTGTTCCTGTGAATAAAGATGTAGATCGTTGAAGATTACTTGATATTTTCAACGTTAAGTTCTTAAGGGATTGAACGAGAGTGGAAAATTTGGGGCTTTTTGATTTTCACAGTGAGAGGATAGGTAGAGAGAGATGAATTTGATTTTTAGGTTGGGGAGAGTGAAAGAGAGTAGTAGGTTGAGAGAGAGAGACCATATTATGTTTCTGGGTTTTAGTCATTTAGTTTCTGTGGAACTCGATGATTAGCATATCGAGTTTCACTTTATTTAAAAAAAAAATTTGCAAAGAACTCAATTTTCAATATATTAAGTTTTACATCGTATTTTTTAATTGAAAAAAGCCACATCATCAAGAGCTACCATGGAAATTTACTAATGGAACTCAATATCTGTAAAATCAAGTTCTATGTAGAACTTATTTTCATAAAATTGAGTTCCAAAAGGGTGGCATTCTACTACATATTTTGCAAATAATGCTATTTTGCTTAAAATTTTGGTCATGTGTGATACTAGTAGTTAACCCGTGCAATGCACGGAAGAGTTGAGCAAAAATTTTAAATTTTCACTTTGCTTAAAGTTATGATCACTTGTGGGCACAACGCGCGGTTAGGCCTTTTTGGGGGGAGTACGTCTCAATCGAGTGGACCGGGTGGAGAAAACACAAGGAGTTTCCACATAGTTTTATAGTCTAAGAACCATGAATATAGCGCTCTTACATGAAAGGACTAGTCTTGGGAAAGTGTTAGACACCCAAAACCGCCCAACCCGTGGGTCAACTTTCACTCATTATGTCCTATTTTTTAATCCTATTAAAGGCACATTCAACATTGCATCTTAACACGCATATACACACACACACTAACATACATCTAAGCATACAACATGGCATTTCATCCTAAACCTAACATTCATCTATTATGCTCATCAACCAACCCTAGCATTCATCTATCATGGCATTTCATATCACATCATCCAAGGTAGCAAAACAAATCATGGCAGGAAGGTAGGCATGGCAATATTCAAATAAACATATGATTGTATCCAAAGTAAATTATTCAAATGAACATGGTCATATTTATCATCAAACGTGTGTTCATGTGAATGCATGACTTACCTCACTTACCTTACTGCATCTCAGTACCTATGCATCAATGAATGGACATATGAATGTATGTTCATGGTATTAAAGCAAGGAAAGGAAAGAAACCCTAATCTAGCATTTTAAAGCAAATGAACATACAAACAAAGAAGCAGAGACTCAAACAGCATAAAAAGAAATCAAATAAAGGTATATCATATGAAAGGAACAAGGAAACATTAGCAAAAAACTCAGATTAGGGTTTTTGGGCTTAAGTACGTGTACGCATACATAGGCCCGCGTACACAGGCCAGTTGTATGCATATGCATACTTCGAGCCTGCATACACATGCAGAAGCATGCGCACGCAAACACACCCTGAAGAACCCTAACCGAGAAAGCATGAACAGAAACTAAAGAACAACAAATCTAGCAAGCTAGCATGCTTTAAAACATAAAAACAACTAAAACCTAAACTAAGCAAACATGTTAACATAAAAAGAAGGCAATAAAATAGATCAAAACACTATTAAAATGAAGAAATGGAAAGAAAAGTTTTAGAACTCAATACCTCAAACAAAAAGCTTTTTAAGCTTGATTTTGACTGTTCCCCTTAGTCAAATCTATTCACAACCAAACAAAAATTATTAGTAAATTACAAAATTCAAGGATCAAGACCAGAAAAGGTCCCAATCAACATAAAATTGACTTGAGAATATTCTCTGAAAAACTCCCTCTTTGATTCACTATTTCTAATGAATCTTAGGTTTTCCCTTAGGATTTTAAGTGTGTTTTGAAAAGGTGTCATGTATGGCTTTATATAGTGAGAAAATAGGGGTTTGAAATGGCTCCTAAATGATGTGGGATTCGTTTCAAACCACAATATCAATGCAAAAAACTTGTCTTTTATAGGTTTCTGAAACCCTAGCTACGTGTGCAAGTTCGTGCTTGCGTACGCATGCATCAAACCTACGTACACAAGTTTTGGCATGTGTATGCAAACCGAGGGTTTTCTTGACCTTTTATTTTCTAAAAATAGATTTATTTTCTCATAAAAAGTTATATCTTTCATTTCAACACCACTCAAGTCAATTTGTAATCTGATTGAGCCCTAAACCAATCTTGGGCCTTAGAATTTTAGCATCATTGGAGAACGGGAGCTCGAGTCGTAAGATGTACAAAATACGGTGTCTACATCACTTGAAAATAAAAGTTACAATTTAAGAGGGGAAAAAAATTCTAACACCAATGATAATTCCAACACTAATAATAATTTGGTATTTCTTTGCTATCAGTAATAATTTGTTATACCTAAAATTTATGCTAAAGATGACATTGATTAATAATTATTCCCAATACCTAGAAATCATACGCAATAGGAACAATATTTTTAAAAAAAGAATAAAGAAATTGCTAACAAACATGGAGTAGCAGTAATTAAGTTTGCAGCTCTTTGTCTAAAGTTGAAAGTAGGGCCTGAAAAATAATTTTTATAAGTTATTAAAATGTAAAGGGAATAATGTAGATAATCTAATATAACTCAACTTATTTTATAATTAAAAAAATCAATCAATGAGAACCGCTGAAGTCCAATCCTTCCTCTTTTTTTCCTTTCTCCACCATTTTTTTAAGGACAAAGTTTAGCTACAAAAATGGTTGTAGCCTTAGGCTATAACCTTACTTAATAAAATAAACATTACAACATATTTTGTAAATCTAACCATTAAATTGCATGTTTTTTATGCTCTTAATACATATGTTAACTTTTGTGTTAATTAGATATTATTTACTATATAATTTATAATCTTATACTTTGGGTGTGCATGTTTTATGGGACTGTGATGTGGCTAAGGACGTGTGGGTTGGTTGTTGCATCAGGCTACAGAAATGCTCTCATGGACAAGTGGATATACTTCAGCTTTTTAAATACCTGCTAGGTAGGCTCTCGGTTAAGGAATTTGAGGTGTTCCTGGTCCATGCTTGGATTATTTGGAATCAAAAGAATGCAATTATACATTTGGGGGGGGGGGGGGGGGGTCTTAAAGGGGTGAGGTAATGGCTGCCATGTCCATCTAAGGTCCACTAGTGATTGATAGTGAAGAAGCGGAAATCTTAGCTTGCAGGAGAGCTATGGAATTTGCTGTTGATGCTAGGTTCTCTGAGCTAGTAGTTGAGGGGGATAATGTCAATGTCATGAAGAAAATCTGTTCCCCAACTCCTAATTTATCTCTGCTTGGAAATTTTGTTGAAGATGTTCAGAGTCTGATCCATGGTCTACATTGGTTTTCTGTCAAATGTGTTAGGAGAAGTGGAAATAAAGTGGCGCATGCCCTTGCTCCCTATGCTAGGAATATTATAGATGAAATTTACTGGATGGAGGACACACCCCCACCAGTTATGGATGCCTTTTACCAGGATTTTATTACTTTGTTTAATTGAATGCATGAAAGTTTCAGGTTAAAAAAATAAATAAAAAATAAAAACTTGTAATTTAAACAATTTATTGATGACATAGCTATTGATATTTAAATTTCTAGAAATTTTGCAAGTACGGGGATATAAGAAGAAAAAGTAATCGATAGTGGATTTGTCAAAATTCACCTCCAATAAAAAGATATTGAGGCTATAACTAATTTTGTAGCTTAACTTTGTCCTTTTTTGTATTATTATTTTTTTTTTAATTCTCTCATCTTTATCTCTTTGTTATGTTTTTTTACTCTTATTTTGAATTGTTCTCATCTACACTTTTTTTTTTTTTACAAAAGATTTTGCAGAAGTATTCATGTCATGGTTTGACAGATCTCATGGTGGTTGAGGCTTCAACAATAGTGATAAGGTGCTGTGCTTGTGAGCATGTAAAATACTACATTAAAAAAAAACAAAAAACAAAAACAAAAATCTTCCCTTTTTTTTTAAGAACGGTTTTTTTATTCTCATGTTTTCTTTTCCCAACATCAGATCTTTTGTTATCCTTATCTTATAGAACTGCTCTTTTTTATAATGATCTAAGTTTCAACATAGTGAGCATATTAGGGGCATTTCAATTCTTTGAGTTTTTATTACAAATATTGTAATACGTTAACTTAATATATCCTATTGTCACCTTAATACTCCTGAATTTAATACATAATTTTTCTTTACCATACATTTCAGAAAAGGTATCTAACCTTTAAATTTGCTTTGACTCTTTGCTGGCCGGTGTACTAAAAAGGGAAGTCCTTGGTAATAGGAGAATACTTTTTTGGAGAAATTTGTTTGAAAGTTGTCCACAGGAAATAAATTTCGGAGAGAGGGAGAGAGAGGGAAAGAAGAGCATACAAAGATAAAGATATAAGGAAGAAGTGATGCTTATTTTATAACTACTATCTACTTTGTGTCTATAGTTTAGTATAGGCAGTTGGGTTTGTAAGGGGTGTGTATATAAGTTCAAAAAGAGTCAAAATATTTTGTAAGTACAGTCCAAGAGACAAAACATTGTGTCTCTAATTTATTATAGATGATTGAACACAATGGTTCTTAAAAGTGAAAGTATCACTAAAACTTCAACCAAACGAAAAGGCACAATGTTTTGATATTTTTAAATGTATATGTGGTATTAATTTGTGTAGCCACGTGACGCAATGAGGAGTGGTAAACAAAAAGTCAAACTATTCGCTTTTATATTATACTAGTCGCTAACTCGTGCAATGCACGAGAATAGCTACTAAATGAGGTTCAGGAAAAAAAAAATTTTGATATTGAAAGAAATAACACAGTTTTATTAGTTTGGCAGAATAAAACAATGTTTTTTTATTTGTTAGTTTTTTGTGGGAAGGAATAAGAGACAGAATGTTGCGTCTTTAGTTTAGTTTGGGTTGTATATATAGGTATATATAAGATAGGTTGTAATAAATATGTCAAAAAGTGCCTATTGGCTAAAAGTGTGTCTATTGAATGAAAATGTGCCTATTGACCGAGAAAATGCCTATTGAATGAAAATGTGCCTACCAAAAGGTATCTATTGAAATGTCATAACCCTTTATATTGGATATACCAAAATGTGTCTATTGATCGAAAATGTGCATATTGGTTGAAAAGGTGTCTATTAAATAAAATTGTGTCTATTGGCCGAAAATGTGTCTATTGAATGAAAAGGTGCCTACCAAAAGGTGTCTATTGAAAAGTCATAACCCTTCATATTGGATATACCAAAAGGTGCCTATTGACCAGAAAGGTGTCAATTAGCCGAAAAAGTGTCTATTGAATGAAAATGTGCCTATTGACTGAAAGGTGTCCATTGATAAAAAATGTGCCTATTGAAAATGATAAGTCCCAACTGTTCGATGTTTTTAAATGTATAAGTGGCAATAATTTACGTAGTCATGTGGCGTAATAAAAAGCGGTCAACAAATAGTCAAATGTTTCGGTTTTATATTATATAAATATAAATATATAGATATAGATATAGATTTAAATTGTTTTGAAACCAGACCGTTCAATAAACCATAAAAAGAAGAGGTTTAAGGGTTTTAAGGTCGAACTGAGGTCAAACCATTAGGGTTGTCCATCCAATCCGACGACCCGATCCATCCAAAGGTTCCGACCAGATCCGACCCGAAAACCGGCCGACCCGATCAAGTCACCGGTCGGCGGCGGGTCATTTGTTCCAAAAACCGACTCCGACAGGTCGGTCTCGGTTTTCCTCCCCAAAACCCGAAAAAACTCGATCCGACCAATGTACTAAGAAATTTTAGCAAAAAATTTCCATATTCCGGCAGAAATTTCCGAATTCCGGCGAGATTTTGTAGATTCCGGCTTCAAATTTCCAGATTCCGACTTCAAATTTTCAGATTCTAGTAACAAATTTTCATATTTCGGCGACTTATCAAGTAGATCTAGTGATATTTCATCCAAATCTAGTGAAATCTCACCGGATCTAGTGAGATCTCACCAAATCCGATAAGATCTCCGCCGGATTTGGCATTTTTTCGCCTAAAATCAACTATTTTTGCTGGATTTTTACCGTGGATGGTTCCGACCGAATCAACCGTGTTTCCGGCACAAAACCGATCGCGCCGATTCGACTCCCTCGCCGGTCGGTGGCGGGTCAAGATTTCCTCAACCCGATTCTATCGGGTCGGTTCGGGTTGGGCACAAACCCGACCCGAACCGACCCGTGGACACCCCTACAAACCATGATGACGCAATTATTAATTTAATATTAAAATAAATAAAATAAACATGTAAAATTAGCAAACTTCAAAGATTAGGTAGATATTTCTTCTATTATTTCAATTGTTTTAGAACAATTGTACAACATAAGAAAATTGCAAAAGTGTTATAGTTTGGTGGCTGTTTATTGATTATCAAGTAGAATCTATAACTTTATGTGATCATGTGAAGCAGGTTGATTAATCTTTGGGAATAAGTCAGTCGTATATTAATTAATATGATTTGTACTTGCTAAATTTTAAGTTTGAAAGGCTTCCAATTCTTCGGTCATAGTATAAGTTGATCTTAGAATAATTATAGGCCAAGTCTCCCCCCCCCCCCCCCCTTCGACGCAAGGAGACCAATTCTCTAATATTTGGGTCTTAAAGAATGGGTCAGACTTAGATCTAATGTCCAGTAGTACTGAACTCGTTGAGTTGATGACATGTGTCCACTTTTGGACACGTATCATCATCTGACCGGGTCTAATGCACGCACTAGATGCATTGGACCTAAACCAAGTCTTTACCCTTGGACTGGACTCAAGTGCCATACATTATATATAGTCTCCAAATTAATTGGGACAAAAAATTATTAGCGTAAACTGCGGATTGGGAGAGTGTGTAAAATATGCAGCGCAGTTGACTAAAGGAAAACTTTCTTAAAATTCCATTGTTTTTTTTTATTATATATTTTTTCTGCTTTACAAAATTTTAGTTATATTGACAGGAAATTGCTACATGAAATTAAAAACAAATTTAAAAATTGAGCTGCCATATTGTAATCCAACTTTATACAATGATTGAGCACTAATTTCTCTTCATAAGCTTTAGACAACCTAACAATAAGGAATGCAATGAAAATATGGTTAAAACCAAGAAATTTGCTACCCAAAAAAAAAAAAAAAAAAAAAAAAAAAAAAGAAAAAAGTACTACATCATTTTAAAACAAAATTTATTTTCTTCAATCCGAGCTCGAATTTATTTCGAAGAAGTGGTCGGATATTGGTCAAACTACAGTCAAGCCTAGGTTGGCAGTAGTCAAACTTGGTCCAAGTTGGTAAAATCATTTGGAAATATTATTTTTGATGTAAAAAGGTAGAAAATTAGTATTTTGGTGAAACATTGCACTTATCAGGGGTAATTATGTCCTTCTGACAAGGCTAGGGACACGTGTCACCCCCTGATTTGAGGAGCCAAGCGTAGCGATGCTTCATTTTCCATGCTAGACCATCCTATTCAATGCTGTTATTGTCCTCATTATTTGAACATTTTCCATTCCTAATCCTTGAGCTCATCCATCGGCACTCCTTCGTCGATTTTTATACATTTTTCCTTTCTTAGGTATGCTTCGTCGGTCTCTCTTTTTTTCTTTTTTCTTTTTTTGTTCTTTTTCCATTGCTAGTTACATACTTAAGAGGTAGAGTAGAATCTTAGTTTTCATTTGTCGCTTGTAGGTAAGAAATGTTTGAAGATAGTGAAGCGACGAGTGATCGTACCCTGTCAATCTGCATGGGTTCGAACGACAACTTGTCTAGTCATTCTAGGCTTGAGTACATGTCAGAGGATTCGTCGGTTTTTGATAGGGAGTCAATGTCCAATCCCCCTTCAAAGGAAGCTAGTCCCTCTAGGCAATGTCCTAGGGAGGTTGTCCTTCCTAACGATTGGTCAATTCATGACTTTCCAGTTGACATGAGCGATGAAGTCCTTAGTAGGTTGAGGCCTCGCTTCCAAATACTCGACGATGTGCCCATCAGGAAGGGTGATATAGGGGAGAAATGTTATACAGAGCGGTCATCGAATGTGGGCTTTGATGAGACTGCCTTTATAGCTGGGCTTCGTCTATCCTTATCCTCCCTGCAACATCGGTTGGCCACTTACATAGGCGTATTTGTTAGTTAGATTGCCCCCTATGCTTGGAGGATATTCATTGGGGCCGAAGTGCTATAGGGTCAGCTTAGTGGGGGTTGTCGATCCCTAACTTTAAAGGAGTTTTTCCACTTTTACAAACCCCAAGAAACCCCTTGATCTAAGGGCTTTTATAATTTTGTGTGTCGTTGGGTTGCTGTAAGATTGATATCTGATATGCCCGACTCCAACCATTAGTAGAAGGCTAGATTCTTCTTCGTGCAAGGGGTCAACTAAGTGTGTCATCCCGATGAATGGGATAGCATAGGGTCCTTTTATGACCACTCTTGGGGGCTTCTAAACAAGTCAGGTGAGTCGTCGAGATTATATAGGTCATCAATCTGTACTTTTTATTTAACTAATGCAATCTTATTGTTTGTTTCAGCCACAGTTTGCCCGACGATCCTTCTTGAGCAAGAAGCCTTCTTGGAAAGGGTCTTTAAGATACCTTTGGAGGAGAGGTCCTAGAAGAAGCTTGTTAATTTGGACACTCTTCACGCCTTCTGTGGTGGACCCGTCCCTTTTGAGGAAGCCCGATGACTAGATCGCGTCTTGAGAGTTTGTAAGTGCTTTTACTCATCGCTTTTACTTTACTTTAGCTTGATCTTGTACACTTTATAACTGAGTCATCGGTTTCAGAGATGGATTCTCTGAAGAACAAGCAGGCTGCAAAGAATAGCAATGAGGAGATCAAGAAGGCTGCTGCATTGAGGGCTCAATGTGGGGGATCGTCGGCCTTGCCCCCTCATGTCTCCAAAAAGAGGAAGTACGCTTTCAATGTTCAATTGTCGGGTAAAGGCGCCAGTGGCTCTTCCACTCGTCGAGAGACACGCAAGGTTGTTGCTGGCTCTCCTCGCCATAGGGTTGGGAAAGATCTTATGACTTCCCAAGGCCTCGTCGCCCCTCCTCCTCTTCCTTTACTGATGAAGGATAAGGAGTATGTCGTGGACACTGTCAATTCCATTGTCCAGGATGCTGATCTAGATAAGTGCTCGGAGCATGAAACTGACCCTTTAGGTGACTCTGGTTTCCATGACGTGATGAGGGTATGTTGCATTTTTTTGAAGTATACTTGTCCTTTTATATAAATTCGTCCCTTTATTTTATTAATTTCTTGTTGATATTAATTCTACCCTTCTCTATCAGGGTGTGGTAAGGATGCGAGCTTTGCAAATCTGTTGTGCATCTCGCGAGGAGTCAATCATGCGCCTGAAGGATTGTCTGGAGTCTGAAGTAGATGCCTTGAGGAAGTTCAAGGAATCTTCTCAAACTCTTGGTCAAGAGGTGATTGATTTGAAGGCCAAGCTGAGTGGGATGACCCTCCAAATCGACGAGCTGGCGAAGGAGAATACAAATCTGAAGTCTGAGGTGGCAGCGCTTCACGAGCACATGGACAAGGTGAATGAGGAGGCTATTGAGGAGTACCAAGTGTCCCAACCCTATTTCAATGAAATAGGGGTTTACTATGGGGATGGCTTCGAGGACTTCCGTAAGCAAGCTGTCTGTTTACCTCATAATGGTGGTGCCATGTTTTAGACATGAGTTACTTTTTGCCTTTAGTTTGGGTTGATGTTTATACTTTTCAGCAACTTTATAAAGCTTTCTGTTTACCTCATAATTTTTCTTTTGCATTTTATACAAGTGTTCATGTTCATTGGTTTTCCTTATATCACATCAGTGTTTATTTAATCGTTGGTTTGGAGGGTTTATCTTAGTGTTGGGCACTTAGAGGGCTATGATTCATTGGTTACTTCACCCCTACCCTCCTTTCTTTGAGTTTTTGGTTTACCTTTTGGGTAGGGTTTTGAGTTTTGATAAGGATCAAGAGCACGAGGGCTTCCTTGATTGTATGTCCATCCCTTAGGTAGGACTTAGGGTTTGATCAGGTGCATAAGGACATCCTTGATTATCAGTTTGCCGTTTAAGTAGGGCTTCACTTTCTATTAAGTCTTTCTTCATTGTAGATAATAATAATTCCATTTGAAAATAAACTAAATAAAAATGTTGATAACTTATTGTTTGATCAACCAAAAAACTGGTCTGTCAACTACTTAAACAAAAACTTAGAGAAAAGCGATAACATAAGCGATAACACAAGATGTTGCTGGTGCACTACTGATAGCATCTTTTAAGGTGCTCAGCATTCCAAGGATGGTGCAGCCTTTGCCCATCAAGCGCTCCCAAGTAGTAGGTACCCTTCCTATTGTAACCAATTATTTTGTATGGACCTTCCTAGTTGGGTCCTAACTTCCCTTGCGTGGGATCTTTGATGGCCATGGTCACTTTCCATAAGAAGAGGTCCCCGATGCTGAAGTGTCGAGGCTTCACCTTGGCATTATAGTGTTTAGCCATAAGGTTTTGGTATCAGGTCATTTGCTGTTCAACAACCGCCCTTACCTCATCTAGCAAATCCAAGTGTAGACGAATCCCCTCTTCGTTCTTCCCTTCCTCATGGTGGGCTATCTTGTAGCTTGCTATTCCCACCTTCACGGGGATGACAGCCTCACTCCCAAATGCTAGACGAAACAATGTTTCTCCTGTAGGTGTTCAAGCGGTTGTTCTATATGCCCATAAGGTGCTTGGTAGCTCATCTAGCCATATCCCCTTTGCCCCATCAAGTCGAGTCTTGATTAGTTTAAGCAAGGATCAGTTTGTAACCTCAACTTGTCCATTAGCCTACGAGTGGGTGAGTGAAGAGTAATGGTTTTTGATCCCCAATTGCTTGCAAAAGTCTCTAAATGCATCGTTGTCGAACTATTTGCCATTGTCAGAGATGAGGACCCTAGGAATCTTGAATTGGCAGATGATGCTCTTCCAGACGAAGCTATGGACATTTTTCTCCATGATGGTTGCTAGTGGTTCTATTTCTACCCATTTGGTGAAGTAGTCAATCCCAACAACAAGGAACTTAAGTTGTTGTATTGCCATCAGAAAGGGTCCTATGATGTCCAATCCCCATTGAGCAAAAGGCCATTGGGTGTTCATCGGGGTGAGTGGTTCTAATAATTGCCTTACGACATTACTGAAGCGTTGGCACTTGTCACATGCCTTCACATAGGATTGGGCATCCTTCTACATTGTAGGCCAATAGTATCCTGCTCGTATGAGCTTATGGAACAATGATCACGCCCTTGAGTGGTTTCTACACACCCCCTCATGGACTTCTCTCATGACATAGTCTGCTTTGCCGGGGATCAAACACTTTAGGTATGGTCGGGAGAAGCCTCTCTTGTATGACACTTTCACTATCAACACAAGGCGTACTGCCTGGACCTTCAGTCATTTGGCCTCATCGTGGTTCTCGAGAAGTGTCCCATTCTTGAGGTAAGGAATGATTGGAGTCGTCCAATCAACACCCTTTGGTATCATTTGTATCTCCAATTCCTCAATGGTGGGGGATTGCTGAATGAAGAATAGGACCTGTTGACCGACCATCATGTGTTCTGTAGATGCGGCTTTGGCCAATCGATCAACATGCTCATTTTCTTCCTTTAGGACTTGTATGAATTCTACCATAAATGCTTTACTCATCCATCTCTTAATAAGGTTGAGATGCTTTTTCATGCGTTCTCCCTTGGCTTTGTAATCCTCATTGATATGTCCAATAACAACCTAAGAGTCGCTATGAAGGACAAGTGATGAAGCCCCAACTGCTTTGACCAAATCGAGCCCTGTGAGGATGGCTTTGTATTCGGCCTCATTATTCGTCGTTAGGAATTGGAGTCGGACGACACATTCAAGGATGTCCCCTTCGGGGGATTGAAGGACCACCCTGATTCCTCTAGCATGTTTGTTGGATAACCTGTTCATTTGAACCTTCTAAGGGGTTGCCTGCCAGTTGTTGATTTCGCCCGTCATAAATTCTATGATGAAGTCAGCTAAGGTGTTAAGACATATGTATTTCACTTGTTAAGAACATATGTCATGATTTTATGTAATTGGTTTATCCTTTGACAACACGTACTTTACTTGTATTTGGGTAGATTTAGGATGTATTTAAATACTTCAAGAAACCTTGTTTCAAGATCAAGTATTGAAGCCTTCAAGTCTGTTCAAGAAAACAAGTTCAGAGTGCAAAATCATTAAAACTCGACAGCTGTCTCGACAGTTGCATCTATCGAGCTTAAGGAAGCTGTTCTACACTCGGTGCTCAACACTTGGTCGACAGCTGCTCGACACCTACTATTTGTCGAGGTTTAAGATTTTCAGAATTCCAATTTTATTTTCTTGGGATCCGTGAATTTGTCTTTGGGCTTTCTTTTCTCCTAACCCTAGACATATAAAAGGATCAATTTAAGGGCCGTCAAAGAGTTCACAAGTTGCACAAGTTTTAAGCAAACTATGTTCAAGCAAATTGTGACCGGAGACGAAGTTCTTGTCCTGGTTCATCTCTTTCTCTTGAAGAAGTTGCTGTGTATGTGCACCGTAGGGTTTTGTGACCAAGCATCTTCTTGATCTTCATCGTGTGGATGAACTGAAGAACTTTGCAACCAACAACCTTCTTAGTTGGTGATTGAAGTCGCGTACTAGGATCCACGCAATTGGTTAGTCACGTACTTGGAAGTCGTGCATCGAAAGGAGAACTGTCACTACAGAACAAGTCCAATTGGGTATTGGGGTAAGGGTTCAACTGTAGGTTGGTAAGGTACTTGGATTCCTTTCTTGTAACTGCTTGTTGTGATAATAGTGGAGTTTCGGGAGTGGTGACCTGAAAATCACCCGGTGGAGTTTTTGCCGTTAGGTTTTTCCCATTTGTAAACAAATCACCGTGTTATTTATTTTCCGCTGCATAATTAGTTTATTGGTGATTTGTTTGTGCTACCACGCGTTTGCATGATAAATTGATTAATTAATAACTTGGCTAATTAATTAATTAATTTCTATCATAAGGGGTCATTCAGTTTGTGGCCTATCATAAGGCTTGGGCCTTGATCGCGGTCCTTGGGCAGTAGTGTATGTTGAACTCACTCAGCCCTATTGCCTACAATACCAATCGTCCAGCAGCCTCCAGATTATCCATTGTTCTTTGGAGGGGTTCGTCTGTTTGAACCACTATGGTGTGTGCTTGTAAGTATGGCCTAAGCTTGCAGGCTACTGTGACCAAAGCGAAGGCTAACTTTTCCATGGGGGATATCTCTTTTCTGCTCCCTTTAGTGCTTGGTTGGTGTAGTACATGGGTAATTGCACGCATTCTTCCTCTCAGATCATAGCTGAACTAACGGCTGTAGGGGATACGGCCAAGTATAGGAAAAGTTTTTCATCGGGTTTGGATGGACTTAGGAGCGGTGGGGATGCTAGGTATGCCTTTAATTCTTCAAATGCCTTCTAACATTCGTTGGTCCATTCAAAAGCTTTCTTCAGGATTCTGAAGAATGGCAAGCATTTGTCCGTTACCCATAAGACAAATCTGTTAAGTGCCACGACTCTTCTGTTTAGGCTTTGTACCTCTTTGAAATTCTTCAGGGGGCTCATCTCTAGGATTGCTTGGATCTTATCGAGGTTAGCTTTGACACCCTGTTGGGATACCATGAAGCCAAGAAACTTTCCCGATGATACCCCAAACACACATTTGCTAGGATTGAGCTTCATTCCATAAAGGTGAAAATTTTCGAATGTCTCCCTAAGATCATTCAGGTGGTGATCCTCTTCTTTGCTCTTCACTAACATGTCATCCACGTATACCTCTACATTCCGTCCAATCTGTCGGATGAACGTCTTATTTACAAGCCTTTGGTATGTTGCCCCCGCATTCTTCAATCCGAATGGCATATCCTTGTAGCAAAAAAGGCCTTGGCTTGTGACGAACAACGTCTTCTCTTGGTCAGACTCCTCAAGCTCGATCTGGTTGTAACTAGAGAAAGCATCCATGAAGCTCAACAACTAGTGTCCAGCCGTCGAGTCTACAAGGAGGTCGATCCATGGGAAGGGATAGCTATCCTTTGGACAGGCTTTGTTTAGGTCGGTGAAGTCCACACACATTCTCCACTTCCCATTTGCCTTCTTAACCATTACTACGTTGGCCAACCATTCAGGATAGTAGACCTTTCTAATGAAGCCCGTGTCCAACAGCTTATGAACTTCTTCGGCTATGGCCTTGTCTCTTTCTTATGCAAAGATCCTCTTTCTTTGTCAGACGGGTGGAAAGGATGGGGAGACATTGAGCTGATGGACCATGATATTTGGATTGATCCTGGGCATGTCCTCATGGCCCCAGGCAAAGATGTCCAGGTTGTCCCTTAGGAAAAGGATCAGCCTATTTCGGACCAAAGGGCTGGCTTGCGTGTCAATGTGAGTGATCCGATCTATGTGTTCATTGTCCAGGGAGACAGTTTCTAATCCGTCCATCGGTTCTACATTCACTCATTGCTCCTCGATGTTCATGGTTGTCATTTGTTCGTCCATCTCCAACATGGCTACACAGCATTCCTGGGCCACCATCTGATCTCTGCGAGCCTCTCCTATCCCACACTCCATAAAGAACTTCAGTAGTAAGTGATACATGGATGTGGCTACCTTGCACGCGTTAAGCGTCAGTCACTCGATGATGGCATTGTAGGATGATGAGCAATCCACTACCAAGAAGGTGACATCCTTGGTGATTTATTGAGGATAGATGCCGATGGTGATCGACAACATAACAGATCCAACGAGCATGACCTTTGTTCCGCTAAAGCCAACTAGAGGGACGTCTAATGGCAAGACTCGTTCCTTACCAATCCTCATTTGTTGGTAGGTTGGATGGTAGAGGATGTCGGCTAAACTTCCATTGTCCATCGAGACTCATCGGGTATTGAAGTCTACTATGGTCAAATTGATCACCAAGGCATCGTCATGGGGGTGGTGGACTCATCAGGCATCCTCCTCAATGAAGCTGATCACTAGGTCATCCATCTGAGTAAGCTTGGGCGGATGACCGGTGAGCTAGACATTTTGCACCATCTATAGGTAGGTCTTCCTCAAGGATCTGACCATCGTGCTCCCCCCGACGATCACTCTTATCTCTCCAAGTGGGGCCTAGGTCATTCCTCGACTCATCAGTTTGGCTCTTGGTCCCTTGGTGGGTTTTCTCCTACTCTTTCTCACCCTATAAACCGTTGCAATTTTCCTTGTCTAATAAGGGCTTCTATCTGTTGCTTTAGGTCATAGCAATTGGAGGTGTCATGCCCATTGTTGCGGCGGAAGCGACAATACTTATTCTTCGGCCTTTTGTTTGGGTCGTCCTTTAGCTTATCGGGCCACGTCAAGGCGGCGTCGTCCTTAATCTACATCAAGACTTGATCGAATGGAGCCTTAAGTGAAGTGAAGTTGGCCATTCATCCTAGCGAGGGCCTTGACCTTTATTCATCCCTCCTATCGCTCGTTCGGACTGCCTTTCTTCCCCTTTCTAGACGAGGATCGTCATGCTTTTCTCACTTCTTCGGCCCTCCCCCCCTAGCAGTCACGGCATCCTCGGCATTCATGTGCCCCCTTGATCATCTTTATGTTTCTCGGGTGAAGTTCTATAGCTTCTTGTACCATTTTTCAATCATGACAAAAAGGGGGAGAAAATGTGGTTTCTTTTTTAAGATTCTACATGTTAAGGGGAGAAATACATGCCTTTGTAAGGGGGAGTTGTGTTTCATCTTGTTAGGGGGAGTGTTTACCTCCTTGTTGTTTTAGGAGCTTCTATTACCTTCTTGTACACCGGTTTTATGACTATTTTTACATACATTGTGCTTATCTTTGATATATATATGATGATGATGATGTATGTCTTCTTCACCTATCTTTACATGTGTTGTTTCTTCTCTATCTTTATACGCATGTTTTTTATGTATGTAATCTTTATTTCTATTTCACACATGATACCATGATGAGTTTTGTTTAAGTGTTTCAGAAAGTAAGTTTTGAAAGTCTATCATGCCGTGAACTCTTTTCTTGCAAAGTTTTTCAAGAGTTTGTAGTAGGGATAGATTTATTTTGTAATACAACAAGTGATTATGAGTTAAGTAATTTAAGACTTCTCTCATGATTAGTTGTTTTGTTGTGGTTTTGTCACCGATTGCCAAAGGGGAAGATTGTTAAGGACATATTTTATGTAATTGGCTAATCTTTTGACAAAAATGCACTTTACTTATAATTGGATAGATCTAGGATGGGCTTAATACTTCAAGAAACAAAAGTTCAAGTCAAGTATTAAAGCCATGAAGATTGGACCAAGAAACAAGTGAAGAAAAGCTGTTCGTTAAAGCTCAACAGATACCTCGACAGAAACAGTGTCTATTGAGATTTAAGAATGAAGCTTGATAGAAGTTGAATCTGTCGAGATCTAGGAAATCAAAATTTCCAGATCTGATTTTTGGCCCTAGCTAACATGTATGTGTAGGGTTTCTTTTCTCACAACCCTAGACATATATAAGACTTATTTTTAAGGTCGTTATACATGGAGAACACATGCAGAAAGTGACCTAGTGCCTTATTCTCTCTGTAAGAAGTTACTGTGTCTTTTGCGCCTTAGGGTTTTGTAACCAAGTACTTCTTGATCTTCATTGTTGATGAAGTGAAGAACTTTGCAACCAACAACATCTTCAAGTTCCTGGAGTTAGTCATGTACTGGGATCCATGCAAAAGGGTGGCATTCATATATTGAAGAGTTCAGAGGTTCTGAAGCGGTAGAAGGTTTCTACTGTAAGTTCATTTACGGGAATTGTAGGGTCTAGGGACAAAAGTTTTATACTAGATCTGAAACTTATCTTTACTATAGTGAATTTCTTTTCGGGAAGGTTTCCCCTCAGGTTTTTTACTGTGAAACTAGTTTGTTTCATTGGTTTTCCCGAGTCAGTATATCTTGTCTTATTTACTATTCTATTGTGCATGATATTGACATGATATTGATGTTTGTTTATTTTAACAAGGTTTATTCATAATAAATCTAATTAAAAACTTAGGTTTAAAACTTTTTAATTCTATCAACCGGGATCTAAATTTCCTAACACAATTCGTGGTTCCGCTGAGTGAGCCGTTCAACCGCTGCAACAAGGGTTTGCACTTGCCTCTCCAATGCGTTGGGTGGGTTTCTGGTCTCTTGGTTGGTGGTGGCCATTGATCATGTCAAGACCATACAACTTTTTGTTTTTGAAATGACGATATGGCTTATCACTCGTTCCCACAGATGGTGCCAACTGATGATGCACAAAAATCGTCAATGAGTTAATCGTCCACACATGTGCCAATGGGTGTACCTGAAGAACAAAAGAAAAGAACCAATCAAAGGACATCAATGGGGTACCAATCTAGGACCCTCCGAAGGTTAAGTCAGTGATAGAAGAATCTCCAAGAACTCAAGAGTGCCAGAGCTAAGGATAATTCACATACCTCAAATGGGTTATGGTTTGTTGTTTATATAGTAGTCGAGAGCTAACTTGAATCCCTTGATGTGGGGGAATTTCCTTGTAGAGAGAAGGATCCTAAGATACTTGGGATCACCTTCCCATATATAGGAGATTTGATTGTGTGGTAGGATCTTTGAGTGGACTCCATGTATGGACATCAGGATGCACAAGTAATTTCCATGTATGGACATATGAGTGGACTCCATGCATGTTCCATGAGAAACCCTAAGGTGATAGGTCATCAGGATTCGGGGTTGGGTTGTCAACCTAGGTCCGACGGCCTATGGGGTCGGTCATCCCTTTAGGACCAATTCAAGTGTAAGGCCGATGATCAGATGAGGAAGGTTTGGCGTGAGAGGAAGGTTCAGCACGTAAGGAAGGTTCAGCACCCCGTGTTAATCAATCAAAAATTATCCTCATTAGCTGTCAACTTTTGGGTAGTTTGGTAAGGCTATTCAGTCAAGAAGTAGGGTGGTTCACATGGGAAATCTTCAAAAGTGGTTTTTTATTGTTCTTGTACAAGCAATATCTACATATAAAGAGATGATCTTGAGATGCCGTTTTATTTCTTTTAAGATGTAGATAATTGCTCCTAGTTTATGAAATTATCAACTTTTTGGATCAACCATGGGTGAGTTGTCACAAATTTGTGCGCAAAAAGGGCACCCTAACTTGAATTGGACCAAATTTTGTGGGTTTTGCATGATTTTTTTCCCATCTTTGCAAACATACTTTTAGGCCTTTTTGATCTCTATTTAGCTCAAACAATGTGTTTTTGGAAAGCTTGTAACATCTTCTTTCTAAAGATACAAACTTTGTAGCCTTTCTTTTCAAATTTTATAAGCTAGAAGTTTGGGAAAGTAGCATTGAACTCAAGTTTTTGTCCAAAAATTTCCACTTTGGTATTTTCTCGAATTCTTTTTGTTTGAGCGGAATTTTTGTGATTTGAACTTTCCGAATTGACTCATAAGACCTTTTCAATGACCCCTTGCACCAAGCCAATGTTGATTGATCATATTTTAATTGAGATTTAACCTCGATTAATCATGATCAAGTTTTATGTCACTTTATCCAAAAATGACCACGTATATGGTTAATTTTCAATACCTTGCTCATTTTACTTCGAATGTGGGCTTGCAAGTAATCATTTTAAAGGAAATTACTTAATATTTTATATAAGCATGAATTTATCCTAATTGAACGATTAAAGTTTTTGTAATACCTCGATTTTATTTTATGATCATCACCGTCATCGGTGTGCATAGTAAGATGAGAGTAGACAATTTTGTGGTGCTATAAAATTGGTGAGAAAATTAAAGTTTTAGTGCATACATTTTAGTACGGCAGTTAAAATAATAAATAAATAAAAGAGGAAGATGTAACGTGGAGTGTTACTTTATGGGTTATTCATATAAAACTTTTGGTCTCCTTATCAGTTAGGGAAAAAGATTAGAAAAGTTTATATAGCTTAAATCTTAATGGCCCATAAATATATTTTGTTAGTAACCGTAGCCCACTACCCCACCAAGCAGACATCTCTAATGCATTAAATACAGGGTAGAGAAAGAGATAAATTAGGGTTTTCATAGGAAGGGTTTCATCAGTAAAGAGGCTAGGAGTTGTATTTTTCCTTGGAGTTTAGAAGAAATACAATTGAGGAGGCAACCAATTGTTCTAGGTATGATTTTTCTCATTGTTAGAAACAAAGAATTAAAGGGTTAGAATTTTATCATGGAAACGTTAGTGGTGTGTAGATTGTTAAAAGGGGTATTTTCCTAGGATATGATATACGCTATTACATTAGTGCTTAAATCCTAGGTTGCCCACTGTGTTTTCATTTGGAATTATATATATAAAATCCTTGGTTGCCACTGTGTGTTCTACAACAAAAGCCATGGTTTTAAATCTTAATTCTTTGGCTTTTACGTTTTCTTTGGGATATATATATACTAAAGGTCAGTTTGGATTCATGTCCACGTTTGCATTTGGGGCCTTTTTTTTTCTTTTTCTTTTTTTTTTTTAAACCAGTGTGTTATGCACTATTCATTGGCCATGAACAGTGCCAAACAGTAAAAAAAATTATTTTTTTATTGTTTTCAGTTTTCAGCAAAATAAGTTATATCCAAACGCACACTAAGTCCTAGATTGCCCACTGCCCCGTGTGTCCCTAGAATAGGTGAATATTGCCATCACGTTTTCTTTCGGATTTGTATATATTAAGTCATATTAGATTTGCCACATCTTCATTTGGTTATATATATTAGGATGGGTTAATGTTTTGATTGGTTACATATATTAGGATGGTTTAACGTTTTCATTGGTTATATATATTAGGATGGTTTAGCGTTTTCTTTAGGGTTATATGTATTAACTTAAATCCTAGGTTTGCCCATAGTGTGTATTTTAGAACAAAGTCTTGGTTATAGAGCCTAATTCATGTTTAAGGTTTTACTTTTTGCTTAGGACATATATTAAATCCTAAAGTATTGGCTACTGCCTCTCAGTTTTGATAAATTCAAGGAAACATATTTTTGGGTAGAGATGCTTTGCATCAGTGTTAAGAGTGTTTTGCATCAGTGTTATCATTTAGTTCAGCAAAGTAATTTCCCAATGAGTCAGTTTGTATAATTCGATAAACTTTATATTTTGTGGAGGATATTGATTATAGGTCCTATTTAAGAGTGTTTTGAGACTATTTGGAGGGTGTTTTGGCTGTACTTTTAGAGTGATTTAAGTGCTGTAAGTAATTATGCATAATATGCACAATTTTGTTCATTAGGTTCTTAGAAGTCAAAGGTTTTCAAAAGTTACGTTTTTAAGAATACATTTTCTAAAGTTTATCAAAAGCATTTTTACATCATTGAAAGATTAATTTTGACTTTTAAATAATGTTTTAAAGAGAAACCTCAAATTGTAAATAACGTTTTGAACGTCCGAATCTCATTTAAAAGATGATTTCTAAACTAAACTATTTTAATAAAATAATTGAGTTTCAAAGTAAGTTTTCTAAAAAGGTTCTTGATCTTTAAATTTGTTTAAAAACAAGTGATTTCAAATTCATATTCCTATTTTCCAAATGGTATTTAAAACATTTCTTTTAGCAAATTGAATTTTCAGACTTATTCATGAATTGTAAAATACTTACATAAACTTCTCAGTTCCTATTTATTCTTTAAGAGAGTCAAGAAAGCATCCTTTGATTTATGTTTCAATTCGATATTGTGATATTCGATATGCCTTTATATTTGGAATAATTCTTAATATTAAGAAAATTATTCTATTTTGTATAATCTTTACTTTTGTGATATGTGACTTAAAATAAGTGTTTTTAGAATTGATCACATATATGTGTAAGCTTGCTCATAGGGTTGTATGTGATAATAAGAGTTGATCCCTCACTAGCAGGGTTTAGATGTTGGTATCTGCTCACAGGATTGTATGTGAGAATATGTAATATGTGTATATGTGACACTGTGCTCTGATCAATTATTTGTATGTGTTTTCGATTGATTTTAAGATTTTATTACATATGTATTAAGTGGTTCATTATATGTTTTGGAATAATTATATTTGATATCATTGAGTGAGTTTGTGAAAAATCAAAATACTCGTGCTCTGTTTGACTCTATTCTGTTGTGTATTGTGTATAATTGCTTACTAGATGTGTGGCTCACCCCATCAATTACAATTTTCATATTAAAGTTTAATTGGGAAACAAAAACTTTGGATCTTTTCATAAGGTGCAAGGTAGAGCGTGAGAGTTTCTAGGCAACGTCAATAATGCTTGAAGCCTTAAAGGATTTTTAGTTATTTTTATTTAACTTAAGATTTTACAGTATCTGGAGATTAATTCTAAATTGTGGATTTTAGATATTGTAAGAGGTTTATTAAGAGCATTGTTTATTTGGAGTTTTATTTAATTATGGAATTAATTATGTTTATTGAGTTCTGCAAGATTAGTAAGTTTGTCATGCATCTAAATTCATATTTCATGGACTTGGGTCGTGACAATTTTCTTAATTTTTGGTTTCCCGTGGTTAAACTTAGTGATGATAAGAAACATGTTATGGGAGATGTATTTTGGTGTGATATGATAGAATTTGGTGATCAGATGATTTTTTCTTATTCGTTTGACTGTTGGTCAAGGTTTGATCAACTAGGGGTATTTTGGTCATTTGGGCTCTTAATTCTTGAATTTGGTTAATTTGACAATCAATTGGTCAAATTAACTTAATTTTTTCGACTCCTTTGATCTGAAGGAAAAAAAAATTAAACAATTTTTTTTGAAATTTTATCAACATAATTAGTTGAGAACATACAAAATGAGGTATCAATAAAGGACACTTGTGGTGTGCTAGTGGGTGAGATTTTAGGGCTTGTTTTCATAAGTGGCCTAGATCTAGGTTTATGATCGTTACTCTTGTAAATTTAGGAAACATGTTTCAAGAATCACATTTTGTATCCCACAAACTCATCTTTTGTCTCCTTTGTTTTTTCACTCATTGAGTTCTACATGAGGTTTTTGTTGGGGTTTATGCCCTAAAATCCAATTTATTGGCATATCCTAAATAATTAAATTGTTTAATTATATGAGACTATTTATAAATGAACTAATTAGACATTATCATAGTCCTTGAGATGCATTGTATGTGATTTATGTAATTTAGTTACAGAAAATATAAATCACAAGCTCCTTGTAAACTAAAGATATAATTCATAGTCGATGATGAAATTGGGTGTTTCATCTGCGAAGACTATAACACATCAACTAAGATGGTTTGTCTTGATCATGGAAGTGGAGACTTCTAGTTGATGTGTCTTGAGTGTTAAGACATATTGAACTGGATCGCTGTGAGATTAACTATTCAATCAACAATTGTCACCAGAATGATTAATCTCACGACTTCTAATTTCATAGACTCTTAATCCTGAGAGGATAGTGAACCCGATCATGAAATGTTGGTCACTTTGATATATCAGGAGTGAGATCTAATATTGACTATCAAAACCTTAATATGTTAGGTAACCACACGTAGTGTTGAGGGAACATATTCTCAAGATGGAATCCATAATCTCTTTTTATAGAGACACGAAATATCCCCTTGAGATAAGTTTAATGGTAATTGGTTATTCAGGACGCCCACTTTAGTAAGGAGTTACTAAAGTTTATATTTATTGAAATCGGATTTCAATAAATATGAATAAATAAAAGAATAAACTGGGTACTCAAGGATAAAATAGTTGTTTACAAAGTAACAGTTCGTTATAACTTTGTTCACTATAGATATTTCATAGAGGGCTAAAATGATATCATTAGAGTCTTGGGATATAATTTATTAATAAGGTCTAGAGTGCAATTATATTTATATAGTGGTATTAAATATAATTAATGGTAAATTTGAACTTGTCAAGAGTTGACATATAAACCCAAGGCCCATTGGAGCTAGAATCTTATTTGTTCCCTTTGGTCCCATCACAAGCCACAAACTAAAGCCCAAAAAGCTAACCCAATTAGACAATCAATTTTTATTTAACAAGAGTTATTAAATAAAGTAATTACCAAGGTAGTTAGAATGTATGTATGATGAAAAGAAAAGAAAACAGTTTTTCTCTACAATAAGAAGAAGAAGAACATCTTTTGGATTAGAACTTTTCTTTTGAGAATCAATGTACATAAAGACTAATTGAGAGACCACTCATCTTGGGCACCATGTGGAATTTGGATGTTTATTAGAGGTATTCTCAAGTCTTAGTTTTGAATTTCACTGTATCAAGGTATGCTTTCTATTCTTTGTTCTAGAATTCAAGGTTACATGTTATCTCTCATGAATGAAGTAGATTTGTGTTTGTTGCTTCGGCTATGTGTTTTGTATGAGATGCAAAACCAATTTTTCCAACAGTTTTCTATTCACAATGGTTCAATGGATGAGGATCTTAGACAAATACATTTTTATCCATATTAATTTTAAAAGCTTTATTAGTAAGATGACTACTTTAACTATTATCCTATTTTTGAAAGTACCAAATTTTATAAGACATTTGTATCGAAAGTCAATCATAAAAAGTCCTAAAATATTTGGTTATTATAGTTAAAATGAAATTAAAAATTTTTATTTATTACATCATACAAATTTCCAAGTTGTATAATTCCATGATGGTTTAAAAATGAAGCATTATTATTTTACTTTATTTTTATGATTTGATAATTGGGGTGGAAGGATTTGAACATTGGACATCTTTGTTGTAAATATCAAGAGATATCAGTTAAACTACAAAACTGTTGAAAAAAACGAAATAGTATTATTACAACATGAAGTAAAATACAATCAAGCATCACTTTCTACCATGAGTTGGTTAAAAATTATTTTCTCTCTTTGTTTCTCTACTTATATGGTCCAATAGTTCTAGTGCCATGCATTTGCACTATGCTTTATTCTCTACCCGCTAATAATTGCATATTGCAAATCCTTGAACACTTAAAAATTATATAAGGCTTTAATGCCATCAATATCGTCCCTATGTAAACCTTGGGTCACTCCTGAACGTATGGCAGGCCACATGATGGCCCCTTCAACTTCGCTATGCCCTAACCCAAGAAGGTGCCCAATTTCATGCAAGGCAACTGTCTCCAAGTCATATGAACCTGGGACTGCTCCCACACTCCATTTTTCATCTGCATCATAATGAAATCGCCCATTAGTCGGTGAAAAAGCATGGGCTAGGGTTCCACCAGCTCCATCGAAAGGGGCCCCATCTCCATGGTCCCCCCTATGGAAACCAATTTTGAGATCTGCATTTGTTTGATCTTGAGCCCTTGAGAACTTGAAGTGTGTGTTTGCAGCCCACGTTTCAAAAGCTTTTGCGATGGGACTTATTGCTTCAGTTGGGGTGCCCGGGAGAAATCCATAGGTTAGATGGTACTTAGAAGTTGGCCACTTGGGATTTCCTTGGAAAAAAGAATAGTGAGAGACAGTATGAAAAGAGCCATGGTGGTCGTGATGTTTCTTCTTGCCTGAGCGCATCCAATTTGTACCATTGGTGATATCTGCCACCCCACAACGAGGCATCATCATTGTTGATACTGTGTTGGCATCCATTGACCCTGTGGCGTTGAGATGGTAATTAAGTTGGTAAGTTTTAATGGCGGATTCCAAGAGCTCATCAAAATCATCATCATTGGTATGAGTTTGATTTTGAGAATGGTTATAGCTCAAATAACCAAATTTCTCAAGGTAGGCTTTGAGGTTATGGATGCCTTTGACCTTTTCTCCCTTGTGACATCCTTGAAGATGTTTGAGAAACTCAAACGGTGATAATTTTTTGTCATGGATGTTTCTTGAAGTTGCATGGGAATGGAGAGGAAGAAGGAGAAGAAGGAGGAGGGTGAATGAAAACAGAGAAAAAACTTTATAAGACATTGCTGAGAAAGTTTGAAATTAAGCTAGAAGCTAGAACTATATGGTGCAAAAGTGTTATAGTTTGGTTGCTATTTATAGATTATCAGGGAGACGGGGCAAATTGATAAATCTTTTGCCAAGTCAGTCGTATCACGTATGTACAATTGTACATGACTTTTACTAGCAAAATGAAAGACTTCATAGAAGTAATGCTATTGACCAATTAATTAAAGACCGTTACAATGAGCATTTTTTTTTTTTTTTTTAACAAGGAGCATTAGAATATTAAAAGGAGACCAATTCTGTAATATTGGGTCTTAGCAAATACTCTTGGACTGGCTTCGATCGGTCCAACACATTAGTCTCCAAACTTATAATTTGGGATAAAATGATTAGCGGAAATTGCGGGTTTGGGAGGGCAGACATTCTAGAAATTCCAGAAAATCATAGACAGAAGGGAATCGTTTTTTTAATAATTTTAAATTATTTAATAGATCATATATATAATTTAATACACGTGACGTGAATGGTCTTATATTGACGGCCACGTAATAGACCAATTTATAAGAAAACCTTTGAAACTTTTTTTTTTTTTTTCCTGTTTTCTCCTTTTAGCTGTTAAGAGTTAAGACCTTTGACCCTTTGGAATCTAAAAGGAATAAATTGGAGAGAAAGAGAAAGAGTGTATACCGAATAAATAGAATTTATACTACTACATTTTGGGGTTGTGACAGTTAAATATTAACACAATCACTTGGTATTTCAACTTATAAATCTAGGGTTCAAATCTTTTGTCCCTCAACTATCGAATTATCAAAAAAAAAAAAAAAAACTATTGGAGGAGTTTCTTTGTGAGAAATTTATACTATGTTGAGATTCTACTTAACTCAAAAGCTAAATAACATAATAATGAGTTTACGCTTAACATTGTCATATTAACCGCAATCACTTTTGTCATCATTGTTCAATGTCCGATACCATCACTTAACTAGTCAACCACATGGGTTCTAGACTTCTAGTTAGCTCAACTGAAAATGTTTCTGATGGTTAAATAAGAAATCTAGGGTTAAATCCTCGCTTATACAAAAAATTGATTGATGTCTTAATTTGATGATAAAAAACACAATAATCAGAAGAGGATGCCATAAGTTGAAACTCTATCAAAAAAAAAAAAAAACTAGTCAACCACTCACATTTTTTATATTCTAATAATACACTTAAGTATATTACTGCTACCTAGGAAAACTTTGAATATGATGTGATATTATGAGTTTGGATAAAATACACTTTACATCCGTTGAGTTTAGGGTTGATTCTTCATCGGTGCATCAACTTTCAAAACTTATAATTTACACTATTGATTTCCAAAACTTGCATCTTTCCTCCTTTATTATTATGATAATGTCAATTTTTTGTCCAAAACAACATTTTTGGATGAGCAAATGACAATAGGTGATAGTCTAGGGTGTGAATTATATGTTTTGAAAGTTGAATGACTTATTTATAAGAAACCCCAAATAGAAGTGTAAGTGAGTGTATTTTAACTATCAATCTTCCCTCAAAACAAAATTAAATTTTTTTTTTTGGTTTATCTCTCTCTCTTTTTATATCTAGATTTGAAATTTATAAATTAAAAAATTTACAAAAAATAAAAATAAAAGGCAAGACTTAGATACAATACTTATGTGTTGTTCCTTAGGTTCCCTTCTTAAGATTTTGCCATGTGGATTTTTTCTCATGGATGGAAATGTATTTTTTAGTTAAGTAATTGCATGGTTGGATCTTAAGATGGGAACCTAAGGAACAGCACCTAAGGTGCTGCACCTAAATTTTGTCCTAAAATATATATTACATACAATATTATTTATCTCTCTCTCCCCCCACCCCCCACCCCCCTCCCAAAAAAAAAAAAAAACTCTTCTACTACCCTTTCTAAGAAAGGAGAAGAAAAATAATTGCAAGAACAACACTTTGATTATATCTTTTTAATCGTAGTAAGTACTAAAAGAAAAGTGCTCTTCCCATTATAACAAGCACTACAAAAAACTAGTTTTATAGCCGCTTTTTTTTTATTAGAGGATTTAAAAAGCACCACTAAGTAGACCTAATACGGCACTTTTGGAAACTGCTACAATACCTATTACGGCATTTTAAAAACATTGCTATAGGTCCAGATTCTAAGAAAGTGTGCCTAGCTCATACAAGAAGGCTACGAAACACCCCTTAAACTTTGTCTTGTTTTAGGAATTGAATCAATTAATTTTCCTTTTGGAGAAGGAATTGAATCAATTAATATGATAAATGAGACTCACGCTAGGAGTCTCTTATAAATGCCGGTCTATTGGCTAATCAAAGTCATACAGGATATAGCCAGAACGAACGACTCAAAAAGGAAAATCAAGGTTTTTTTTTTTTTTTTTTTTTTTGAGAAACAAAAGGAATCGAGGTGCTTTCACAAGATAAAAGCACGTCGCACAATATATTCTCATTCGTATAGTCTATAAATGGCACACAAACTTTAAGACTTTTACACCATCCAACGACTGCTTAATTTGAAATTTCCGTAACCATGGCTTCAAAGTTCAGAAGCTTTTTTTTCCTCACGTGGTGGACTAAACACAATTTGAGGCTAAGCCGAAAACTTTTGATGGGCTTTTATGTATTTAAGTATCAATTATTAATATTTAATTTATTAAGAATTAATTTAATTGTTCCTACTATAGTCCTCCGCTCTACCAACGGAGCTAAGGTTGGACTTTGTGAGAGAGTGTAATTAAGTATGTGCGTTTATCAGTTAGTTTGCTTCAAAAAAAAAATTAATTTAAATTTTTTTGTATTATAATTTTTTATTTAAAATCAATTATTTCTTAATTTCTAATATGACTAATTTACTTGACTAATGCTAACTAGAGATGCTACAAACTAGTGTGTTAATATTCTATAGTGATATTTGTAATAGTTTTAGCATTTTTTATTTACTTAGTGGTGATTTGGTTGGATTTAAATTAATTTATGCCGAACAAACTATGGGCATACCAAACAACTCCTAGAAGGTTGACGGGTGAGACGCCTTTTTCCATGACCTACGATGCCGAAGCAGTTATACCGGTTGAAGTTAGTTTGTCAAGCTCAAAGGTTGTAGGCTTTACGCAAGGTCATAACGATGAGTGTATGGTCGGGAATCTAGATGCCTTAGGAGAGTGGAGAGACATGGTAGCCATGCGACTTGCTGATTATCAACAGAGGTTAGCTCGATGGTACAACAGAAGGGTCAGGCCTCAGGAGTTTGTGTTAGGAGATCTCATTTTGTCAAAGGCCATCGGGAGTGCGAAAGATCAAAGTGCTAGAAAGTTGGCCCTTAATTGGGAAGGACCCTACCGAGTAACAGCTACGGCCGAAGCAGGAGCCTATTACTTGCAAGACTTGGAAGAAAAACCCTTACCCCGATCATGGAACGTCTACAATCTAAAGAAGTATTACCAGTGAATGTAATACGATGTATGGAATTTGTAAGCTGATAAGGACAATGAAAGTAGATGAATTTCAGTTAACTAATCCTGTGTAAAGTAGGAGTGAACGATAAATCGTCTGTGCATGTACTTGATATTTATCCATAAGGACAGAAGTCTGGCCTTGGCCTAACTCCGATCACTAACCAGATGGAAACCTTAATGTCTTCACAAGACTAAAATCTGGCCTTGGCCTGACTCCAGTCACCAACCAAATGGAAACCTTAATGTCTTCACAAGGACAGAAATCTGGCCTCAGCCTGACTCCAGTCACCAACTAGATGGAAACCTTAATATCTCCCTAAGGATAAAGATGTGACCTTGGCCCAATCCCAACCACTAGCCACGCATAAACATCGACAACTATATTCAAATCAGAATATAAGTTATGACATAAACTTATCCTTCAATCGCCAAACATCCTAGTTTTTGACTAATGATCGGGGAATACCCCTACTTTTAGATGCGTGCCTGATATTAAATAGTAAAGGTGCATGAGGAGCAGTGTACCGTAAGTGATTGAAGTTACATACTACATTATCGAGGGATAACACTTAAGCGAATCACGGATGTTTCCACCAAACGCATAAATTATCTGTTGCTTTACCGAACGATAATACCCAATCAAGTTTTTAATGATTACTCTTGAATTTAATTCTGTTATTGAACACTCAGATTAGTGTGCCACCCAACGTTAACACTTAAGCAACTTTTGGTATGAATGTTAATAAGAGTTGGATGAAGGCAAGTGAATGGCATTGTCCCTTATCATACAATTACAATAGAATAAGGTGAAAGTTAGAACCATCCATCTTATATAAATTCAGAAAAGGGAAGATAGTTCAATACACGGGTACTGGCCCACATAGGGAAGCTTAAAAAAAATATGAAAAAATATAAAATAAAAAAAGAGACAGAAGAAAAAGAAAAACTAAATAACAAAATACAATTTTGTTTTTAACAAGTCTAAGCTCCGAAAGTATCGGTGGTCAGAGGAGTCAATGCAAGGGCTCCTTAATCAGCTGGAGGATTGTTGGGCGAAGGTTCCTTGGGGAGCCCGATGGCGTTGACTGCTGCCATCCAGCCTTACATGAACCGGAACTTTCGGGCCTAAAAGATCATGGGGCCAGCTGAGTTTTCTGCATCCCTAAAGCCCATTTTGTAAGTTTTCTTCCGAGCCTTTTCTCCGCCTTTGTAGTCGGTGAATTCCTTGTCTCGAGCAGAAAGGATGCTCACATTCTCTACAAGCTTAAGCTCGGTCTCCCAGAGCTTGCCCTGAGCCTCACTAGCCTTCTGCTCAGTTAGCTCCAGCGCTTTCTTGGCAGTTGTTGCTCGCTGCTTCATAACATTCAACCCTAGGGTCTTCTCTTTCAGGCTAGCCTCAGCTACCTGTTTTAGGGCTTTTTCTTTATTGATCTCCTCCCACGCATCTTTCAACCAACCCTCCACAACATGGGTCAATTGGGCGGCCTGAATTAGCAGAAAGCTAGAACTGGGTTATTCTTGTCCAATTAGTAACACTTGCGAATTGAGGGACATAAAAATTTAAAAAAAATAATAATAATAAGTATATATATTGATAATAGAAATTGGGTGGAGGTAAAATATACCGCTATAGTGTGCCATTTCAGCCTAAGCACCAAGTCGTCGTCTTGGCAGCCGGAATAATGCTCCATGTTAGCAGGAAGCAACAAAGCCTGCCCAAGTTAGTTCAATACATGGCCCCCCTCGCCACTCCTCCATGTCCGAAGGTAAAAGTTGGCGGGTAGGACCTTATCCCCTAGTTGGAAAGTGCACTCCTACCCGAGTAGAGCCCGAGGAAAAAGCCGCTACCTATGAGCCAATTATGATAGGTTGGCTCGGGGGTTGTGTTTCCTGGGGGGTCTTAGTGGTTAGTGGAACAGTCAACCAACCAAAACTTGAGTGGGTAGGTGGGCAACAAGAGGGGTGCTGTCCTCGACCACAACACCATCGATACCCTTCTGGCACTTCCTTTGCTGTTGGGGCACAGGAGGAGTGGTTTGTTGAGGGATGGACTGGGTAGAAGCTTGGCCCCCCGAAGCTTGTACGGCTAGACACCAGCGATCTAGGGCCATTGACCATTTTTTAACCATCCCTTCTGCTGGATCTGAAAGCACGGGATTCGTCTCTTCGGTGTCTGGACCCTCTTCATCAGAATCTCCTAAGATGAGAGCCTCCACAGGAATGTGTTATGCTCAGTCCTGGAAGACAGTGTCCCCCGAACTGTCTTGGATAGGTTTGAGAGAGTCTTGTCTGACCAATCGAGGACCTAAATCCCTGGCTTCCTCGAAAGTGAGTCCCTTAGGCAAGAACCCAGCAACCGAACGTCCAGATACGATAACAACGAGCTACCAACCGTCAGAGCACTTAATGAATTTTGGTAGCTTATGTAGGAGGGCACGCAACCCAAGATCAAGTGAAAGGCTCTTAGCTGACCGTCGTAATGCACGAATATCTCTAAGTGAAGGACGAAGTTGAGCTCTATGATGCGCACCACCCTTATGTCCAGCTGGAACTTCTTAGAAACTGTGGTCGGGAAAGGAGTATGTGTAAGTGAGAAACCGAAAAGGTAGTAAAATGGATGAGAAGCAAATAACAAAAAATAATAATATATATATAATAATAATAATTAAAAATTTTAAATTTAAAAAAAAAAAAAAAAATTCGAGAGAGAAGGGGGAAGGGGAACACGATTGGTGAATATTAGGAATCGGTAAAAGAAAATACCAACCTATCTGTTGAAGAGAGGTCGGGTTGGTCATCTCTCCATTCTGCCAGTTACCGGTCACTCTCACATATTCCCTCGCTAAGTTCCTGTTGGAATCGAGGAAGCAAGATATCAACCTTACTATGGTATTAAGGTTTGAAGGTAGTACCCGTTCTTTAGACTTCCCCAAATGGCGTACAAAAGTTAATGTCGTGATGGGTAAGGCTCAGGCCATACAAGCAGATGAGACGCCCTACGTAGTTAACTACCCCATAAAAATTCGGCAAACACTGATTGGGGCTAAGGCCATAAAAACTGAGGGTCTTAAGTAATAAGGGGTCTACAGGGAACCTAACCCTACCCTTAAGAATGGACATTAAGGGAAAAAACACGACTTAGGGAAGCCTCTGGTCTACTATCTCTCCTTCGTGACAGTATGAAATTTCAACATCACAAAGGATATTGTATCTAACTTTGAAGGATTCTACATCTTCCCTAGTTTTCAATAAGTATGCAAAAGGCATATTATCGAATCTAAGTAAGTTATAAGGAGATAGTCAAAGGGAAGAAGACTTACAAAGTGGTCTCTTGTGGAGGAGAGTGATCTCGTAGGGAGATTGAGGGCTCAGGAGCAAAGGAAGGCAATGTCTAGAACTTAACAAAAACTAAAGAAGATGAAAATGCAGATTATGGGTGGTATTTATAGAAACAACGGTCATTAATTGTAACTGTCCAACTGCAATAAATGCATACCATCATTTCAATTCACGCGCCTCAGTAAACGAAGTGTCAAATCACCTGGGTCGTCTGATATCTTAGATCCTGCCACGTCTTTCGAATGGAGCAAGTTGTCCAATCCGTTGCATTAAAAGGTGGACTGTTGGCCTTCCCAAGGTACAACCGTCAATCCTCTTGGGTGGGATAGAAGTAAATGTACCGATCACGGGGTAGCAGGACCTCGATCCTATCTCCACTATGTGGAAATAGGATTGTGGGGCGCTATTATGGGGGGCTGGGCCTAGGTGGCCATGTCAACCCAATTAAATAAAGCCTAGCGCGAAACCCGAGGCCCATCAAGCGATTTAAGCTTGATACGCACGGGGGGAGTTAGCCTTGGGCCTTATCACAATGGGTCCAACCTCGAGATAGGGACCATGGTTTAGGGGACAGCACTCGAAAGGTTCATAGGGGGTCGGTCAAACGTTGACCGATAACAAAGGTGGTCAGAGTGAGACAACCCCTGGCGAGATTGATAGCCGAAGACTAATAGTTCCAATGGAGATCCACTCTCGAACACTATTCGGCGTCTAGAACAAGTTCCAAGGGAATCCTCTAAATTCGTGAGGATCCCTTAGGATTATGATGAACATAGGAATATGTGTATAAGTTGGGAGATAATGATGACAACCCTACTAAGAGGAGACTATAAGAAGGAGCAGAAGGCAGAGGAATGGGGTTTGGAAAAAATCTGGGGGGTAAGAGTGTTAGAGTGTGAGAGAGGGAAAATACTGGGAAACACTGGGGGAACACAGAGGAATAAGTCGTAGAATTGAGAGTGATCAAACCAATAAATAAATTGTGACCCCATTACTTTGGTGAAGACCAATTTGGGTGCACACATCGACTATATAAGTCAGCACTAACTTGGCATGTTTATTAAACGGGTCAAGATTCCTTAACCCTAACACAAACCATCTATTAAATGAGTCAGTTGTATCAACCTATTTATCAGATTTTATAAATAAATAAATAAAAATTAGTACTAACCCAATTGATATGAATTATGAAAAACCAAACAAACAAATATTTTTAATATAAAATTCAGAACTAACGAGTAACTACATCACAAATAATCATTCAAAACTAAATCATATCTCAATATCACAAATAATCAATCACAATATGTCAAAGAAAATAAACCACAACAACTAATAAGTTTATATACCTAGTGTTTGAAGGGTATATTGGTAAAATGTCATTTAATTAAACAGTTCAGACAAGTCAAACTGATTCCATGTGATGGACACTAACCCAACCCGTTTATTTAACGGGTCAGTCATGTAAACCCAAATATGACACAAACCAAGGATAGAGCTATTATTAGACATGGGGGGCAATGCCCCCCCCCCCCCCCCCCAAAAAAAAAAATTTTAAAAAAAATCTTATATATATATTTATGTATTAATTTTACCGATTTAGTTCAATAAAATTACACTTACCCCTCTTAACAATATTATTGGCACTCTAAAAGGCCATGAGAAAAAATTTATGGATCTAACCTAAAAGAAAATTTAGCAAAACAAAACAAAACAAAAATCATAAATATCAAAGCTAAAGAAAATTTAACCCAATCAACCAAATTTTATCAAAAAGAAATAGCCCGACCTTTCAAAATTTTAAAACAAAACTAATCTGTCATTCCTAGTCAATTTTGTTCCGCTTAATCCCTATTTCATGGCCACATATCTTTCTGGCTAAGGAAAAACAAAAAAACAAAACAAAACAAAAACCACACAAACAAACAAAACCCTAAGCCTAACCCAGAGACTCAGAGGTTGAACAGCTGAACTGAAGCAATGAAGGGAGAGGCAGCAACAGCAGCAGCAACATGGCAGCAGCGGAGCAACCAACCTTGCCCCTAGCCTAGACTCACCAAATCTCTCTCTCTCTCTCTCTCTCTCTCTCTCTCTCTCTCTCTCTCTCATATGAGCAAGTGAGCAACAAGCAAAAAAAAGAGTCTCTTAAATTGTCTGTAACAAAAGACACAGAGACAGAGACAGAGACAGAGAGTTCTTTCTCTTTTTAAGAGACTTCAACAGTAACTCTAAAAAAAATAGTAGAGTGGTGAATTGATAACTTGATATCCACCCACGTGTTATGCTCTGTGAATTGAATTTTGTCTTTTTGTGCTTATATGAATTGAAATTTGTTTAATAGTTAATAATTAGGTTTGTCTTGTTAGTGTCTTTTTTAAAAGTAAAAGTTGAGTTTGTTTGAAACTTTAAAATTAATTGGGACTTGAGACATAATAAAGTTTTTTTTTTTTTTTTTTTTTGGAAAAACAAGCACACACACACAAGGGAGAGAGAAAGGAGTTCTAATACAAAGACATACCACAATTCCACTCAATAGCCATGGTTAGATATAATAAAGTTAGTAAATTGTATTTTGTTGTGTACATAGTGCGACGATGAATATTTTTTTTCTGTATGTGCATTTATTTCTTTGTTTACTATATATATATATATAAAGAAATAATGATTTTGTGATCTGTGTCTATATTCTTGTTGACCATTTATTAATATTTAATGGAAAATTTATCTAGAGTTTCATAATTAATATTTTTTTTTTTTTTGTTATACTTCGCCCCCTTTTATACCAAGCTCTAGCTCTGTCCCTAACACGAACTCATTAACTCTCAACCTATAATTTATTAATTTCATGTTGAGTTCGCGAGTCATGTCTAATTTTGCCACCCCTATAATATAGGGAAAAAAAGAGTATTTTTGCCAAATAAAAAAATCACACAAATCGGGAAAGGAGAAAAGAATAGAGTAGGAAAACTGAATGAGGAAAAAAATAGGTATGGGTTTTGATAGGAAAAGAACAAGGAGGCTCTACTTCCAATATTGGATTTTGACCATCCATTGTTGCCTTTCTATTGCCGTGGTGAGCCCACAGTTGTGCTCGTAGCTGCTTACTTCCAACCCTGCAAAACCATTACTACTGTGGATCAACAAGTGGATTTTCGGAAGGTCAAAACCCAATCGCCTACGTGACTTTACCTCTTTAGGGACAAACTCAGTCTCCTACTTCACTCTCGTTTCTCGTTCAATTTCACATAAGTTCTATTTAAGAAGTCAAATTATGAGGGATTAACTTCTGTATAGCATAAAAATCTAAGTAATGTGAGTTTGAAAAATTTTGTTTTGAAAGCCCACAGTTATATTTTAGAACAAAATTTTGTTCCAAACATATTTGAAACTATCATTTTCAACTCATTACGTAGCAATTTATAAAACTATCCATGTATATTATTTACAAGTTACATGACCCATTAAAAAAGCCATATAACTATTATTACACATGGATAATATGTTCAATTGCCACATAATAGGTTGAAGTAAAGTAATTTAAACATTTTTAGACCCAAACGTTTTCCAATATTATATCATCTTTCAATAAGAATAAATCACCGTACCTCTTACAATGATTAAGGTATATAAAAAATTTGCTAAAAAAATGTATATAAAACATCGGTAAAACCAAATTATAGTACACGTTCACAATTAACTACAACATAAATGTATATCTATTTTTCATTTTTCTTTTTCTCAATCTCTTCCTTCTTTTTTTTAGAACTTTTGTTTTTTGGGTATACTTTAATTGATTCACTCATAAAATGGCCACTTTTGTTGTTTTCATTGGATATTATTGGTACTTGTATGTGTCACATATTTTGTTAGATACACATGCACGGTCGTAATCTAGTTCTACACCCCCCCCCCCCACCCAACCTGCCCCCAAAAAAAAGATCGAACTAAATTGATGTCCATCTCCAATTTAGTTGAAGTTTTCCACGCATAATTTTGAATTGCTTTTGTGTACAAGACATGATTAGATATGCTAAAAACCAGCTGCAAAATATGGTTAAAAGTGTGAAGAAATTCTATACTTGTTGTCCAAGATGTACTTCCTCTAGTAGATCTCGTAAAGCATGGAAGCTGAAGTTGTGTACTACAACTTCAATATTGCCCTTAGTGCAAGATTGTTGAGAACGGTCGAATCCACAGGAAAATGGAGATGATTATCAAACCAAAAGATGAAATAAAATTTAAAATTATAAAATTTAATTGAAGAGAAACTATTACTGAGCTAGCTAGTGATGGAAATCTTTCTTGACTCATTGATAAGGGATGTATGATTCCCAAACCTTAACAAAAAGGATTGAGCTCCGTGCATCCCTTGATCTCCACCTAACCAAGGCTAGGCTAAGAAAAATTATATTGAGGGAAATAACAATATTTTAAAACACTGAGATTTATGGACCCCCATGCAACACATCTGTTGGTAATACTAATCATTGTATTTTATAACTCAACTAAAATTCATATGAAAGATGATCTTAGTCAGATGATTTAGCAATATGAACTCAAGAACTAATTTCCCAAAGTAGTTTTAAGAATTTGATTGATTTTAGACAAGACAAAGCTAGTGAAATAATTTGTAGGGAATCCTAAGCGTTTAACATGCCTAGAGTTTACACTAAATCAAATTATTATACAAAACTAAAAAAAATTCTAGATAAGTTAATCAATCAAAAAGACAATAACTTAAACATTAAAATTATAAAAGTATTGTTAAGAACATATCAATAGAAGGTTGGGTTTCACCGATGGTTTTAAAAATTGGAATGGTCAAAGGACCAAAAAGGGTTTGGTTCTTGGTTTTTACTTGTTTTAGCTGCTTTTACTAGACCAATTTAGAGTCTAGCACCCAATTTCTTGGTCAATTGAACCAGCCAATTCAAACCGGTTTTTAAAATCATGGTTTCACACCTTACCTTACCAAGACTTCTAGCAAGTCATTACACCAAAGAAAACTCTAAAAATTGAAAAGAAACTATTACAAAACCTAATTTTCATTTCAAAGCTATCACGCCCTTGAATTTTGACCAAAGAGCCTTTAAATTGACCAAGAAATCCTATTACAAGTAAAATTCCCATTTGAAAAAAATCTCTGATTTTCAAGCTTCACTTAACTAAATTTTTTTGGCCAATTAAAAGTCAAAATTTGTAATTTTAGTAAACTACAACGTTGTATCATTTAAAGTTAGCTTTTCATTCCAACTTGAATTATCACAATGATATATGAGCTGAAAGTTATGCCTAAATTACTAGCCAATTTAGTGTGACTTTCCTTTAATTCTTCTCATGCCCTTCTTACAAGAACCAATTCTTTATTCTCCTACCAAAGACATATTCATGCATTAAATTTAATTTTTAAGAACAAAATTAATTATTGAACATCATTCTAAAACCAAATATAATAAAATAAATATGAAAAATTAAGAATGATAATGCTTTCTAATAATAATATAAATATGAAAAATTAAGCTACTATCATTGTGGCTCTAGAAAGTAATGATGCTATTAG